>NC_052149.1:140582451-140898299 GCF_902713615.1 Scyliorhinus canicula
TCGGTGTTGGTCGCCCCGGATGTTTCCAAACCATTAACTGCTTGCATTCCACAGAGACATTAAAAAATTTTTTTAGAGTACCCAATTCATTTTTTCCAATTAAGGAGCAATTTAGTGTGGCCAATCCACCTACCCTGCTCATCTTTGGATTGTGGGGGCGAAACCCACGCAAACACGGGGAGAATGTGCAGACTCCACACAGACAGTGACCCAGAGCCGGGATCGAACCTGGGACCTCAGCCTCTTCACTAAATAAAGTTAATCTTGATCTGCAGTAAGAGCAGACAAGCATTCCAGAGGCAGAGCGGATGGAAAATTGTCTTGTCAATTCTGATGGTGAGAATGTCAGATTGACTCAATGAGGCTGATGGTCCATCTGGTGGACACAAGTCAGAATTGCACAGACAGGAGGGGAATTTCATAGAATTTACAGTGCAGAAGGAGGCCATTTGGCCCATCAAGTCTGCACCGGTCCTTAAGAAAGAGCACCCCACTTAGGCCCACGCCTCCACCCTACCCTCGTAATTCAGCAACCCCAGCTAAACGTTTTGGGCACTAAGGGCAATTTATCATCGCCAATCCAACTAACCTGCACGTCTTTGGACTGTGGGAGGAAACCGGAGCACCCGGAGGGAACCCACGCACACACGGGGAGAGCGCGAAGACTCCGCACAATCAGTGACCCAAGGTGGGAATTGAACCTGGGACCCTGGAGCTGTGAAGCAACTGTGCTAACCACTGTGCTACCGTGCTGCCCACAGAATCTTCTCTGTGAAAGCCCACGTCAGTGGAAGTGAAGGTAGTATCCCAGAGTTAACCTTACAGCCTGGGAGGTCTAGCTGGAGACAAACCTAGGAAGATCCAAACCAACCGATGATTTTCCTACCCAACCACTGTATATCTGTCTTGTGTTTATCTTAGTGGCGAGTGGAATGGGGTGTGGGGAATAGATGAATAGATCATTGTTCTATTATTTCCATTATATGCTTGTCTCTTCTCCCAATATAAATAAACAGTTTTGAACAATGTTTTACTTACAAATCTGGTGCCTGTAAGTCAATGGAGCAGCTGAGGGTCCAATATCTCAGGAAAACATATACATTATTAGTTAATCACATATGTCGGGACTCTGGGCCTTTTAAGGCTGGAATTGATCATGCTCAAGCTCAAGCCCAGGGTGTTGTAACACCGGGGGTGCAGTTATGAAGGGAGGGGAAGTTGGGGTGCAGTCGTGAGGGGAGTCTGGGGGAGGCAGCTGTCAGGTAGGGGAGGTTGGGGGGGGGGCAGGTGGGAGGGGAGGCTGGTAGGGCAGTTGTAGGGAAGGCTGGGTGGGGCATTGTGAGGAGAGGGAAGAATGGGAGCAGCTGGGAGGGGAAGGGAGGATGGGAGTGCAGTAGGGAGGGGAATGAAGGATGGGAGTGCAGTTGGGAGGTTAGGGAAGGCTGGAGGTGCGATTATGAGGAGAAGGGAGGCTGGGGGTTTGGGAGGGGGCGGTTGAGAGAATAGGGGAGGCTAAGGAGGCAGTGTGAGTGGAGGGGAGGCCGGGGGGGGGGGGGCAGTTGTGAGGTGAGTGGAGGCTGGAGGAGGTAGTTGTGAGGGAAGGTTGGGGGGACGGTTGTGAGGGTATGGCAGGTTGGGGCGCAGTTTTCAGGGGAGCGGTTGTAAGTGGAGGGGAGGCTGAGGGGCAGTTGTGACGGGCGGTGGGGCTGGCGGGGCAGTTATGAGGGGTGGCTTGGGGCAATTATGATGGGGGGGCAGTTGTGAGGGGATGGGAGGCTGGGGAGCAGTTGTGAAGGAACAGTAAGTTGGGGTAGTTGGGAGGGGAGGGGAGGCTGGGCAGCAGTTGTGAGGGAACAGTAGGTTGGGGCAGTTGGGAGGGGAGGGGAGGCTGGGCAGCAGTTGTGAGGGAGCAGTAGGTTGGGGCAGTTGGGAGGGGAGGCTGGGGAGCAGTTGTGAGGGAACAGTAGGTTGGGGCAGTTGGGAGGGGAGGCTGGGGAGCAGTTGTGAGGAAACAGTAGGTTGGGGCAGTTGAGAGGGGAGGCTGGGGAGCAGTTGTGAGCGGAGGCTCGGGGGCATTTGTCAGGGGAGACAGGAGGGAAGTTGTGAGGAGAAGGAGGATGATGGTGGGTAGAGGGGGCGGGGTTGCCTTGTTAATTAGAAATGAAATTAAATCAATAGCACTAAACGACATAGGGTCAGACGATGTGGAGTCTGTGTGGGTAGAGTTGAGGACTTTAAACTAGAGATTGGGGGGGAAGGGAAAGTCAGGGAACCAAGAGGTGAAGGAATCAGTGGGAAGCGTAGCTGCTTAGGATTACAAAAAATCACGAAAAGACAGAGCTCAGGAGAGGTTACGATAGTCCCCATCTCACAAAATATGACACAGTGTATGGAAAGGCTCAGTAAACCAAGGTCCACCACACTAAGAAAACAAAAAGGGACAGTCAATAGGGAATTAAAGGTGCTATATTTAAATGCCCGCAGTGTACGGAACAAGGTAGATGAGCTTGTGGCCCAGATTGTGACTGGCAGGTATGATGTGGTAGGCATCACAGAGACATGGTTGCAGGGGGTTCAGGACTGGCAGTTAAACATCCAGGGATTTACAACCTATCGAAAAGACAGAGAGGTGGGTAGAGGGGGCGGGGTTGCCTTGTTAATTAGAAATGAAATTAAATCAATAGCACTAAACGACATAGGGTCAGACGATGTGGAGTCTGTGTGGGTAGAGTTGAGGAACCACAAAGGCAAAAAAACCATAATGGGAGTTATGTACAGGCCTCCTGACTGTGGTCAGGACCAGGGGCACAA
Source organism: Scyliorhinus canicula (assembly GCF_902713615.1). Taxonomy (NCBI): domain Eukaryota; kingdom Metazoa; phylum Chordata; class Chondrichthyes; order Carcharhiniformes; family Scyliorhinidae; genus Scyliorhinus; species Scyliorhinus canicula. The sequence continues at coordinate 140,585,263 of NC_052149.1, forward strand.
AATGCACCACGAAATAGAAAGGGCATGTCAGAAAGGCAAGGTCACAGTGATCATGGGGGACTTCAATATGCAGGTGGACTGGGTAAATAATGTTGCCAGTGGACCCAAAGAAAGGGAATTCATTGAATGTTTACAGGATGGCTTTTTGGAACAGCTTGTGATGGAGCCCACGAGGGAACAGGCTATTCTGGACTTAGTGTTATGTAATGAGCCAGAATTGATAAAAGATCTTAAAGTAAGGGAACACTTAGGAAGCAGTGATCATAATATGGTAGAATTCAGTCTGCAATTTGAAAGAAGGAAGGTAGAATCAGATGTAAAGGTTTTACAGTTAAATAAAGGTAATTACAGGCGCATGAGGGAGGAACTGACGAAAATCGACTGGAAGCAGAGCCTAGTGGGAAAGACAGTAGAACAGCAATGGCAGGAGTTTCTGGGAGTAATTGAGGACACAGTGCAGAGGTTCATCCCAAAGAAAAGAAAGGTTATCAGAGGGAGGATTAGGCAGCCATGGCTGACAAAGGAAGTCAGGGAATGCATCAAGGCAAAAGAGAGAGCCTATAATGTGGCAAAGAGTAGTGGGAAGTCAGAAGATTGGGAAGGCTACAAAAACAAACAGAGGATAACAAAGAGAGAAATAAGGAAGGAGAGGATCAAATACGAAGGTAGGCTAGCCAGTAACATTAGGAATGATAGTAAAAGTTTCTTTAAATACATTAAAAACAAACGGGAGGCAAAAGTAGACATTGGGCCGCTCCAAAATGATGCTGGTAATCTAGTGATGGGAGACAAGGAAATAGCTGAGGAACTTAATAAGTACTTTGCGTCAGTCTTCACAGTAGAAGACATGAGTAATATCCCAACAATTCAGGAAAGTCAGGGGGCAGAGTTGAATATGGTTGCCATCACAAAGGAGAAGGTGCTAGAGAAACTAAAAGGTCTGAAAATTGATAAATCTCCGGGCCCAGATGGGCTACATCCTAGAGTTCTAAAGGAGCTAGCTGAAGAAATAGTGGAGGCGTTAGTTATGATCTTTCAAAAGTCACTGGAATCAGGGAAAGTCCCAGAGGATTGGAAAATCGCTGTTGTAACCCCCCTGTTCAAGAAGGGAACAAGAAAAAAGATGGAAAATTATAGGCCAATTAGCCTAACCTCGGTTGTTGGCAAAATTCTAGAATCCATCGTTAAGGATGAGATTTCTAAATTCTTGGAAGTGCAGGGTCGGATTAGGACAAGTCAGCATGGATTTAGTAAGGGGAGGTCGTGCCTGACAAACCTGTTAGAGTTCTTTGAAGAGATAACAAATAGGTTAGACCAAGGCGAGCCAATGGATGTTATCTATCTTGACTTCCAAAAGGCCTTTGACAAGGTGCCTCACGGGAGACTGCTGAGTAAAATAAGGGCCCATGGTATTCGAGGCAAGGTACTAACATGGATTGACGATTGGCTGTCAGACAGAAGGCAGAGAGTTGGGATAAAAGGTTCTTTTTCGGAATGGCAACCGGTGACAAGTGGTGTCCCGCAGGGTTCAGTGTTGGGGCCACAGCTGTTCTCTTTATATATTAACGATCTAGATGACGGGACTGGGGGCATTCTGGCCAAGTTTGCCGATGATACAAAGATAGGTGGAGGGGCAGGTAGTATTGAGGAGGTGGGGAGGCTGCAGAAAGATTTAGACAGTTTAGGAGAATGGTCCAAGAAGTGGCTGATGAAATTCAACGTGGGCAAGTGCGAGGTCTTGCACTTTGGAAAAAAGAATAGAGGCATGGACTATTTTCTAAACGGTGACAAAATTCATAATGCTAAAGTGCAAAGGGACTTGGGAGTCCTAGTCCAGGATTCTCTAAAGGTAAACTTGCAGGTTGAGTCCGTAATTAAGAAAGCAAATGTAATGTTGTCATTTATCTCAAGAGGCTTGGAATATAAAAGCAGGGATGTACTTCTGAGGCTTTATAAAGCACTAGTTAGGCCCCATTTAGAATACTGTGAGCAATTTTGGGCCCCACACCTCAGGAAGGACATACTGGCACTGGAGCGGGTCCAGCGGAGATTCACACGGATGATCCCAGGAATGGTAGGCCTAACATACGATGAACGTCTGAGGATCGTAGGATTATATTCATTGGAGTTTAGGAGGTTGAGGGGAGATCTAATAGAAACTTACAAGATAATGAATGGCTTGGATAGGATGGACATAGGGAAGTTGTTTCCATTAGCAGGGGAGACAAGGACGCGGGGGCACAGCCTTAGAATAAAAGGGAGTCACTTTAGAACAGAGATGAGGAGAAATTTCTTCAGCCAGAGAGTGGTAGGTCTGTGGAATTCATTGCCACAGAGGGCGGTGGAGGCCGGGACGTTGAGTGTCTTTAAGACAGAAATTGATAAATTCTTGATTTCTCGAGGAATTAAGGGCTATGGGGAGAGAGCGGGTAAATGGAGTTGAAATCAACCATGATTGAATGGTGGAGTGGACTCGATGGGCCGAATGGCCTTACTTCCGCTCCTATGTCTTATGGTCTTATGGTCTTATGGCAGTTGGGATGGGAAGGGAGGCTGGAGATCTGTTGGAAGGGGAGGCAGGGTGTGCAGTTGGGACGGGAGGGCAGGCTGGGGGGCAGTTGTGAGAAGAGGAGAGGATGGGGCTGCAGCTGGGAAGGGAGGGGAGAGTAGGCTGGGGGTTCTGTTGGGAGGGGAGGCTGAGGGTGCAGTTGGAGGGAGGTGGTGGTGAGCAATATGAGCTATTACTTGTGTTGGAGCAGTATTTTGTCATGGTCCGACTTTTAGACGTGGGGCACGATTCTCTCAAAAAATTTCAAAGTGAATTTTTGGCGGGTTTTTCAGGGAGTTTCCCACCAGCTCTGCTGGTGAGTTCCCCACTGCTATTCAATGGCACCTCGTCATTTTTGGGGGGCCCTGGGGACTTTCTCACCAGTTTAGTCCACACTTTGAATTTTTTTTAGCACTGAGGAACTGAACTCAGTGATTGGGCCGCCATTTTGAAAGGGGCCCCGATCTCTAAGTGAGCTTGTGAGTACCCTTCACCCCTCACACAAGGGTAATATCACCCCCCCCCCCACACACACTCCCCCACAACCCAAGTGAGGTCCCTGGGGGTCCCCCCTCTTCCAGCCCCCCCTAAGCCCCCTTCCAAAACCCCCTCTCTTCCAGGACCCCCACCCATCATCCCCCAACCACCCCGAGGCCCCTACTTACCTGCAATACACCACTCCATCCTTCAAACCCCCCTCCACCCTTATTTCATGGGCATGGCATCCTTGCCCCCTGACCCTTGGCAGTGCTACGCTGGCACTTGGGCACCTTCACACTGCCACCCTGCCATCCAGGCAGTGCTACTGCTGGGTGGCAGTGATAAGGTTCCAACTGGGCAGTGATAGGGTGCCCAGGTGGAGGGCCAGGGAGCCACCTGCACTTACCATGACAACCCTGGGGTCTCTGGTGGCCAGGGAGACCTTCCCCTCAGGTGCCGTTCCACCTGGTCCACGTTTGTTTGGTCCACGAAGAATCGAGGGAGGCCAGTGGATCCCGTGCAGGTAGGTCGTAAGTGTGGTGATATGCATCACTGTAGAAACACAAGGGGTTAATGTAAGTACACGTAGACTAGCTGGACACTAGAGGGAGCACCAGAAACATGACACACAGACACTCAACCAATAGGTCAGTAAGATAGGACATGACCAATGGGCATTCACGATACACACAGAGGTGGCACTACCACAGGGGGGCATTACACCAACCCATATATAAAGAACACAGCACACATGATCTTCCTCTTTCCAGTGGAGACACTCAGTGAGCACAGACACAGGGTTGATTCAATATCAGAACCACCATGTGGATTGTAGTAGACTGGTTCGTCAGTCTGAGTAGCTATATAAGGATTAACGGTAGAGGCGAATCCGAGTAGGAGAATTGTAAATAGTTTAATAAACGTGTTGAAGTTATCTCCACATCTGAACCTTCCTTTGTCAGAGTGAACATCAAGGAAGCCGCTTATGCTACGCCAAGAGCATAACAAGACAGTAAGTAAATTTACGACCTACGTCCGCGAGCATCATTCGGTCCCGCCCATTCGGGGTGGGGTCTGACTCCAACGTCTAGCGGGACTTCGGAGAATCCCGAGAGATGCGGAAGTTGTCGGGAGGCTCGCTGTAGGCCTTTCCCAGTTTTTTCCGGCCACGTTGCACTCAAGCGAGAGCACAACGGAGCCGGAGAATTGTCATTCTAGGTGTTTTTTGAAAAACAATGAAATGTTGAAGGGAATTAAATGTTGTCAATTGAAGAGCACAGCAACTTGAACTTGAAAACAAAAAATTACAGTACCAAATTTTTTCTTTTCCAATTAAGGGCAAATTTAGCATGGCCAATCCACCTTACCTGCGTTATGGGGGTGAAACCCATGCAGATATGGGGAGAATGTGCACAGCAAGCTTTAACAGTGCAGAAATCTGCTCCATCTGAGACCCAAGAAATTAATAGAGCGAAGAATGGCAACTGATAGGCTATTCTGTTCAAGTGTGGATGTTTTGAAACTTTTTACACTTCAAGTTTAAAGGAAAGTGCGAGTAATTTGAAACCTTCATCCTTGACAGCAATATTTAAAGGGACCTGGAATTTATTTGTACATCCTGGAATTACAAAGGAAGTTTGATTTTTGTACTCAACTTGAGCACTTGGTTTGAAAATTTCAGAATTTTTTTTAAATCTTGGCCCTCCACTGAGGAAAGAAATAAAGGGAAACAGGAGTGATGATGGGAACTGAAATGGGACTTTAAAAAAAAAAGGATCTGATCATTTACAGTGGGTTTTCCCAAACTTTTCCAACCGTTCTTTGGCAGCACGGTAGCACAAGTGGATCGCACTGGGGCTTCACAGCGCCAGGGTCCCAGGTTTGATTCCCCGCTGGGTCACTGTCTGTGCGGACCTGGGTGCTCCGGTTTCCTCCCACAACCCAGAGACGTGCAGATTAGGTGGATTGGCTATGCTAAATTGTGATTAGTCACAAAAAAGGTTAGGAGGGTTTATTGGGTTCTGGGGATCGGGTGGAAATGAGGGCTTAAGTGGATCGGTGCAGACTCGATGGGCCGAATGGCCTCCTTCTGCACTGTATGTTCTATGTTCATGGAATTCTCTGGACCTCCCAAGAGCACTGAAGGGACACTGAGAAACATTTTTATTGTGATAAGAACATAAGAACTAGGAGCAGGAGTAGGACATCCGGCCCTTCGAACCTGCTCCGCCATTCAATCAGATCATGGCTGATCTTTTGTGGACTCAGCTCCACTTTCCCGCCCGAACACCATAATCCTTTATTCCTTTATTCTTCAAAGAACAATCTGTCTTTATCTTGAAAACATTTAATGAAGGAGACTCAACTGCTTCTCTGGGCAGGGAATTCCATAGATTCACAACCCTTTGGGTGAAGAAGTTTCTCCCAAACACAGTCCTAAATCTACTTCCCCTTATTTTGAGGCTATGCCCCCTAGTTCTGCTTTCACCCACCAGTGGAAACAACCTGCCCGCATCTATCCTATCTATTCCCTTCATAATTTTATATGTCTCTTTAAGATCCCCCGCATCCTTCTAAATTCTAACGAGTACAGTCCCAGTCTATTCAACCACTCCTCGTAATCCAACCCCTTCAGCTCTGGCATTAACCTAATGAATCTCCTCTGCACACCCTCCAGCGCCAGTACGTCCTTTCTCAGGTAAGGAGACGAGAACTGAACACAATACTCCAGGTGTGGCGTCACTAACACCTTATACATTTGCAGCATAACCTCCCTAGTCTTAAACTCCATCCCTCTAGCAATGAAGAACAAAACTCCATTCGCCTTCTTAATCACCTGTTGCACCTGTAAACCATTTTTTTGCGACTCATGCACTAGGACACCCAGGTCCCTCTGCACAGCAGCATGTTTTAATATTTTATCATTTAAATAATAATCCCTTTTGCTGTTATTCCTACCAAAATGGATAACCTCACATTTGTCAACATTGTATTCCATAAATGACGAGGTAAACCACAAAAAAAGTGATTGCTTTCGTGCAATGGGTACGAACACTCGAAAAACTAATTGAAATGAAATGAAATGAAATGAAAATCGCTTATTGTCACAAGTAGGCTTCAAATGAAGTTACTGTGAAAAGCCCCTAGTCGCCACATTCCGGCGCCTGTTCGGGGAGTCTGGTACGGGAATTGAACCGTGCTGCTGGCCTGCCTTGGTCTGCTTTAAAGCCAGAAATTTAATTATGGAAGTCTTTTCTATTTCTTATATGTACATGTTTACTATAATTTTAAAATTCTATTATTAAAGAAACATTTTGTTATTTTTAATGAGGGGAATGTTGCTGCTCCTTTGGTTAATTGGGAAGAATGCTGCTGGAATGCTTGATTTTCATATTGGACACGCACACACAAACACCACACTCCCACATATATATCCTCATACTCACCTCTCAATCACTTCCTCTCTTACACACTCATCACTGTCACAAACTATCATCTATCTCTCTTGCACGCATTATCATCTATTTCTCTCACAAGCATTAACATCTATCTCTCTCACACACACTAACCTATCTCTCTCACATGCACTACCATCTATCTCTCTCACACGCACTAACATCATTCTCTCACACACTAACATCTATCTCTCTGATACGCACAAACATCTATCTCTCTGACACGCACTAACATCTATTTCTCACATGCACTAACATCTATCTCTCTCACACATACTAACACCTTCTCTCTCACATGCAGTAACATCTATCTCTCTCACGCGCACTAACATCTATCTCTCTCATACACAGTAACATCTTTCTCTCGCACACACTAACATCTATCTCTCTCTCACACACGAACGCCTATCTCTCTCATGTGCACTAACATCTATCTCTCTCACACGCACTAAGATCCACCTCTCATGCGCACTGACATCTGTCTCGCTCACACACACTAACATCTATCTCTCTCATGTACACTAACATCTGTCTCTCTCACACGCACTAACATCTATCTCTCTCACATGCAGTAACATCTATCTCTCTCACACACACTAACCTATCTCTCTCACATGCACTACCATCTATCTCTCTCACACGCACTAACATCATTCTCTCACACACTAACATCTATCTCTCTGATACGCACAAACATCTATCTCTCTGACACGCACTAACATCTATTTCTCACATGCACTAACATCTATCTCTCTCACACATACTAACACCTTCTCTCTCACATGCAGTAACATCTATCTCTCTCACGCGCACTAACATCTATCTCTCTCATACACAGTAACATCTTTCTCTCGCACACACTAACATCTATCTCTCTCTCACACACGAACGCCTATCTCTCTCATGTGCACTAACATCTATCTCTCTCACACGCACTAAGATCCACCTCTCATGCGCACTGACATCTGTCTCGCTCACACACACTAACATCTATCTCTCTCATGTACACTAACATCTGTCTCTCTCACACGCACTAACATCTATCTCTCTCACATGCAGTAACATCTATCTCTCTCACACACACTAACCTATCTCTCTCACATGCACTACCATCTATCTCTCTCACACGCACTAACATCATTCTCTCACACACTAACATCTATCTCTCTGATACGCACAAACATCTATCTCTCTGACACGCACTAACATCTATTTCTCACATGCACTAACATCTATCTCTCTCACACATACTAACACCTTCTCTCTCACATGCAGTAACATCTATCTCTCTCACGCGCACTAACATCTATCTCTCTCATACACAGTAACATCTTTCTCTCGCACACACTAACATCTATCTCTCTCTCACACACGAACGCCTATCTCTCTCATGTGCACTAACATCTATCTCTCTCACACGCACTAAGATCCACCTCTCATGCGCACTGACATCTGTCTCGCTCACACACACTAACATCTATCTCTCTCATGTACACTAACATCTGTCTCTCTCACACGCACTAACATCTATCTCTCTCACGGTCACTAACATCTTTCTCTCTCACACACTAACATCTATCTCTCTCATACACAGTAACATCTTTCTCTCGCACACACTAACATCTATCTCTCTCTCACACACAAACACCTATCTCTCCCACGTGCACTAACATCTATCTCTCCCACGTGCACTAACATCTATCTCTCCCACACGCACTAAGATCCATCTCTCATGCGCACTGACATCTGTCTCGCTCATACACACTAACATCTATCTCTCTTATGTGCACTAACATCTGTCTCTCTCACACACACTAACATCTATCTCTCTCACATGCACTAACATCTATCTCACACACACTAACATCTATCTCTCTCACATGCACTAACACCTATCTCTCTCACGTGCACTAACATCTATCTCTCTCACATGCACTAACATCTATCTCTCTCGCACACACTAACATCTATCTCTCTCTCACACACAAACACCTATCTCTCCCACGTGCACTAACATCTATCTCTCTCACACGCACTAAGATCCACCTCTCATGCACACTGACATCTGTCTCGCTCACACACACTAACATCTATCTCTCTCATGTACACTAACATCTGTCTCTCTCACACGCACTAACATCTATCTCTCTCACGTGCACTAACATCTGTCTCTCTCACACGCACTAACATCTATCTCTCTCACGTGCACTAACATCTTTCTCTCTCACACACTCTAACATCTGTCTCTCTCACGTACACTAACATCTCTCTCTCACACACTCACTAACATCTATCTCTCTCATGTGCACCAGCATTATCTCTCTCACAAACAATATCATCTCCTCTCGCACACACCAACATCTATCTCTCACACGCACTAACATCTATCACTCACACACACACTAATATCTATCTCTCTCATGTGCACTAACATCTATCTCTCTCACGGTCACTAACATCTTTCTCTCTCACACACTAACATCTATCTCTCTCATACACAGTAACATCTTTCTCTCGCACACACTAACATCTATCTCTCTCTCACACACAAACACCTATCTCTCCCACGTGCACTAACATCTATCTCTCCCACGTGCACTAACATCTATCTCTCCCACACGCACTAAGATCCATCTCTCATGCGCACTGACATCTGTCTCGCTCATACACACTAACATCTATCTCTCTTATGTGCACTAACATCTGTCTCTCTCACACACACTAACATCTATCTCTCTCACATGCACTAACATCTATCTCACACACACTAACATCTATCTCTCTCACATGCACTAACACCTATCTCTCTCACGTGCACTAACATCTATCTCTCTCACATGCACTAACATCTATCTCTCTCGCACACACTAACATCTATCTCTCTCTCACACACAAACACCTATCTCTCCCACGTGCACTAACATCTATCTCTCTCACACGCACTAAGATCCACCTCTCATGCACACTGACATCTGTCTCGCTCACACACACTAACATCTATCTCTCTCATGTACACTAACATCTGTCTCTCTCACACGCACTAACATCTATCTCTCTCACGTGCACTAACATCTGTCTCTCTCACACGCACTAACATCTATCTCTCTCACGTGCACTAACATCTTTCTCTCTCACACACACTAACATCTGTCTCTCTCACGTACACTAACATCTCTCTCTCACACACTCACTAACATCTATCTCTCTCATGTGCACCAGCATTATCTCTCTCACAAACAATATCATCTCCTCTCGCACACACCAACATCTATCTCTCACACGCACTAACATCTATCACTCACACACACACTAATATCTATCTCTCTCATGTGCACTAACATCTATTACTCACACACACACACTAATATCTATCTCTCTCACACGCATTAACATCATTCTCTCACACACCCACTAACATCTATCTCTCTGAGACGCACGAATATCTATCTCTCTCACATGCACTAACATCTATTTCTCACATGCGGCATACATGACGGCAGCGAGAATGAGCAAGTGTTTTGGGGTAGAAGACAGTTGTATGAGATGCAAGGGCAGCCCTGCAAACCATGTCCACATGTTTTGGGCATGCCCGGAGCTTAGAGAGTTCTGGCAAGGGTTCGCGAGGGCAATGTCCAAGGTGTTTAACACACGGGTGGTGCCGAGTCCAGAGATAGTGATCTTTGGAGTGTCAGAAGACCCGGGAATTCAGGGGGCGAAAGAGGCCGATGTCTTGGCCTTTGCCTCCCTCGCAGCCCGGAGACGGATTTTATTAATGTGGAGGGTCTCGAAGAGAAAATAAACTTTGCCTTAAGAGGGTCTACGCTAGAGTTCTCTCGGAGGTGGCAGCCGTTCGTCGACTTTCTTGGGGAAAATTAAAATGTCAGCAGCAGCAGCAATCCGTGGGGGGGGGGGGGGGGGGTGGGGGGTGCGGTGGAAGGATGGGGGGGAGAGTGCTTCATTGGGATGGTGTGGGAAGACTGGGTTGTGTGGGCTAATGTCTATTTAATTGTTATTGTATATTCTCTTTTTACACTATGTTAATGTTCACTCTAGTTTGTTTTGTTATTACTGTTATGACTGTTTTATTATGAAAAATTCTGCAAAACCTGAATAAAAATACTTTAAACAAAATCTATTTCTCACATGCACCATCATCTATCTCTCTGACATGCACTAACATCTATCACTCACACTAATATCTATCTCTCACACGTGCACTAACATTACCTCTCTCACACACACTATCATCTCCTCTCACAAGCAAAATATCTATCTCTCTCATGCGCACTAAAATCTATTTCTCTTACATACACTAACATCTATCTCTCTCACGTTCACCAACGTCTGTTTCTCTCACACGCACTATCATCTGTCTCTCTCACACGCACTATCATCTATCTCTCTCACATGCGCTAACATCTATCTCTCTCACACGCACTATCATCTATCTCTCTCACATGCGCTAACATCTATCTCTCTCACATGCGCTAACATCTATCTGTCTCACATGCGCTAACATCTGTCTCTCTCACATGCACTAACATCTATCTCTCTCACATGCACTAACATCTATCTCTCTCACATGCACTAACATCTATCTCTCTCACATGCACTAACATCTATCTCTCTCACATGCACTAACATCTATCTCTCTCAGTTTTTTTCAGTTTCATTTTAAAATATGAATCGCTCTAATCAGATCAGCTGAGTGCAGAAAGAATGCGAAATGTATACCTTTAATTGCAATTTGCTTGATAAATGGGTAGTAGGACTTTAAACGTTGCCAACTCTTCCAGAATGTCACCGAGTCTGGTAGAATTGAAGATTGACCCTCTGCTTTGAGCGACACAGGGAATAAATCGATGCTGTCAGCAAAGATCACCTGGTGACTCCCGATTTGTCACAAAGTTTAATTCAACAACAACTTCCATCCATAGAACACCTTTAACCATTGAACCATAGAATTCTTACAGTGCAGATGAGGCCATTTGGCACATCAAGTCTGCACTGACGTTCTGAAAGAGAACCCTACCTCGGCCCACTCCCCTGCCCTATCCCCGTAACCTCATAGTCCCATCTAACCTGCGCATCTTTGGACACTATGGGGCAATTTAGCGTGGCCAATCCACCTAACATGCACTTTCTTCAGGACAAAACTGGAGCACCCGGGGGAAACCCACACAGACACAGGGTAAAAGTGCAAATTCCATACAGACAGTAACCCAAGGCTAGAATTGAACCCAGGTCCCTGCCACTGTGAGGCAGCAGTACTAACCACTGTGCCACCGTGCCACCCCTAAAACCTAGTAAAACATTCCAAGGCACTTCAAAGCAATGTAATCAGACAAACGATATTGATACCAAGCCAAAGAAGGAGACAATAGGACAGCTGATTAATGATTTGGATAGAATTAAGTTTTAAAAAACATCTTAGAGAACGAGATGGATAGTTTCAGGGACAAAGTGAGTTCAAGAGCTTAGGGTGCAGCACGTTGAGGCTAGGGCTGCCACTTGAAGGAATGTGGAATCAGTTAAGAAACAATTGGAGGTTATAATGTGCAGTTGGAGGGGCAATTGGTTTCTCAAGATGGATGAACCAAGATGGGTGCAGGTGGCCTTCCCCACCTGTGATGATCGCGTGGGGCAGACAATCTTTCTTTCGACATGACTTTTCAGCTTGGAGCCAGGATTCTTTAACTGGTGATATGAGCTACCAGATAATTTTAAGATTAAGTTTACCTATGTTCCCAAAGGGACTACTGGTTATGTGTGTCGTATGAGAGGGAGAATCAAAGACCTGGGCTGAGATGTAGTATAAAAACTGTGTGATATGTCTCTGAGATACATTATACTCTTCACTGGAAGTGATGCAATGGCTCAGGGCCTTACTTTCTCTTGTACAACCACGTGGTGAAATGTCGCTCACAGTAAGATGTATTCCAATAAAGTTAACACTTTCCTTCCTTCAGCAAACTCTACAAATATTCTGTGTTCGCACAATGAGGCCAAGAATACTCTCTGGTGGCAGCTGGTGAAAGAACAAGCATGGAAAAGGCTTTGTCATTGCTGGAAAACTTTGAGAAGGTCACAGGTCTCCACCAGTCAGAAGCTTGGTTGAACTGGTACCAAAGATTTACCAGGTATTGCACTGCAATGGGCCTTACAGCAAAGCTGCGTGGTGAGCAGGTCACTATGATGTTATATGCATTTGGTGGTTGTGTAGATGATATCATCTGCAAGGGAGTGATGAAGAAAAAGCTTTGTGCAGAGAAGTAATAAAAAGCATTGGATTCCTACTTCGATCTGAAAAAGAATACCATTATCGGACTTCCGGTGGCGGCCATGCGAGGGTAGGTTGCGTACTCGGCACCCCTCCAGTGAAGGAGCAGTGCTCCGAAAGCTAGTGTTTGAAACAAACCTGTTGGACTTTAACCTGGTGTTGTAAGACTTCTTACTGTGCTCACCCCAGTCCAACGCCGGCATCTTCACATCATGACAGAAGGGGAGCCAACTTTGGGGAACAGATGGAGAGTCGGGGGGGGGGGGGGGGGGGGGGGGGGGGGGGGGGCTCCAGTGGGAGGGCTCCAGTAAGCGGGGGACACGGGCTTGGGGCTGGCCGAAAAAGGGGGATGGCTTGTCGGCGGGGAGGGGGGGGGGGTTAACCCCCCATCCAGGCTGATCACGTGGAATGTGAGGGGTTTGAATGGGCCGGTCAAGAGGGCTCGCGTGTTCTCACACCTAATGGGGTTAAAGGCAGACGTAGCCATGCTACAGGAGGCGCATCTAAAACTTGCAGATCCAACAAGACTGAGATAGGGCTGGGTGGGCCAGGTGTTCCATTCGGGGCTGGATTCAAAGACCAGAGGGGTGGCAATTCTGATCAGTAAACGGGTGGCATTTGAGGCAGGGAGTATTGTGGCGGACAAGGGGGGCAGGTCCATAATGGTGAGTGGAAAGCTGCAGGGGACCCAGGTGATGCTAGTGAACATCTACGCCCCGAACTGGGATGACGTGGAATTCATGAGACGCATGCTGGGTAAAATCCCGAATTTAGACTCACATAATTAGTTCATGGGGGATGACTTCAACACAATCATTGACCCGGTATTGGACCGGTCAAAGTCCAGGTCAGGTAAGCGTCCGGCAGCGGCTAAGGAACTGAGGGGTTTCATGGAACAGGTGGGGGGGGCGCAGACCCATGGAGGTTCGCTCGGCTGAGGACGAAGGAATTCACTTTCTTCCACGTCCACAAAGTTTATTCTCGCATAGATTTTTTTGTTGTGAGCAGGGCGTTAATCCCAAGGGTGGAGGGGACGGAATACTCGGCCATTGCAGTCTCTGACCATGCTCCGCACTGGGTGGACTTGCGACTTGGTGAAGAGAGAGGGGCAGCGCCCACTCGAGGCTAGATGTGGGACTGCTAGCGGATAACATGGTTTGTGGGCGGATAAAAAGGAACATCCAAAACCACTTGGAAATAAACGATACGGGAAAGGTAACAGTGACTACGGTTTGGGAGGCTCTAAAGGCAATTATTAGAGGGGAGTTTGTGGTAGTTACCACTAACTGTATACTAGATGTATACATCTACGGTAAGGCTCCTTAACTAGAGGTACAGGGGTAAATCCCTTCCTGCTGGCTCCACCCAGTAGGTGGAGTATAAATGTGTGTGCTCACCGGAGCTGCTCCCATTCTGGCAGCAGCTGCAGGAGGCCACACATCTCAGCTCAATAAAGCCTTGATTATTCTCTACTCTCGCCTTTGTAGTAATTGATAGTGCATCAATTTATTGAGCTGAGAGTTTATAGCGATGGAACTTTGTATCAAGCCTGATCACCTACAGCTGCACCCTCAAGCAGCCGACGCTACGTCGTCCTTCGACCACTGGCTAGCCTGATTCGAAAGCGACCTCCGAACATCCACTGAAGAACCCTCGGATGCACAGAAGCTCCAGGCCCTTTATTCACGGGTGAGCTCTGATATTTTTCCCCTTATCCGGGATGCACCTACTTACGCTGAAGCAATGGAGCTCCTGAAAGGACATTATGTTCGGCCGGTTAACAAACTCTACGCCAGGCACCTCCTGTCCACGAGACAGCAACTCCCTTGTGAGTCCTTAGACGATTTCTGGCGAGCCCTGCACATCCTGGCGAGGAACTGTGACTGCCATGCAGATTCGGCAGTTGAGCATACAGAACTTTTAATCGGAGACGCTTTTGTACGGGCATGGGGTCGGCGTACATACGCCAGCGACTATTGGAGGGGGGTACACTTGACCTTGCGGCAACCAGGCAGCTCGCGAATGCGCTAACAGTAGCCTCCCGTAACGTACAGTCGTACGCCCCCGACCACATGTCATACGCCCCTGACCGCACGGCACGGCACCCTCATGGACATCATTGTTTCCCACCAGCTACTGCCCCAGCCCACCCCAAGTCTGCGCCACGCAGCAGCCAGCCAACCCGTTGGGAGAATTTCACCCAGAGTCCTCCTACCGACCCCCTAATGGTGTCTCAACCAAGCCGAGGCTCAAGATACCCACCCAAGCAGAACTCATCTCTAGGGCTATTAACGAGGCCAAGGCAAGGACATCCGCCTTCACACCCGTCTGCAGCACAATGAGTCTGTTACCCCGAAATGGCCACCAACGGACATGGCTCCTGATCGACAGTAAGCATCTCTGACATGACGCTGAAGAAGGAGACTCAGAAGTTCACTATCATGGGAGAAGACCAGAACATATTAATATGGGGAGAAAGCCAGCCGTCTCCTGGCTCACCAGCTTAGGCGGCAGGTAGCTTCCAGAGAGATTGTCCAGGTTAGGAATTTGGGGTCGGCTGGTTTCTCCTCCGGACAGTGAACGGGGCAATTCGAGCCCTTTACGAGAGGCTACATAGGTCGGATCCACCAGAGGGTGAGTCGGGAATGGCAGAGATTTTAGAGCGCCTGGAGTTCAAGATGGGGGAGGAATTGTGGAAAGGGCTGGAAGCACCAATAGGGTCTGGAGGAGGTGTGAACAGCGCTGGAACAGATGCAGATGATCAAGGCTCTGGGGCGGGATGCGTTCCCGGTGGAATTTTATAAGTAGTTTGCGGACCAGCTGGTCCCATAGTTGATGGGTATACTTAATAACTCTCTGGCATGGGGTTCCCACCCTGAGACACTTGAGCAAGCATCATCCGGGGCAGCACGGTGGCCCAGTGGTTAGCACTGCTGCCTCATGGCATTGGGACCCAGGTTCAATCCCAGCCCCGGGTCACTGTCTGTGTGGAGTTTGCATATTCTCCCCGTGTCTGCGTGGGTCTCACCCCATAACCCCAAAAAATATGCAAGGTAGGTGGATTGGCCACACTAAATTGCCCCTTAATTGAAAAAAAGAATAGGATACTCTAAATTTATAAAAGGAAAAAAAAAGATCAAGCATCCATCTCCCTTCTCCTGAAAAAGGATAAGGATCCCACGGAATGCAGGTTGTACCCCACAATACACGGTAGCATAGTGGTTAGTTGTTAGCACAATTGCCTCACAGCTCCAGGGTCCAAGGTTCAATTCCCGGCTTGGGTCACTGTCTGTGTAGAGTCTGCACGTTCTCCCCGTGTGTGCATGGGTTTCGTCCGGGTGCTCCGGTTTCCTCCCACAGTCCAAAGATGTGTAGGTTAGGTAGATTGGCCATGCTAAATTGCCCTTAATGTCCAAAATTGCCCTTAGTATTGGGTGGGGTTACAGGGTTATGGGGATAGGGTGGAGGTGTGGGCTTGGGTAGGGTGCTCTTTCCAAGAGCCGGTGCAGACTCGATGGGCCGAATGGTCTCCTTCTGCACTGTAAATTCTATGTAAATTTAATTGCTTAATGTAGACATAAAGCTATTGGCTAAGGTTCTAGCACTGAGGCTGGAACCCTGTCTCGTGGAGGTTTTGGGAGGACCAGACGGGATTTGTAAAATTGTCATCCAATGTGACTGCTGAATGTGGTCCTCGCTCCAGCTGGAACTCGAGATAACTGCGTCATTAGATGCGGGAAAAGCATTCGATCGGGTTGAGTGGAGGTGCCTCTTCACGTTCTTAGAGACATTTAGGTTTGGCCCTGGGTTTCTGTCATGGGTGCGTTTGTTGTATAAGGCTCCTTCTGCCAGCATTTGCACCAGCAGCATGAGTTCCAGGTCTTTGCAGTTGCACAGGGGGTTGAGGGAGGGGTGTCCTATGTCTCTCCTTCTGTTCGCTTTATCGATTGAACTACTGGCCATTGCCCTGAAGGCCTCAAACATACGAAGCGGGATATTTAGGGGGGGTAAGAAACACAGGTCGTCCCTCTATGCAAATGATCTTTTGTTATACGTGAAGAATCTAGGGCCAGATATGGGAGACATAATGAATATACTGAAGAACTTTGTCTCCCTCTCTGGATACAAGTACAATTTAGAGAAGAGTGAATATTTTTTGGTCAGCACTCTAGGGGCGGAATTCTCTGCTCCCCATGCCGGGTGGGAGAATCGCGGGAGGGCCAGGCGACTCACGACACGCCGCCCTGGCACCCCCCGTGATTCTCCCACCCCCACGCTCGCAGACTCGTCAGTCGCCGTTTTTCACGGCGACCGGCGATTCTCCGGCCCGGATGGGCCGAGCGGCCTGACGTTCCCAACCTGTACACGGCGGCGGCAACCACACCTGGTCGCTGCCGTCATGAACATGGGCGCCAAATTTTAATTTGTGGCTTGTGGGGGGCGGAGAGGGGAGTGAGCATCACGGCCGTGCTCGGGAGGGGACTGGCCCGCGATTGGTGCCCACCAATCGTCGGTCCGGCGTCTCCAAGCGACGCACTCTTTCCCCTCTGCCGTCCCGCAAGATTAAGCCGTCACGTCTTGCGGGGCAGCGGAGGGGAAGACGGCAACTGCGCATGCGCGGATTGGAGCCGGCAGCCGTCGTGGCGTCAGCCGCGCATGCGCGGGTTGGAGCCTGCCAACCTGCGCATGCGCGGCTGACGTCACTTAGGCGCCGCCGTCGCGTCACTGCAAGCGTCAAGGCCCAGCGGCCAAGATTTACGGAGCGTCGCTTCTAGCCCCCTGGGGGGGGGGGGGGGGGGGTGAATAGGGTGCGAGGAGCGGCCTCCGAGGCCATCGTGAAACTCGGCCGAGTTCATGATGGCCTTCCCGATGCCGCGTGGGAGCGGAGAATTCCGCCCTAAGTAAGGGAGCCGGGCTGGGGGGATAGAATCCCTCAGTGCAGAAAGAGACCATTTGGCCCATCAAGTCTACACCGACCATCCAAAAGAGCACTCTACCTACATCCACTCCCCCACACTATCCCTGTAACCCATCTAACCTTTGGACACCGAGAGGCAATTTAGCAAAGCCGTTCCACCTAACCTACACATCTTTGGACTGTTGGAGGAAATCAGAGCACCCGGAGTTAATCCACGCAGGCACGGGGAGAATCTGTTAGTTTGGTGCGGGTGGGTTCAAACTAATGTGGCAGGGGGGTGGGAATCAGGTCAGTAAGCCAGCAAGTGTAGAGACTGGGGATGAGCACTGGACTAGGGCTAGGCTGGCTAGGAGGTAAGGCAGGCTGGGAGAGGTCGAACTTAATGGGCCTGGAGGTCTGGAGTGCATCTGCTTTAATGCACGGAGTATAACAATGAAGACAGATGAACTTAGAGCCTTGATTCATGCGCGGAACTTTGATGTGGTTGCAGTAACAGAAACTTGGTTAAAAAAAGGGCAGAATTGGCATCTAAATATTGCTAGTCAGGGGGGAAGGTAAAAGAGGTGGGAAGTTGCAATACTGGTTAGGGAACATATTACAGCTGTACGGAGGGAGGACACGTTGGAAGAATCAAGTAACGAGGCACTGTGGTTAGAACTCAGAAACAGGACGGGGCAGTCACTATGATGGGGGTGTACTACAGGCCTCCCAACAGCCCACAGGGAGTTGAAGAGCATATATTTAAGCTGATTCTGGATAGATGTCAAAATAATAGAGTTGTTATAGTGGGAGACTTTAATTTTCCTCACATAGACTGGAAATCCCTTAGGGCTAGGGGTCCGGATGATGAGGAATTTATAGACATATATTAGGAACAAGAGCGTAGCTAAACAAAGGGTTGGTCCACTCAAGGACAAAGGAGGGAAATTATGTGTAGAGCCAAAGAAAGTGGGTGATATCCTCAATGCATCTGTATTCACAAAAGAGAGGGACGTGTTGATTGGTGGTGTCTCAGAGGGACATGTAAACACTTTAGAACAGGGCATTATTACGAGGGAGGAAGTGTTAGCTGTGTTAAAAAGCAATAAGATAGACAAATCCCCAGGGCCAGATGGCATCTATCCCAGATTATTGAAGGAGACAAGAGACTAAATCACTGGGCCTCTAACAGAAATCTTTGTGTCCTCGTTGGCTGCAGGTGGGGTCCCAGAGGATTGGAGGATAGCCAATGTTGTTCCATTATTTAAGAAGGGTTGCAAGGATAACCCGGGTAATTATAGGCCAGAGAGCATGACGTCAGTGATCGCAAAATTGTTGTAAAAGATTCTCAGAGATAGGATCTATAGACATTTTGAAATGAATTGTCTTATTAGTGACAGTCAGCATGGTTTTGTACGAGGGAGGTCATGTCTCAACAATTTAATTGAGTTTTTTGAGGAGGTGACAAAAATGATTGATGAGGAAAGGGCTGTGGATGTTGTCTACATGGACTTTAGTAAAGCATTTGAGAAGGTCCTTCATGATAGGCTGGTGCAAAAGATTAAATCACATGGGATCAGGGGTGAACTAGCTAGATGGAATCAGAACTGGCTTGGCCAGAGAAGACAGAGGGTAGCAGTGGAAGGATGTTTTTCCGAATGGAGGTCTGTAACTAGTGGTGTTCCGCAGGGATCAGTACTGGGACCTCTGCCATTTGTAATATATATTAATGACTTGGAAGAAAACGTAGTTGGTCTGATTAGCAAGTTTGTGGATGATACTAAGATTGCTGGAGTTGTGGATAGTGATGAAGATTGTCAGAGAATACTACAGGATATAGATAGGCTCCAAAATTGGGTGAAGAAATGTCAGATGGAATTTAACCCGGACAAATGCGAGGTGATGCGTTTTGGTCGAACCAATTCGGGTGGGAGCTATAAATTAAATGGCAGAACCATCAGGAGCATAGAGACACAGAGAGATCTGGGCATGCAGGTCCACAGATCCTTAAAATGGCAACACAGGTGGAAATGGTGGTAAAGAAAGCATATGGCATGCTTGCCTTTATTCGATAGGGCATTGAGTATAAAGTTTGCAAATCATGTTACAGTTATATAGAACATTGGTTAGGCCACATTTGGAATACTGTGTTCAATTCTGGTCACCGCACTACCAGACGGGACGTGGAGGGTTTGGAGAGATTACAGAAAATATTTACCAGAAATGTTGCCTGGTTTGGAGGGTAGTAGCTACGAGGAGAGATTGAATAAACTGGGATTGTTCTCCTTAGAAAGACAGAGGCTTAGGGGGCGACGTGATAGAAGTTTATAAAGTTCTGAAGGGTATAGATAAGGTGAACAGTTGGAGGCTTGTTCCCAGGGCGGAAATGACAATTACAAGGGGGCACAAGTTCAAGGTGAGGGGGGAAAGGTTCAGTGGAGATGTGCGGGGGATGTTTTTTACATAGAGGATGGTGTTGGCCTGGAATGCACTGCCAAGTGAGGTGCTTGAGGCAGATACCATAAGACCATAAGACCATAAGACATAGGAGCGGAAGTAAGGCCATTCGGCCCATCGAGTCCACTCCACCATTCAATCATGGTTGATTTCAACTCCATTTACTCGCTCTCTCCCCATAGCCCTTAATTCCTCGAGAAATCAAGAATTTATCAATTTCTGTCTTAAAGACACTCAATGTCCCGGCCTCCACCGCCCTCTGTGGCAATGAATTCCACAGACCTACCACTCTCTGGCTGAAGAAATTTCTCCTCATCTCTGTTCTAAAGTGACTCCCTTTTATTCTAAGGCTGTGCCCCCGCGTCCTAGTCTCCCCTGCTACGTCCATCCTATCCAAGCCATTCATTATCTTGTACGTTTCTATTAGATCTCCCCTCAACCTCCTAAACTCCAATGAATATAATCCCACGATCCTCAGACGTTCATCGTATGTTAGGCCTACCATTCCTGGGATCATCCGTGTGAATCTCCGCTGGACCCGCTCCAGTGCCAGTATGTCCTTCCTGAGGTGTGGGGCCCAAAATTGCTCATAGTATTCTAAATGGGGCCTAACTAGTGCTTTATAAAGCCTCAGAAGTACATCCCTGCTTTTATATTCCAAGCCTCTTGAGATAAATGACAACATTACATTTGCTTTCTTAATTACGGACTCAACCTGCAAGTTTACCTTTAGAGAATCCTGGACTAGGACTCCCAAGTCCCTTTGCACTTTAGCATTATGATTTAGGTCACCGTTTAGAAAATAGTCCATGCCTCTATTCTTTTTTCCAAAGTGCAAGACCTCGCACTTGCCCACGTTGAATTTCATCAGCCACTTCTTGGACCATTCTCCTAAACTGTCTAAATCTTTCTGCAGCCCTCCCCACCTCCTCAATACTACCTGCCCCTCCACCTATCTTTGTATCATCGGCAAACTTGGCCAGAATGCCCCCAGTCCCGTCATCTAGATCGTTAATATATAAAGAGAACAGCTGTGGCCCCAACACTGAACCCTGCGGGACACCACTTGTCTCCGGTTGCCATTCCGAAAAAGAACCTTTTATCCCAACTCTCTGCCTTCTGTCTGACAGCCAATCGTCAATCCATTGGCGACCTTTGAGACTTTGAGACTTATCCAGATCGACACATGAACCAATGGTGTATAGAAGATACAGGCAGTTGGCCTAGATAGGATACGTGATTGCCGCAGGCTTGGAGGGCCGAAGAGCCTGATACTGTGTCGCACTGTTCTTTGTTCCATACAGACAGTCATCCGAGGTTGGAATCGAATCCAGATCCCTGGTCCTGTGAGGCAGCAGTGGCTGGTGTCATAATATACACCAGTATATCATGGTGCAGACACACACACTGATGGACATACAGTAGGACCAATCAACATGCATAACACTGCAGCCAATCACCAGTAGGAACACACTCAATATAAAGACAGAGGGCATCAGATTCCCGTTTATTCGGGATGCAGCCTTTCAGAAGTGCAGAGCTTACAACGTACAACACAGATCCTCACCATGTGCTGAGTGATTAGACTGATTAGAATAGGCACAGGTCTTTAGTTTAATCTAACATCGTGTTAACCCACAGTGAGAGTATGTTCAACAGTTTATAGTTTAACAAAATAGAGTTGTACTATTTTAAGTGTTGGTGGCCTGTATGTGTTCCAAGGATCCAGAGAACCCAACACATCAGCTGGGAGTAGCGTTTGGTATCTGGGAGTCAGGTGCCTCGGGTTTGGGCTCGGTTCCATAAATTGAATCACAGCAGCCTAGCCAGTAGGGTCAAGGCTAGCTTGTAAAGGTGGGACAGCCTCCAATTGACCTTGGTGGGCAGGGTTCAATCAATTAAAATCTTGCCAAGATTCCTGTTCCTATTTCCGGTATTTTACCCAAGTAATTTTCGGGGGGGGGGGGGGGGGGGGGGGGGGGGGGGGGGGGGATTGAGTGGCTGATATCAGACTTCAAATGGGCGAGGAAAAACCCAGAGGATTCAGAGGGTGTTCGACAGAGGGACAGACAGTTGGGGGCATTGAGCTGCGTATTTGATACTTTGTTCCTGGACTGCTAATGTAGAGAAGGTATTGGGATGGTGTGGGGACCGGGGTCCACCTAGGTCTGTATGGAGTCTGGGTCGTCTGGCAGGGACCCGGAGTCCACCTGAGTGGTGTATGGAGTCTGGGTCGTATGGCAGGGACCCGGGGGTCAGCTGAGTGGGTATCGAGTCTGGGTCGTGTGGAGGGGACCCAGGGTCCACCTGAGTGTGTATGGAGTCGGGTCGTGTGGAGGGGACCCAGGGTCCACCTGAGTGTGTATGGTGTCTGGGCCGTGAGGCAGGGTCCCAGGGTCCACCAGAGTGTGTATGGAGTCTGGGTCGTGAGGCAGGGTCCCAGGGTCCACCTGAGTGTGTATGGAGTCTGGGCCGTGAGGCAGGGTCCCAGGGTCCACCTGAGTGTGTATGGAGTCTGGGTCGTGAGGCAGGGTCCCAGGGTCCACCTGAGTGTGTATGGAGTCTGGGTCGTGTGGCAGGGACCCGGGGTCCACCTGAGTGGGTATCGAGTCTGGGTCGTGTGGAGGGGACCCAGGGTCCACCTGAGTGTGTATGGAGTCTGGGTCGTGTGGCAGGGACCCAGGGTCCACCTGAGTGTGTATGGAGTCTGGGTCGTGTGGCAGGGACCCGGGGTCCACCTGAGTGGGTATCGAGTCTGGGTCGTGTGGAGGGGACCCAGGGTCCACCTGAGTGTGTATGGAGTCTGGGTCGTGTGGAGGGGACCCGGGGTCCACCTGGGTGTGTATGGAATCTGGGTCGAATTGAGGGGACACGGGGTCCACCTGAGTGTGTATGGAGTCTGGGTCGTGTGGAGGGGACCCGGGGTCCACCTGAGTGTGTATGGAGTCTGGGTCGAGTTGAGGGGACCCAGGGTCCACCTGAGTGTGTATGGAGTCTGGGTCGTGTGGAGGGGACCCAGGATCCACCTGAGTGTGTAGGAGTCTGGGTCGTGTGGAGGAGTCTTGGTTGTGTGAGGGGACCCAGTTTCTACATGAGTGTGTATGGAAGTCTCTGTCGTGAAGGGGGGACCCGGGGTCAACCTGAGTGTGTATGGAGTCTGGGTCGTGTGGAGGGGACCCAGGGTCCACCTGAGTGTGTATGGAGTCTGGGTCGTGTGGAGGGGACCAGGGTCCACTGAGTGTGTATGGAGTCTGGGTCATGTGGAGGTGACCCGGGGTCCACCTGTGTGTATGGAGTCTGGGTCGTGTGGATGGGATCCGGGGTCCACCTGAGTGTGTATGGAGTCTGGGGTCGAGTTGAGGGGGACCCAGGGTCCACCTGAGGGTGTATGGAGTCTGGCTCGTGTGGAGGATACTGGGTCGTGTGGCAGGGACACAGGGACCACCTGAGTGTGTATGGAGTCTGGGTCGTGAGGAGGGGACCCGGGGTCTATCTGAGTGTTGTATGGAGTCTGGGTCGTTGAGGAGGGGACCCGGGGTCCAGCTGAGTGTTTATCGAGTCTTGGTCATGTGGAGGAGTCTGGGTTGTGTGGAGGGGACCGGGGTCCCATCTGAGTGTGTATGGGGTCTGGGTTGAATTGAGGGACCCGGGGGTCCAACTGAGTGTGTATGGAGTCTGGATCGTGTGGTAGGGGCCCGGGGGTCCACCTAAGTGTGTATGGGAACTGGGTCATGTGGAGGGGACCCAGGGCTCACCTGAGTGTGTATGGGGTCTGTGTTTGTGTGGCAGGGAACTAGGGTCACCTGAGTTGTGTATGGAGTCTGGGTCGTGTGGAGGGGACCAGGGTCCACCTGAGTGTGTATGGAGTCTGGGTCATGTGGCAGGGACCCTGGGTCCACCTGAGGTGTATGGAGTCTGGGTTGTGAGGCAGGGGACCCAGGGTCCACCTGAGTGTGTATGGAGTCTGGGTTGTGAGGCAGGGACCCAGGGTCCACCTAAGTGTGTATGGAGTCTGGGTCGTGTGGCAGGGACCCGGGGTCACCTGAGTGTGTATGGGAGTCTGGTGTTGTGAGGCAGGGACCCAGGGTCCCACCTAAGTGTATATGGAGTCTGGGTCGTGTGGCAGGGACCCGGGGTCCACCTGAGTGTGTATGGAGTCTGGGTTGTGTGGAGGGGACCCAGGGTCCACCTGAGTGTGTATGGATCTGGGTCGTTTGGAGGGGACCCGGGGTCCACCTGAGTGTGTATGGAGGCTGGGTTGTGTGGAGGGGACAACGGGTCCACCTGAGTGTGTATGGAGTCTGGGTCGTGTGGAGGGGACCCGGGGTCCACCTGAGTGTGTATGGAGTCTGGGTCGTGTGGAGGGGACCCGGGGTCCAGCTGAGTGTTTATCGAGTCTTGGTCATGTGGAGGAGTCTGGGTTGTGTGGAGGGGACCGGGGTCCACCTGAGTGTGTATGGGGTCTGGGTCGAATTGAGGGGACCCGGGGTCCACCTGAGTGTGCATGGGGTCTGGATCGAGTTGAGGGGACCCGGGGTCCACCTGAGTGTGTATGGAGTCTGGATCGTGTGGTAGGGGCCCGGGGTCCAGCTAAGTGTGTATGGGAACTGGGTCATGTGGAGGGGACCCAGGGCTCACCTGAGTGTGTATGGGGTCTGTGTTGTGTGGCAGGGAACTAGGGTCCACCTGAGTGTGTATGGAGTCTGGGTCGTGTGGAGGGGACCCAGGGTCCACCTGAGTGTGTATGGAGTCTGGGTCATGTGGCAGGGACCCTGGGTCCACCTGAGTGTGTATGGAGTCTGGGTTGTGAGGCAGGGACCCAGGGTCCACCTGAGTGTGTATGGAGTCTGGGTTGTGAGGCAGGGACCCAGGGTCCACCTAAGTGTGTATGGAGTCTGGGTCGTGTGGCAGGGACCCGGGGTCCACCTGAGTGTGTATGGAGTCTGGGTTGTGTGGAGGGGACCCAGGGTCCACCTGAGTGTGTATGGATCTGGGTCGTTTGGAGGGGACCCGGGGTCCACCTGAGTGAGTATGGAGTCTGAGTCGTGTGGAGGGGACCAAGGGTCCACCTGAGTGTGTATGGAGTCTGGGTCGTGTGGAGGGGACCAAGGGTCCACCTGAGTGTGTATGGAGTCTGGGTTGTGTGGCAGGGACCCGGGGTCCACCTATTTGTGTATGTGGTCTGGGTCGTGTGGAGGGGACCCAGGGCCCCCCTGAGTATGTATGGGGTCTGGGTCGTGTGGAGGGGACCCAGGTTCCACCTGAGTGTGTATGGAGTCTGGGACGTGTGGCTGGGACCCAGGTTCCACCTGAGTGTGTATGGAGTCTGGGTCGTGTGGAGGGACACGGGGTCCACCTGAGTGTGCATGGAGTCTGGGTCGTGTGGCAGGGATGTAGGGCCCCATCTCTGTGTGTATGGAGACTGGGTTGTGTGGAGGGACCGGGGGTCCACCTGAGTGGTATGGAGTCTGAGTCGTGAGGAGGGGACCCGGGTTTCACCTGAGTGTGTATGGAGTCTGGGTCGTGTGGCAAGGACCCGGGGTCCACATGAGTGTGTATGGAGTCTGGGTCGTGTGGCAGGGACCCGGGGTCCACCTGAGTGTGTATGGAGTCTGGGTTGTGAGGCAGGGACCCAGGGTCCACCTGAGTGTGTATGGAGTCTGGGTTGTGAGGCAGGGACCCAGGGTCCACCTAAGTGTGTATGGAGTCTGGGTCGTGTGGCAGGGACCCGGGGTCCACCTGAGTGTGTATGGAGTCTGGGTTGTGTGGAGGGGACCCAGGGTCCACCTGAGTGTGTATGGATCTGGGTCGTTTGGAGGGGACCCGGGGTCCACCTGAGTGAGTATGGAGTCTGGGTCGTGTGGAGGGGACCAAGGGTCCACCTGAGTGTGTATGGAGTCTGGGTCGTGTGGAGGGGACCAAGGGTCCACCTGAGTGTGTATGGAGTCTGGGTTGTGTGGCAGGGACCTGGGGTCCACCTATTTGTGTATGTGGTCTGGGTCGTGTGGAGGGGACCCAGGGCCCCCCTGAGTGTGTATGGGGTCTGGGTTGTGTGGAGGGACCCGGGGTCCACCTGAGTGTGTATGGAGTCTGAGTCGTGAGGAGGGGACCCGGGTTTCACCTGAGTGTGTATGAAGTCTGGGTCGTGTGGCAGGGACCCGGGTTCCACCTGAGTGGTATGGAGTCGGTCGGGTCGTGTGGCAGGGACCCGGGGTCCACCTGAGTGTGTATGGAGTCTGGGTCGTGTGGAGGGGACCCGGGTTCCACCTGAGTGTTTAGGAGTATGGGTTTGTGGTGGAAGGGATCCAGGGTCCACCTGAGTGTGTATTATGTCTGTGTCGAGTTCAGGGGACCCGGTGTCCACCTGAGTCTGGATGGGGTCTGGGTCGTGTGGCAGGGACCGAGGTTCCACCTGAGTGTGTATGGAGTCTGGGTCGTGTAGAGGGGCCCCGGGGTCTACCTGAGTGTGTATGGAGTCTGGGTCGTGTGGCAGGGACCCGGGGTCCACCTGAGTGTGTATGGAGTCTGGGTCGTGTGGCAGGGACCCGGGGTCCACCTGAGTGTGTATGGAGTCTGGGTCGTGAGGAGGGGACCCGGGGTCCACCTGAGTGTGTATGGAGTCTGGGTCGTGTGGCAGGGACCCGGGGTCCACCTGAGTGTGTATGGAGTCTGGGTCGTGTGGAGGGGACCCGGGTTCCACCTGAGTGTTTATGGAGTATGGGTTGTGTGGAAGGGATCCAGGGTCCACCTGAGTGTGTATTGTGTCTGTGTCGAGTTCAGGGGACCCGGGGTCCACCTGAGTCTGGATGGGGTCTGGGTCGTGTGGCAGGGACCGAGGTTCCACCTGAGTGTGTATGGAGTCTGAGTCGTGTAGAGGGGCCTCGCGGTCTACCTGAGTGTGTATGGAATCTGGGTCGTGAGGAGGGGACCGGGTTTCACCAGAGTGTGTATGGAGTCTGGGTTGTGGGAGGGGACCTAGGGTAAACCTGAGTGTGTCTGGAGTCTGGGTCGTGTGGAGGGGACCTAGGGTAAACTGAGTGTGTATGGAGTCTGGGTCGTGTGGAGGGGACCCAGGGTAAACCTGAGTGTGTATGGAGTCTGGGTCGTGTGGAGGGACCCAGGGTAACCTGAGTGTGTATGGAGTCTGGGTCGTGTGGAGGGGACCCAGGGTAAACCTGAGTGTGTATGGAGTCTGGGTCGTGTAGAGGGGCCTCGCGGTCTACCTGAGTGTGTATGGAATCTGGGTCGTGAGGAGGGGACCCGGGTTTCACCAGAGTGTGTATGGAGTCTGGGTTGTGTGGAGGGGACCTAGGGTAAACCTGAGTGTGTCTGGAGTCTGGGTCGTGTGGAGGGGACCTAGGGTAAACCTGAGTGTGTATGGAGTCTGGGTCGTGTGGAGGGGACCCAGGGTAAACCTGAGTGTGTATGGAGTCTGGGTCGTGTGGAGGGGACCCAGGGTAAACCTGAGTGTGTATGGAGTCTGGGTCGTGTGGAGGGGACCCAGGGTAAACCTGAGTGTGTATGGAGTCTGGGTCGTGTGGAGGGGACCCAGGCTAAACCTGAGTGTGTATGGAGTCTGGGTCGTGTGGAGGGGACCTAGGGTAAACCTGAGTGTGTATGGAGTCTGGGTCGTGTGGAGTGGACCCAGGGTAAACCTGAGTGTGTATGGAGTCTGGGTCGTGTCGAGGGGTCCCAGGGTCCACCTGAGTGTGTATGGAGTCTGGGTCGTGTAGAGGGGTCCCAGGGTCCACCTGAGTGTGTATGGAGTCTGGGTCGTGTGGAGGGGACCCGGGGTCCACCTGAGTGTGTATGGAGTCTGGGTCGTGTTGAGGGTCCAGTTTGGGGGCACCGGTGACGGCCTCTCTTCCATTGGCTTCGGCAAAGTACTGGTCAAAACCAATAGACTCCAAGCACACTTTGGTGAGTAAATTCGCATCTGCATTCAGAAACAAAATAGGTTGATACATTCTGTACGGTTTTAGGAATCAGGGAAATAGAGACATGGGTAAGTGTAATGGACAGAGAACCCCAGACAAGGAATCATTAAACATCTAAAATTAGAGTATCAATTGTTCTGCAAATGTCTTACAAAGCTCAATGGGGAAGCCAGCAGGGCCAGGAACTTTACCGTCTGCATTCACCAAATTCATTCCGAATTTTCTCCGGGCCTAACAGGGATTCCAAGCCTCCCCGCCCTTCCTTTTCCACCACTTTGATGAATAACCCATCCAAAAAATCTGTCATGGCTGAACTCTCCACCAGGGGGCTCCAATCTATTGAGATCCCAATAATATGTTTCCAAAACCGCATTAATCTGAACCAGACTGCCACTCGTGTCCCTTATCTGCACAATCTCCAGGAAGTTGCCTGTCACCTCAGCTGATGAGCTAAAAGGCGACTGGTCTTCTCCCCTTGTTCATAAAATACACCCCTCGAACGTCACAGTGGGCTACTGCCTTAGCCATTGATAGGAATTCAGATTGTGTCAGCAGCTTTTTCCTGTTTGCCAGCAACTCTGGGGTAGGGGCAAGTGAGTACAGATAGTTCACCTCAAGGATGGAGTCCACAAACCTCTGCCGCTCCATCTCCCAGTCCTTTCCATGTGCGCTTCATAGGAAATGATCTCCCACCCTGATAATCACCTAAAGGGCTTCCCATAATCAAGATAAACTCACTTTTTTTTTTCTTTTTAAAGTACCCAATTATTTGTTTCTAATTAAGAGGCAATTTAGCGTGACCAATCCATTTAATCTGCCCATCTTTGGGTCGTGGGAGTCAGACCCTCGCAGACATGAGGAGAATGTGCAAACTCCACACAGAGGGATCGAATCCGTGCAGTGGCGGACTGGGTCTAAAAATATTGGTTGCCAGGAGACAAAGGGGGCCCACCCACAACTACAATGCTATCATTTAATTTTCATAACGAATAAAGAAAATTTTCAAAAAATGCATATTGAAAAAAGGGTACAATTAAATTCTTGTGGAAAAAATGTGTATTTCTTAGTAATTACAGTGTACATGTACTGTACATATTACTGGCAGTAGATACCAATGTAAATACAGAATGTTATAATTGAATTTTTTTTAATTTTTAATTTTAAGTAATTGGTTGATATTTTTTAATAGTTTACTGCACAATTTACACATTAACAGATAGTTCAAAAGTGCAATAGAGCATTGCATGCAGTCCAATATATTAAGAGCAATTGTTTGTGTTCGCTAGATGATTGTGCGAATCTGCCAATAATTGCTTCTGCATCCAATTCATCTTACAATTCCTTTTCAATGGATAGCAACATGTATGATTCCAAATTCTCCTCAGACAGCGAATTCTTAACCTTGTCTTTATGATCTTTAGCTTTGAAATGTCCTCTCACATTGGACTTGAGTAACTGATAGTGTGCAGATGACTTTATAAAGTTCATAAAGGTTATCATATGCCTTGTCATGAAGTCTGTTGGATGCCAGAATTTTTAGTACACACGATGGGCAAGTGCTGCAAATTTTACAATTGTTGCAACTGGAATACATATTCTCACCATCATTAAGCAATAGCTTTAATACATCAAAGTTTGAAGCAAAAGAAAACAATTCCAATATTACTTGATCTTTGCTGATTGTGGAAAACAGCTTAATAATACCTTCCAATGCTTCATCTTCAAGGCCCTCTCTGCAATAGTTTTAAACTTTGCTGGGTCCAAGTAGGACAAATCTTTATACAACTGTTTGTGTTGTACAAAGCGGGATTCTAGTGACTGGACAATGCGATCCATTATTAGGTTAAACACATTTACTCGAAATCAGTTAGAGAATCTGAGGAATTTCTTTCATCATCAATAAGCTCATCTGCCATTCTTTTCTTCTTCCTCTGCCTCTTAACCGGCAATGCTGTTCCAACGCATCAATTTCCAATGTTTGATTTTCATCCATATTCATCTGTGAAATCCTGTCATTACATTTATTTACAAATTCCAAAGCCTTGCTGTGAACGTTATCAAATGTTCTTGTCTGTTCCTTCAACTTTGTTGTAGCTGAATCTACCAAACTCCATGCAGTAAACATATCTAAACCGCTTGTCTGTAGATAACTTGATAACGGGGTTGTAGTTTCAAATATATACAAGTAAGTAAATGCTGTCAATATGGTTTCAAACTTTAGAAGACTTTGAAGTAAAACATTTGCTTCATGTTTTTTTTGCATCAAACTTTTCTGAATCTTGTATCATTGATAAGCATGTCAACAGATTTACAAAAGTACTGGCAGCGGCATCATCAAAACGTCCAAATATAGTTGTGCTGCATTGGATTTTCCTGACCATCTGGTCTCACCAATTAGCTTTAATTGTTTCATTTTTTCTTGTCCTAGATGTTTTCCAACAACTTCTATCCATACAGCCATTCTCTTGTATGATGCTTTCACAAAAGTTGCTATATTCTGGAGCAAATTGAAAAAAGAAACTGCAGGCACACAACATTTTGTTGTTTCAGTTATCACCAAATTCAAGACATGGGTATAGCACCATATATGAACATGTTGATCAGCCACATCAGCAATTTTACTTTGTAAACCATTATACTGGCCATGGTAGCTTGCAGCGCCATCTGTGTTATCAGATAAACATTTTTGGGGGTCAATTTTAAGATGCTGTAATGTTTCAATCAATAGATCAAAAAGTCCCTGTCCTGTACCATCATTACTTGGCACAACTGAAAGTAGTCACTCACAGATAATACCTTTAAGCACATACCGAATAATAATGCTAAACTGATCGATGGATGAATTATCTTGTGTTGAATCAACCTGAATAGAATAATATTTTGCTTGAGAAACTTCATGACTAATTCTTTCTTGTATCATAGTCTTCATAATTTTGATTACATGTTTATAGTTGTTTTAATCAGGTATGTAACAAGTCCACCACGGTCTTTACTTTGAGCCTTTCCTTGTTGCTCTAATTGTTTGATTCTTTGTTTAGACTTGTTTTGCACTGCAGAAACGTGAGCTGCCATAATGGGGTTATATTTTGCCATCAACTGCACTGTAGCTAAAAAATTGCCATGATTCAGAACCTCATTATCCAGAATGTAGGCTGATTCATTTCTGTGACCTCGAAAAAGAAGTGCTTGCTTGCCTAACATCTTTATGATGTCTATCCTCATAACAATACTTCTCTGTTTCAATACTTCTTCTTTCCTTTTAATTAGTGATGCTGCAAAAAAATTATCTAAGATGCCATCATTAACCACACTGATATATTGCTGAGCATTTCTGACATGTGTTGTTGTCGATTCATGTAAAGTCAAGTTCTAGCTAATACGGCTGTAGTCACTAAAGCCAAGTACAAAGGGTGATGGATTACAAGTGTTGGGAAACTCAAATGCTAAGCAGTATGAACAATATAAGCATCTATTTTCTTTGTTATATGTTAGCCATTTTCTTGGGACTGAGTCATTCATAATTTTCCTCTCATACAAACGAACATCAAATGGCTTACTACTGTCTCTTCCTTCGGGCCCCCAACCCCCTCCCCCACAGGATAAGAGGGCAAGAGCCATCCGGATTCTTCCCGTGCGCCGGGCAACACAACCCGGGCTTTGCCCCGCCCCCTGAAACAAAAACAGAAAAAGAAAAGCAACAAAGTTAAATTCTACGAACAATCTTACACCAGGCCAACACCCGGTTACACAACTCCGCCAGCGAATTTCACACACGTGCACCTGCCCCTTAGTTCGAGTCCAGCTTTTCATGCTTAATGAATATCCGCGCCTTGCCCGGCGTATCAAAATAATGGTGCCTGTCCTGGTACGTTACCCAAAGCCTCTCCGAGTGCAGGAGCCCGAACATCACCTCTTTGCTGTGGAGGGCCGCCTTATCTCGGTTGAATCCCGCACGCCTCTTAGCCAGTTCAGCTCCCAAGTCCTGGTATCTGAGAATTTCGCAGTTCTCCCACTTAGTGCTCGGCTCCTTCTTTGCCCAACGCAGGACACGCTCCCTGTCTGTGAAGCGGTGGAACCTTATCACCATCGCCCTCGGTAGTTCGTTCGCCCGCGGCTTCCTCATGAGGACTCAGCGCCCATCCAGTTCCAAGGGCCGCGGGAAGGCCCCATCTCCCATCAGCGTCCCCAGCATTTTCGTCATATACGTGCTCACGTCCGCCCCCTCCACACCTTCAGGGAGGGCCAGAATCCACAGGTTGTGACTCCTAGACCTTTACTCGAGGTCATCCAGTCTCTCCTGCCATCTCTTGTGTAGGGCCTCGTGCGCCTCCACTCTGACCTCCAGGCCCAGGATCTCGTCCTCATTCTCAGATACCTTCCTCTCCACCTCTTTAATCGCCTTCTCCTGTACCTTCTGAACCTCCACCATCTTTTCCATGGAGGCCTTCATAGGGGCCAGCATCTCTGTTTTCAGCTCTGCGAAGCAGCTTCTCAGAAAGTCTTGCTGCTCTCTCGACCACTGGGCCCACGCTTCTCGGTCCGTGCCGGCCGCCATTTTGTCCTCCCGGACACGCTCTGCTCTCTTCCCCGCAATCGCTTAATGTGATGATGATGACGCCGGCGGCTGGGGAGGCAGAAATAGTTGCATCAATGGATGCGGAGAAAGCTTTTGATAGGGTGGAGTGGAGTTACCTGTGGGAAGTGTTGAGGAGGTTTGGGTTTGGTGAAGGGTTCATCAAAAAAGGCAGGATGAGACCATCTACATTCTGGAAAAAGGCCTTGGGGATGATGATTGGTATGGATCTAAACAGGAAGAGGAACCTTGTCAGTACGTTCATCTTGATCGTCTGCACTCTCCCCGCCAGGGAGAGTGGGAGTGAGCCCCACATCGGTCTTTTTTTACTTCCTCCACCAGGCTGGTCAGTTTCCACTTGTGGATCTGTGTCCAGTCTCTGGCTATCTGGACTGATGTGGGGCTCACTCCCACTCTCCCTGGCGGGGAGAGTGCAGACGATCAAGATGAACGTACTGACAAGGTTCCTCTTCCTGGTAACGGAATCTGTTCTGGGCCGTTTTAAACAGGAGCCCCTCCAGCTCTGCCCCTCCCCCATTTGGGTTCACTAGGAATGCCTCACTTATGCCCAGGTTAAGTTTGTAGCCCAAAAAGGTTCCAAACTCTTTCAGTATTTGCAGTATTGGGTTCAGTCCCTCCTGTGGCTTTGAGACATAGAGGAGCAGGTCATTTGCATAGAGTGAGACTCTGTGCTCTCTGTCTCCTCTCCGGATTCCCTTCCAACTTTTCGCATCCCGCAGGGCTATTGCCAGGGGTTCGATCGCTAGCGCGAACAGGAGTGGGGACAGGGGGCAGCCCTGTCTTGTTCCTCTCTAGCTGGCAGTATTCAGAGCTGAGGGTGTTAGTTCAGACATTCGCTTTGGGAGCGTTGTACAGGAGCCTCACCCAGGCGGTGAATCCCGCTCCTAGCCCAATCCCGTTCCAGTACCTCGAGGAGGTAGCTCCATTCGACTCTGTTGAAGGCCTTTTCTGCGTCCAGGGAGATGATCACCTGGGGGGCGGGGCGGGGGGTGTCATTATTTTTTTTAACATGTTTTTTTCTTCTTTTAAAATTTTTTTTGAGTATCCAATTAGTATTTTCCAATTAAGGGGCAATTTAGCGTGGCCAATCCACCGAGCTTGCCCATTTTTGGGTCGTGGGGGCGAAACCCACACAAACAGGCGGGGAATGTGCAAAATCCACACGGACAGTGACCCAGAGCCGGGATCGAACCTGGGACCTCAGCGCCGTGAGGCCACAGTGCTAACCCAATGCGCCACTGTGCTGCCCGGGGGATCATTATTACGTTCAGCCGCCGCCTGAAAAACAAACCCCTTAACCAGCCCGAACCCACCCCCCCCGTTCCAACCAGAGACGCAAAGACTAGAACGCCGGCCTCTCTCGTCTCCTACACTCCCGGCTCCAAAGCTACCCCAAAGATCGCGAGCCCTCAGCCCGGCCTGACCCTAGACACAACCATTTCCGACAAAATCTCCACCACCCCCTTCCAAAACCCCTCCAGAGCCGGACATGCCTAAAACATATGGGTGTGGTTTGCCGGGCCACCCGAACACCTCCCACACCTGTCTTCCCCTCCAAAGAACCGGCTCATCCTGGCCCCTGTCATGTGCGCCCTATGCAGCACCTTCAGCTGAATTAAGCTGAGCCGTGCGCAAGAAGAGGACGGGTTCACCCTCTCCAGGACGTCCGACCACGTTCCATCCTCAATCTCTTCCCCTAGCGCTTCCTCCCACTTCGCTTTGAGCTCCTCTACTGAGGCCTCCTCTTCCTCCTGCATCAACTGATAAATTGCCAAGATCTTCCCTTCCCCGACCCACGTCCCCGAAAGCACCCTATTCTGCAGCCCCCTTGGCGGCAGCCGCGGAAACTCCACCACCTGGCGCTTAACAAATGCCCTGATCTGCGTATACCTGAGGGATTCCCTGGGGGGAGACCCCACTTCCCCTCCAGCTCCTCCAGAGTCGCGAACTTCCCATCAAGGAAGAGGTCCCCAATCTGTCTGATGCCTGCCCTGTGCCAACTCCCAAATCCACCATCCATTCTCCCCGGTGCAAAACGGTGATTGCCCCGTATCGGGGCCCAGACTGAGGCCTTCACTTCCCCCCTATGCCGCCTCCACTGCCCCCAGAT
The DNA here is from genome assembly GCF_902713615.1 of Scyliorhinus canicula. Classification (NCBI taxonomy): domain Eukaryota; kingdom Metazoa; phylum Chordata; class Chondrichthyes; order Carcharhiniformes; family Scyliorhinidae; genus Scyliorhinus; species Scyliorhinus canicula. The sequence goes on from NC_052149.1 coordinate 140,620,021, forward strand.
TTTGAGGGAAGCCACCACTACCGGACTTGTGGAGTACCTTGCCGGGGGGAGTGGAAGTGGGGCCGTCACCAAAGCCTCCAGACTCGTACCCACACAGGACGCCACCTCCAATCTCTTCCATGCGTCACCCTCCCCCTCCGTCACCCACCTGCGAATCATTGCCACATTCGCCGCCCATTGGAAAAGGAACAAAAACCTCGGGAGCACCGTCATCTTAATCAACTGGACCCTGCCTGCCAACAAGAGCGGCAGCGCATCCCACTTCCTGAACTCTTCCTCCATCTGCTCCACCAGCCTCGAAAAGTTAAGCTTGTGCATGGCCCCCCAGCTCCTAGCTATCTGGACCCCGAGATACCTAAATCTCCTCTCAGCCCTCTTCAACGGGAGCTGACCTATCTCCCTCTCCTGCTCCCCTGGGTGCAGGACAAACAACTCACTTTTCCCCACATTGAGCTTGTAACCCGAAAAGTCCCCAAACTCCTCAAGTATCCTGAGCACGTCTGGCATCCCCTTGGCCGGGTCCGCGACATACAACAGTAGGTCATCTGCGTACAACGACAGCCGGTGTTCCTCCCCTTCCCACACAATCCCCCTCCAACTCTTCGAATCCTCAGCACTATGGCTAGGGGCTCAATCGCTAACACAAAGAGCTGGGGAGACAAAGGGCACCCCTGTCTCCTCCCCCCAGAGAGCCAAAAGTCCTGCGACCTCCTCCCGTTCGTCACCACGCTCGCAGCCAGGGAGCTGTACAACAACCTCACCCAGCTATTGAACATGTCAGATATGTGTGGAAGGGGGTACATGTCGAGTTGCGTGTACTGGTTGATGGTCTGACTGTAGTCGATGACCATCCGGTGTTTCTCCCCAGTCTTAACGACCACCACTTGAGCTCTCCAGGGGCTGTTACTGGCCTCAATGACCCCCTCCCGCAAAGCCGTTGGACCTTCGACCTGATAAAGGTCCTGTCCTGGGCACTGTATCCTCTGCTCCTCGTGGCGACGGGCTTACAGTCCGGGGTGAGGTTCACGAAGAGTGAGGGTGGATCGACCTTAAGGGTCGTGAGGCCACAAGACGGTGAGGGGGGGCAGGGGTCTGCCGAACTTCAGAGTAAGGCTCTGGAGGTGGTACTGGAAATCAAGACCCAGTAACAGGGCAGCGCAGAGATGGGGGAGGACGTAGAGTCTGAAGTTACTGTATTCTACGCCCTGTACCGAGAGGGTCGCGACGCAGTACCCCCGGATCTGTACGGAATGGGATCCGGAGGCCAGAGAAATGTTTTGGGTGACGGGGAGAACCAGGAGGGAGCAGCGCCTTACCGGAGCTGGGGGGATGAAACTCTCCATGCTCCCGGAGTCGAAGAGGCAGGTTGCCTCGTGCCTGTTGATCCGTACGGTCGTTGTAGTGGTCGCGAGGTTGCAGGGCCGAGACTGGTCGAGGGTTATGGAAGCGAGCTGCGAAGGTTGTTGGGAGGGCCAATCGGCAGTGGCAGTATCGGCGGCCAGCGTACGGCCAGGTGAGCCGGGGTCCTGGGGTGCCTTCCAAGATGGTGCCGAAGATGGGGCCTCACAGTAGCATGGTGGTTAGCATCAATGCTTCACAGCTCCAGGGTCCCAGGTTCGATTCTCGGCTGGGTCACTGTCTGTGTGGAGTCTGCACGTCCTCCCCGTGTGTGCGTGGGTTTCCTCCGGGTGCTCCGGTTTCCTCCCACAGTCCAAAGATGTGCAGGTTAGGTGGATTGGCCATGCTAAATTGCCCGTAGTGTAAGGTTAATCGGGGGATTGTTGGGTTACGGGTATACGGGTTACGTGGGTTTAAGTAGGGTGATCATTGCTCGGCATAACATTGAGGGCCGAAGGGCCTGTTCTGTGCTGTACTGTTCTATGTTCTATGTTCTATGGCGGCGCCCACGGGGCGCACATGGGGGAGCGACATCCAAGATGGCGGCGCCAATGGGCCGCACGTGGCGGGCGGCGGCGAAGATGGCGGCGCCTCTGGATCGGATGTGGGGGGTGTAGCGAAGCTGGATCTGGAAACGGCAGTGACCAATCGGGCCTGGCAAATGGTGACAAAGTGGCCATTCTTGCCACACCCATTGCAGATCGCGCTCCGTGGTGGGCAGCGTTGTCTAGTGTGCTTGTTCTGGCCAAAAAAGGAGCATTTAGGGCCTCCGGAGTTAGCTGGCTGCCGCGCAGCGCACCTGGGACGGAAGATGGTGGGGTCCATGACACCCACGAGGGTGCCGCGCGGTCGGGGGTGTAGGACTCCAGATTGCGGGAGGCCACTTCTAAGGAGTTAGTGAGCTGTACAGTCTCTGTGAGGCCGAGTGTACCCCCTTCTAATAATCGCTGGCAGACGTAATTGGACTTAATGCCTGTGACATATGCGTCCCTGATCAGCAGCTCCGTGTGTTGGACTGCCGATACGGCCTGGCAATTACAGTTTCTGCCAAGTATCTGCAAGGCGTGCAGGAAATCTTCCTGCGACTCCCCCGGGAGTTACCGTCTCGTGGCCAGGAGAAGCTTGACGAACACCTGATTAACAGTCTTGATATCTTGTTCTTTCAGTAGTTCTATCGCCTCCGTGTAAGTGGGAGCCTCCCAAATGAGGAGGAAAACTTGTGGGCTCGCCCGTGCGTAGAGTATTTGGAGCTTCTGTGGGTCTGAGATGACTTCTGTGAATGCTCCGAGATAGCCTTCAAAGCAGGCTAGCCAGTGCTCGAAATTCTCTGTCGTGTCAGCTGCATGAGGGTTCAGCTCCAGGCGACCCAGCTTGAGTCAGACATTCATCTTCAAAATTCTAGCATAATAAATTGATTTCCCATCAATGACTACGAGACGAATGGTGAACTATTGAGGCTTTATTGTGCTCGATGTTAAGCCTCCTGCAGCTGGAACCAAGAATGGGGGCAGCGCAGGAGAGCGTACACTTTTATACAGAGCCTGCTGGGTGGAGCCAGCTGGCCGAGATTTACTGTAAATACAGGAGTACAATGGCAGTACCGTAATACACGTAGTGTATGATCAGTGGTGTTAACCACATGCAGTTTTTTTTGCTGTTCCATATTCTCCCTCCTTTCAGTTCCGACAAAGGGTCTACAACTTGAAGCGGAACTCTGGGCGAGATTCTCCGGACACACGACGGTTCGGAGAATAGCGGGCGTCGGAAATTTTTACTGCGACGCTGTTCCGACGCCCTCCCGCTATTCCCCGAACCCCGCAAAATGTTGGAGTCGCGATTCCCGACAAACGCCTCCTTCCCGCCCCTGACACGACCAGAATCGCCACTGATAGCCCCCCCCCGCTATTCACCGGCCCGGATGGGCCGAAGTCCCGACGTCATGGCGCCCTGTTTGGACGTCGTGAAACACACCTGCTTTTTAAATTCGTCAACCAGTCGGCCTGGCTGACAACTGCTTGGAGGAGGTCAGGGCACCACTCTGCGCACCGCTCAGCGCACCGCTCAGCGCACCGCTCAAGTCTGGCCACAACGGGGAAGGCATCCCTGGGAACGGGAGGGGGTCCAGAGCGGGGGCAGTGGGGGGGAGACAGGGAGGCAGTGGGGGAGACGGGGGAGGCAGTGGGGGAGACGGGGGAGGCAGTGGGGGAGACGGGGGAGGCAGTGGGGGGCGACGGAGGGGGGGGGGGTTAGGTAGAGAGTGAGCCGTCCAACCCCGTAACAAAATGTCTGCCAGCATGCCATGGTGTGCCGGTGACGAGGACACGGCCGCTGGTTCCCCTGTGGCTTCCGGCCACAGGCCACTGACGCACCCGTGAGGAGGCCATAGTTTACTGGCCGTTGGATGCAGAAAGTGACCAGGGGTTAGGCTGACCGCGTGTCAGCAGCGCGACCAGGCCACCGGGACACACTGGTATCCCATGGCTGGCGGCTGCCGAGGTGTCGACTAACCTCCGTCTAACATGTCCCGTTTCTCTGCCCCCCACCACCCTTCTGTAGGTTAGCACGATGTATGGGAACAGAACGGCTATGTTCTGCGCAGTGGTTGGGGCCGCTCTACTGGATTTGGAGATGCAGCAGCATCCACACCCACAACCCGCAGTGGCTGCAGGGCCAGCTGCAGCAGCAGAGGGAAGGGCCGAGGAGTTGCCAGTCGTCGAGCAGCATGGGGGGGGGGGGGGGGAGGAGGAGGAGGAGGAGGAGGAAGAGGAAGAGGAGAGAGTGAGGGTGCAGCCACGGCGTCAGAGGCGACGACCAAAGCCGAGGGTGTACCGTGTCCGGGTCTCTTTCCTAACAATGCCGGACATCACCTGCAGGAGAAGACTCCGGCTGAGTAGGCAGACGGTGATGCATATCTGCGAACTCCTGTCGCACATCGCCCCACGTGGAACGGGGGGAGGACACGCGATCCCGGTAGCCATCAAGGTGACGGTCGCTCTGAACTTCTATGCTACCGGCTCCTTCCAGTCTCCGAGCGGGGACGTCTCTGGGATCTCCCAGTCATCGGTGCACAGGTGCATCCGGGATGTGACCGACGCCCTCTATGCCATCGCCGATCGCTACATCACCTTTCCCGAGGACCAAGCAAGTCAAGACTCACGAGCCCGTGGATTTGCCAGTGTGGCCGGGATACCGAGGGTTCAGGGGTCAATCGACTGTGTTCACGTCCCCATGCGCCCGCCTGCTGTGGACAAGGAAGTGTTCACAAACAGGAGGGGGACATACTCCATTAATGTCCAGGTGGTATGCGACCCCCACATGAGGTTCATGAACGTCTGTGCAAGGTTCCCAAGGAGTGTGCATGACTCCTACATACTAGCGCAGTCGTTCATCCCTGCGATGTTTGAGGGACGTCCCCCCCGGCTGAGGGGCTGGTTGCTAGGTGACAGGGGTTATCCGCTGAGGTCTTGGCTGATGACGCCTATACGGAGGCCTCAGACCAATGCGGAAACACGATACAACGAGGCCCATGCAGCAACCAGGGGTGTGGTGGAGCGCTGCCTTGGCCTCCTGAAGATGAGATTCAGGTGCCTGGACCGCTCCGGAGGGGCCCTGCAGTACCAGGCCGACAGGGTCGCTCGCATTGTAGTGGTCTGCTGTGCGCTGCACAACATGGCGATGCAGAGGGGAGATGACCTGTTGCAGGAGGCGGAGGGAGAAGCTAGTGGCAGTGGTGCCAGCACAGAGGAGGAGGAGGAGGAGGAGGAGGAGGAGGAGGAGGAGGAGGAGGAGGAGGAGGACGCTGGCGGAGTGGCGGGCGCAGAACGCAGACACGACCCAGGTGCTGGTGATGTCCAGGAGGCGGCACGACGGACCCGGCAAGGACGGCGGGCACGCGACGCCCTGGTGGCAGCACGGTTCACGCATCGCATGTGACGTCCCCGATGAACACCAAACCACCACCTGCATCGCTAGTCATGCAGAGGGTCACCACACAACTGCCACCACCACAACCCCCCCCCCCCCCCCCCCCCCCCCCCTCAGTGTACACTGCTCCACTTCGACATGACGCTTATCACTGGGTACAGACGGAATGGCACAACATTGATGGCTGTGTCAGCGGGTGTGATCAGTGCCATGTGGAATGATGACAGCCCGCTCTGCGAAGAGCTGTGAGCTCAGAATCGTTAGAGAGAGTCTGACCCATGGCAATAGCTGAACCATCCACCTTGGTGGCCGCTGAGTTCGTCACTGACACTCCATCACGTGCCCGCGTGGGCTAGCTGTGGGAGGGGGGTAGGGGCAGGGACTGCACACCCGGCACCGAGGTTTCACCACCCGTCACCCCCAGCGACACTCGGTCACCATCACGATTCCTGTGGCTGTGGAACAATCACACGGTATTACAAGTAAGGTGGAACAGTGCGTTTAATATTAACAATTATTTACAGGTGCCCTAGCCCCTACAACTAAACTGTGCCCTTCACCCGTGCCAACTTACTCAGTGTCTATCTTAGTTGCCTTACGGGCCCTACCACTACGTCTAAGTGAATCCCCAGATGATACAGCAGGAGTGGAGGAGGATTGCTGCGAATCGCCCCCCTCGACTCGTTTCTCCTTGGCTATGCGTTTCCTGGGGCGACCCGGCCTTGATGGGCCAGGCTGCTCTGCGGGCGTCTCGGGTGGCATTGTGCCACCCTGCTCTGCCTGCTGCCCACCCGATGCACCAGGGATGGGACGGGGGGAGGCCGAGAATTCCGGGACGTCCCGTGATGGAGTTAATGGGACGGGCCCCGAAACCTCCTCCTCCCTCGGGGAGCCCGGTGGCCCCCGGGCCTCACTTTGGGACAGAGGTGCGAGCGGGGAGGTTCCCCGTCGCACCACCGACACCTGGCGCTGCCAGTCCTGGAGGCCTGCAACGGTATCCACCAGGATCCGAAGGTTTGCAGAGACGGAGTCCAGGGAGTTAGACATTCCCGCCAGGGACTGTGCGATCTCAACCTGTGTGTGCACGACGCCATCCAGCACATGTGTCAGGCGGTTGATGGTCTCCGCGACCGACTGCTGCGACTGTGGTATCGACTGCTGGGACTGTGCCATGGCCCGCAGGGCGCCGGCAATGTCGGTTTGGCTCTGGCACATTGCTGCCTGTGAGAGGGCAACCCTGTCCAGGGCCGAGGATGACGCGTGCACATTAACCCCAACGTCTTGCATAACCTGACCCATTGCCTCCACCGCGGATGCCACCCGTGCGGTGTCGGACTGGGTCTCTGCCATGAGCGGCACCACTCCCTGCTCTTGGACGCGGTTCGACTCCTCTAACAGCGTCTGCAGAGCCAGGAAGGCTGCCCTCCTCCCGCCATTGTTTCCCTGGGTTTCCTGAGGCATCGGCTGTGCGGGTGGGTTGAGAAACTCCAGGAACTCTGAAAATGTCTGGGAGCCAGCTGCATCCTGGGCCTGGTCTGGCCTCCGCGAGTCCGGGCCCTCTGTTGCTCCGACCTCCACCTGCTGTACCTGCTCAGCTGTGATGTGCCAACCAGACTGTGCCCCAGGAGACTCATCACTAAATAGGCCCGCCGGGGTGTGTGTCTCTGGGATGATGGATGTGGTGGGAGAAAGCAGTGCCGCAAGCCCGACGCCCATGGTGTGGGGCTGCTCAGCGACAGGAGGGTTGTCCCTGGCCATTTCTGGTGGTGGTGGTGGACTTCGAACCCTCTGTGCGTCCTGGTCCGCAGATTGGGTTGGGGCGGATAGGGCTGCCCGCTGATCGGGCACCCTCTGTTGTGAGGCCCCGGGTGAGGTGGCGGCAGATTCCTGTCTCCGTCTGGAGGCAGACGGCCCTGGTCGTTCGGCATCACGTCCTAGGGAAGAGAATGAGACGGGTTATTTCGATTTGCTCGGCAGGCCGCTGGACGGTCCCAGTGGGCAGGGTGTGTGAAGGGACAGAGGATGGGGGAGGTGTCCCAGTGGGCAGGGTTTGTGAAGGGACAGAGGATGGGGGAGGTGTCCCAGTGGGCAGGGTTTGTGAAGGGACAGAGGATGGGGGAGGTGTCCCAGTGGGCAGGGTTTGTGAAGGGACAGAGGATGGGGGAGGTGTCCCAGTGGGCAGGGTTTGTGAAGGGACAGAGGATGGGGGAGGTGTCCCAGTGGGCAGGGTTTGTGAAGGGACAGAGGATGGGGGAGGTGTCCCAGTGGGCAGGGTTTGTGAAGGGACAGAGGATGGGGGAGGTGTCCCAGTGGGCAGGGTTTGTGAAGGGACAGAGGATGGGGAGGTGTCCCAGTGGGCAGGGTGTGTGAAGGGACAGAGGATAGGGGGGGGGAGGGTGTTTGTCAGGGAGGGTTGTCTCACTTGCTGCAGTTCCGCCAACCTCGCATTGCGCGATATCGCGGGTGGCAGACCCCCCAACAAGGTCCAGTGCCCTCTGTTCAAAGGTGCTGAGGGGGTGCATGTTGGGCGAACCCCCTCCAGTCTTGTGCCGCTCACGGTGGTTATGAGCGGCCTTGGCCTGTTGGGGGAGGGAACATAGGTAGATCATTACAAAACGGTAGGTATCAGCAGTCCGTTCAGATACTGGCACAGTTTGGGGGGGGCAAGTTGTCATCAGACGATTGCATCTCTCCTCGGGGCCAGAGCGCTGGGTCTGTGACAACTTTGTGAACCACCCTCAAATAACTCTGCCCCAATCCCTCTCCCCCCCCCCCCCCCCCCCCCCCCCCCGGGCAGTTAAGGGGGAGGGATGGTTGTGACTAGGGGGCACCCTCATGGCACTTACCCTGGCAGACCTGGTGAGGTCGTGTAGCTTCTTCCTACATTGCTCTGCTGAGCGAGGGGTCTGCCCCACAGCACTGACGGCAGCAGCCACGTCACGCCAGGCCTGGCGTACCGTGCTGGCAGGTTGGCGATGCCCTCTCCGCGGGCGGATGATGCCCCTCCTCTGCTCCACGGCATCGAGCAGCGCCTCGACGTCAGCATCTACAAAGCGAGGAGCAGCTCTCCTCGGCTCCGACATCCTGCCCGACAGATTCTGTGGTCGCCCGCGCCTTTTTACGGCGTCGGGCGGCGTCACATGGGCGTGTTCGTGTCGTCGTCGCGTTCCGTCGTCATCACGCATGTAATTGACGCGGCCGCGCTACTAGCCCATTTCCAGGAAGTGAATCCGTCGGGAAATGAAGCCTTCGCGACCGTCGTAAAATGGTCCCGATTTTTACGACGGTTTTGCGACTTTCCGCGGGTGCGGAGAATTTCGCCCTCTGTTTCTCTCCTGATAGATGCTGGCAGACCTGCTGAGTTTTTCCAGAGTCCTCTGTTTGAAATGTTAAAACGTTGATTCTCACCAACGTGTGTGTACTCGTACAAGGAACACAGACAGTGAACCTGGAAGGCAAAAGGTATGTTGGCCTTTATTGCAAGAACATTGGAGTACAAGAGTCTGAAGTCCTGCTATAATGATATAGGACTTCTGTGAGACCATGCCTGTCTGTGTGGAGTTTGCTCTTCTCTGCATGTCTGCGTGGGTGTCTTCCAGATGCTCTGGTTACTCCCACAGTCCAAAGATGTGCAGGTTAGCTGGATTGGCCATGATAAATTTCCCTTAGTGTCCAAAAAGGTTAGCTGGGGTTACTGGGTTATGGGGATGGGCGGAGATGTGAGTTTAAGTAGGGTGCTCTTTCCAAGGATCGGTGCAGACTTGATGGTCGAGCGGCCTCCTTCTGCATTGTAAATTCTATGATTCCATGATTCTATGAATGCTGTTTTCAACTTTTGCCTCCATATTTAAGGAAGGATCTACTTGTACTGGAGACAGTACAGCAAAGGTTCACTTGATTAGTACCTGGAATGAGAGAGCTGTCCTATGATGAGAGGCTGTGTAAAATGGACTTATATTCTCTGGAGTTTAGAAGAATGAGAGGTGATCTTATTGAAACACACAAAATGCTGAGGGGGTTGAATAAGGTAGACGCTCAGAGGTTGCATGCACTGGCTGGGTAAACGAGTACATGGGGACACCGTCTCAAGATAAGGGATTGATAATTTAGGGCTATGATAAGCAGATATCTCTTCACTCAAAAGATTGAGAATCTTCAGGGTGTGGATGCTCTATTATTGAATCTATTTAGGGGCTGAGATCAATAGATTTTTCATCTTACCAAGGAATCCAGGTATATGGGGAGCGGTCGGGAATGTGCGTTGCAGTTGAAGATGATCGTATTTAATGGCAGAGCAGACTTGAGGGGCCAGTTGGTCCATTCTTGCCTGAATTCTTGATATTTTTAGTCCATTGTTGCTCTTCCACTTGAGAGAAGTTTGCTATAATTCGTCAACACCTGCAGTCCGTTCTCAGTTGTGGAGGATGCAGTGCAATGGACAATCACTGATTTCAATATTCTGGCTTCGAGAAACTTGGAAAAATTAATTTTACGGGATGTGGGGCTGGATTCTCCGCCAGTGGGACGCCGGCAGCTCGGGGGGTTCCCGACGGCGTGGGGCTGCCCCACAGTGAGAAACCCCATTGACCAGCTGGCACTGGTGCATCCCGCCGGTGGGGTGAAATAGAAATGTGGCGGGGAGGGGTGGACAATCCAGCCTTTGAGCTTTGCTGGCTGGGCAACATTTCAGCACATCTGCAAAAATATTAGGCCAAAACGGTTTATAAAATTCAACGATCAGAACAATAATAATAATAGTAATCTTCATTGTCACAAGTAGGCTTACATTAATACTGCAATGAAGTTACTGTGAAAAGCCCCTAGTCGCCACATTCCTTTGCCTGTTCAGGTGCACGGAGGGAGAATTCAGAATGTCCAAATTACCGCCTTTCAGGACTTGTGGGAGGAAACCGGAGCACCCGGGGGAAACCCACGCAGACACGGGGAGAGTGTGCAGACTCCGCACAGACAGTGACCTAAGCAAGAATAGAACCTGGGCCCCTGGCACTGTGAAGACACAGTGCTAACCACTGTGCTAATGCAATACTAAGGGTAAATTAAGTTGCCGGTGATGGTTTATTGGGAAACTGCCAACTCTGGTTTTTCTGTCAGGTTATCTTTAAAAATAAATCTGGAGATTAAAAACCTGGTACTTGTAAATGTTGTTCACTCATGTCCTTTATAAGGACAGAAACTTGCTGTCCTTACCCCATCTGGCCTATCTGTGACTCCAGTTCAACAGCAACACTGTTGACTTAACTATCCTCTAAACAGGCCTTGCATGCCTGGTAATCCTATGAAAGCACCAGAAAGAACCACAACATTTGACAAAGTAGGTCCATCAGACATTCTCACAGCAACATGGATTGGGCAATAAATGTTAGCTCTGCCTGTGGCAGACTGAGAATATACTTAAAGGGCACGAACAAACGGAAAAGTTTCTAAGTGTAGTAGCGAGTGGGAATAGCCTGGTCTTCCCCAACGGCCGACCCAGTGAGGCTATCACCGGTATCTAACATTAGTTAGAGAATTTAATGATGCCCCACGGCCTTCACCCAATAAAAGACAGTCCCACCAGCTGATTCCCCTGGACGGCAGCTCCCTGCTACTGATCCTGCAGACCAAACTCGAGACAGCACGCAGCCATGTCACTGTGCAGCCCGGCCCCATGATTTGGAGATGCCGACCTGGCCAGAGTGTTGAAGACGGTGGAATCCAGATGGGATATAGTGTTCCCCTGAGGGAGTCTGAGGGTCAGCCAAAGGGCAGACACTGCTGCCTGGGAGGCAGACGCAGCAGCTGTCAATGCGGGGAATGTCACCAGGAGGAGTGCCACCCAGTGCCGCAAGAAGATCAACAACTTTTTCTGGGCTACGTGGTGAGTTGGCACCGGCTGCACCAGCCACACCTCCCTCCCCACAGCCCTGCGATTGGCATTTCACCACATGCCCTGTACAATACCGTGCCTGTGCCCCAGCACACCCACGCACCCACATGCGCACCCCACCCATGCCCAGCAGTGGTGCCCTCGCTTGGCCTCCACCATAGCCCCCTCCCCACCCCATGATGCAGGAAGCGTGTGCCTCATGATGCCCTAGCTCTGTCCCCACAGGAGACGTTGTCCCACAACAGACAGGAAAGGGCCCGGACGGGTGGCAGGGTACCAGACATCAGAGTCCTCACCCTCTTTGAAGAAGGGTCCTGGAGGTTGTGGAGGTGACCGAGGACAGATCGGTCACCGACAATGAGATTGGCCTGCATGGCAAAAGTGAGCATCCATCGGCCCTCACATCGATGACCTGTCACACATAGAACATACAGTGCAGAAGGAGGCCATTTGGCCCATCAAATGTGTACTGACCCACTTAAGCCCTCACCTCCACCCGATCCCCGTAACCTAATAACCCCTCCTAACATTTTTGGACACTAAGTCAATTTAGCATGGCCAATCTACTTAACCTGCGCATTTTTGACTGTGGGAGGAAGCCGGAGCACCCGGAGGAAACCCATGCACACACGGGGAGAACGTGGAGATTCTCACAGACAGTGACCCAGCAGGGAATCAAACCTGGGATCCTGGCGCTGTAAAGCCACAGTGCTCGCCACTGTGCTACCATGCTGCATTATGACCCTTCCCTCTCACTGACCACATGTCCATTCTCCCGCAGGATCCTCATCCAATGGTGTTGGCCCATTCGGGCCCGCCCCCCTGCCTTCTTAGAGAACACCTTGGAGGAGAGCTCCGAGGATGCCACCATTGATGCGTCACGGCTGTCATCCCCTCACTCCACCAGTGCAGAGACCTCGGTGGGCGAATGTAGTGGACTTGCTTCTGGTGCACAACATTCTGATGAACACCACACAGTGTCTGATGTATATCAGGCGGAGGCAGGAACGTCCTGGGGTACAGATTTCCGAGGTCTGCTAGATCCCAGGGCCCAGCTGGGTCCCAGTCAGATACTGAGCCTCTGGACCAGGTTATCCCAGAACTGATGCAGACTCTTATGTGCAGCCGTGACATTCAGAGGGGGACGTCAGCGATACTCCAGTGGGTCCACAACTGATTGGGGGTGTCCCAAAAGCAATGGGTTCAGGAGATGGCACCGGCAATAAATAGCATCAAGGCCAACATTGCTAGGGTGGTGATCGTGGTGTCAAATCTGGAGCTCTATGTCAGCAGTAAGAGTGGTAGTGTCCAAGGCGTTGCTCAGTCAGTGACGGCAATGGCTGAGGGCTTCAACAGCATGTCCCAGTCATTGGGGGACATGTCCCTGATGCAAACGGACATCGGTAAGACACTGCAGAGCTTGGCCCGGTCACAGAGGGGCAACACTGAGGGCATTGACATTATGTTGCAGACAATGGGAGCCACCAGGGCTGGCCGAGCCAGATGACGCAGGGGCCACTGAAGCTCAATCAAGCAGCCCCTCCATCCCAAGATGTCCCCCAGGGTTCTATGGGCACAAACTAGGAGGACGGAGTGCTGGAGGACAAACCAGAATGGCCCTACAGGGAGACAACAGTGGTTACCAGCTCCCCCGAGTCCACCCTCCGCCCCCCCCCCCAACAATGTCGCGTCTTGGGGTCAGCGGGCAGAACAGGGTGGCATGGCAAGGCATGTGCCATCGCTCTGGCCCCTGGCTCTTCAGAGGACACCCTCCAGGGGCATCAAAGGCCACAGGGTGCAGTAAGCAGCAGGCTTACCTCACCTCAGATGTACATTCTGGGGACACACCCAGACGTAATGGCAGAGCACGGAGGGATAAGAAGATTGAAGATCACTGAGAGGGCACTGGGGGATAGGGAGGGTGGCACTATCAGTAGCTAGGGACAGGTAGCGGCACACAGACTCCAAAAAAACGTGCAGCCCTCCAGAGGATGTACTTCAGTGCATCACTGGAATGGTTGAGCCGTTGACCGTATTTTAAGCAGTCCGATGCACCATCCTGTGACAGCCCATGTGACCAATCTCCAACTGCCCTAGGATGCAGTTGTCATGCACACTCCCTGGGAAATGTGTGGTTGGACGTTCAGGCAGTGGAACCCCTTCCTATTCATGCAAGGCGCCTTGTTGTGGGGGAGACTCCTGCAGCACATGCTGTCCGACATCTCCTCGAATGACCAACGGCGCCTGTACAGTTTGGGCCGTCGCTGGCCTCCACCTCTGGGTTCCTCACTGGCCTGTTGGGGGGCTAGGTCCTCATAGTATGGGGCGGGTCCCTGCACTTGGGCTGCCTGCTCGTGCCTATGCCACCACTGCTGTCGCTGCCTCTCTTGTGTCTGGCTTCCAGGACAGCCAACGCCTCCACGAGGACAGCTGCTGCGGGGTCCACAATATCATCCCTACTATAGTATCTGTAAGGAATTGGAGAGAGTGTGAGGCTGACAATCAGTGATGGCTTCCATCCAGTTAACCTCTAATCCCGAGCCTCCCCCACCCTTACATTCCCCACCATCACCCAGAGCGCCATCCAATGACCCGCTTGCGCTGGGGGATCCTGTCCTGCACACACTCCTCCGGCCACAGAAAGGTCCCTTGGCACCATGCCCCGGACCCCAGCGCCCTGCCGGGAATGGAACCGGGCCCGGGTACCCCCCCAACTCTGATACACAAACCCATCCTCTGGTGGCAGGTGTTTGCACTTTCTCCTGTGTCTGCGTGGGTTTCCTCCGGGTGCTCCAGTTTCCTCCCACAGTCCAACGATGTGCAGGTTAGGTGGATCGGTCATGTTAAATTGCACCTTAATGTCCAAAAGGTTGGGTTGGGTTACAGGGATAGGGTGGATGCCTGACCCTAGGTAGGATGCTCTTTCAGAGGGTCAGTGCAGACTCGATGGGCTGAATGGCCTCCTTCTGCACTGTCGGGATTCTATGAAACCACACATATCAGGAAAACCCCACTTTCCAGTTTGATTTGGGCAGTTTGGGCCTCACGGTAGCATGGTGGTTAGCATAAATGCTTCACAGCTCCAGGGTCCCAGGTTCGATGCCCGGCTGGGTCACTGTCTGTGCGGAGTCTGCACGTCCTCCCCGTGTGTGCGTGGGTTTCCTCCGGGTGCTCCAGTTTCCTCCCACAGTCCAAAGATGTGCGGGTTAGGTGGATTGGCCATGATAAATTGCCCGTAGTGTCCTAAAAAGTAAGGTTAAGGGGGGGGGGGGTTATTGGGTTACGGGTATAGGGTGGATACGTGGGTTTGAGTAGGGTGATCATGGCTCGGCACAACATCGAGGGCCGAAGGGCCTGTTCTGTGCTGTACTGTTCTATGTTCTATTTCCTGGTCTCTGTTGAAGTAGCTGGTCGAAGCCAACAGGCTGGACTCAGGGAATCTAAAGTGGAGCAGTGGGATAAGAACTTAAGAAGTTGGAACAGAAGTAGGCCATCTGGCCCCTCGAGTCTGCACCACCATTTAATAAGATAATAGCTGATCTTTTAGTGGACTCAGCTCCACCTACCCGCCCCCTCACCAAAACCCTTAATTCCTTTACTGTTCAAAAATCTATCTATCTTTGCCTTAAAAACATTCAACGAGGTAGCCTCAACTGCTTCACTGGGCAGGGAATTCCACAGATTCACAACCCTTTGGGTGAAGAAGTTCCTCCTCAACTCAGTCGTAAATCTGCTCCCCCTTATTTTGCAGCTATGCCCCCTAGTTCTATTTTCACCCGCCAGTGGAAACAGCCTCCCTGCTTCTATCTTATCTATTCCCTTTATAATTTTACGTTTCTAGAAGATCCCCCCTCAAATTCTCAAATTTCAGTGAGTATAGGCCCAGTCTACTTGGTCTTTCCTCATAAGCCAATCCTCTTAACTCCGGAATAAATCTAGTGATCTCCTCTGCACACGCTCCAGTGCCAGTACATCCTTTCTCAGTAAAAAGACCAAAACTATACACAGTACTCCAGGTGTGGCCTCACTAGCACCCTGTACAGCTGCAACATAAGCTCCCTGTTTATAAACTCTATCCCTCTAGCAATCAAGGACAAAATTCCATTTGCCTTCTTAACTACCTGCTGCTCCTGCAATTCATGTACAAGGACACCCAGGTTCCTCTGCACAGCAGCATGCTGTAATTTTTTATCATTTAAATAATAGTCCATTTTGCTGTTATTCCTACCAAAATGGATGACCTCACATTTACCAACATTGTACATCATCTGCCAGACCCTTGCCCACTCACTTAAACTATCTATATCCCTCTGTAGACTTTCAGTGTCCTCTGCACATTCACTCTACCACTCATCTTAGTGCCATCTTTGAACTTTGACATGTTACACTTGGTCCCTAACTCCAAATCACTCCAAAATTATAAACAATTGCAGCCCCAACACTGATCCCTAAGGCACACCACTAGCCACTGATCACCAACCAGAAAAATACCCATTTATCCTCACTCTTTGCTTTCTGTTTGCTAACCAATCTTCTATCTATGCAGCATCTTGTTGAATGCCTTCTGGAAAGCAGATACACCACATCCACCAGTTCCCCATTGACCACCGTGCTCGTAATGTCCTCAAAGAATCCCAGTAAATTAGTTAAACATGACCTGCCTTTCATAAACCCATGCTGCGAGTGCCCAATGTGACAATTTCTATCCAGATGTCTCGCTATTTCTTCGTTGATATAGAATTCAAGCATTTTTCCCCGCTACAGAAGTCAAGCTAACTGGCCTACACTTTTCCGTTAGATCTACCTCCATTTTTGAACAGTAGTGTCACATTTGCTGTTTTTCAATCGGTTGGAACCGCCCCAGATTCCAGCGAATTTTGATAAATTACCATGAGCGCATTTGCTATTTTCCCCGCCATCTCTTTTAGTACCCTGGAATGCATTCCATCAGGGCCAGGAGACTTGTCTACCTTTACCCCATTAGCTTGCCCAACACTACCTCCTTAATGATAATGATCATTTCTAGGTCCTCACCTGCCATAGCCTCCTTAATATCAATTCTTGGCATGTGATTTGCATCTTCCACTGTGAAGACTGACCTGTTCAAGAATATCTGTTCAATGCCTCGGCCATTTCCTAATTTCCCATTATTAAATCCCCCTCCATAAATACACTGTGGAACTGCCCTATATTGATTTGTGAGAGGCATCCAGCTTACTCCCCTGCCCACTCCAAAAGAAAATACCCTGGAACAGGGATATCCTGAACTAAAACGTGGAACAATTCCCTGGCCTTTTTAAAATTCTTTCATGGGACGTGATTGTCACTGGCTAGGCCAGCATTTATTGCTCGTCCCTTAACTGCCTTTTGAGAAGGTGGTGGTGTGCTGTCTTCTTGAGCTGCTGCAGGCCACTTGGTGTAGCTATAACCACAGTGCTGTTAGGAAGGGAAGTGGCTTGGTGTTATACGAGACAATGCTTGCCTAGCAACATGAGGTAGTGGGATTTCATCGTATCAGATTAGTTAAGGCTCCTAAATAAAGTATGTTTCGTAATAGGTCAACCTTGGGATTTCGAATGCAGACATTCATTTGTTACAAACTGCAAATATCTCTTTGTCTGATAATGAAACATTACAACTTTAACCTTTGGTTTGCGATAGGAGTAGATCATGATGCCCTGAACTCTGCTTAATATCTCCCTTCAAGAATGTGTGGTCCTATGGAACCAACACCACAAAAATGTCATTTAAATTATCGTTAACCTCATTCATGTCTCTGGGATCTTGGCATCGCAGATTTGCTGTCGCGTTCAAAATAATCCACCTGAAGCTTTAGAATATTTCTTAGAAAGATTATAAGGTTTTATGCAAAAGCAAGCTTTTTTTTCTGGAGTTATGCAGTGAACGTGAACTGGAGTTCAGCCAATTGCTAGCTTATTTGGAGAAAACATGAATGATATGATCTGTTGACTCCACCCCAACATACATGTTTGTCTAGTTTTTGATCCAAACTTTTGACTGCTTCATTCTTTGCCTCGTGTTTTATTTTTAGTCATGTCTTTTCCTGCAGTCTCTGACTCACATAGGGCTGTGGTTCCATGTTTGCCAGCCTGCCTTTGCAACTGGATCCAAATGACCATGAGCTGGATTCTCCGCCCCGCCATGCCACTTTTCAGCCTCAACCCGCCAGCGGAATTCTCCGTTACGCCGGCCGGTCAATGGGGTTTCCCATTGTGGGGCAGCCCCGCACTGTTAGGAAACCCCCGGGCGCCGACAAAACGGAGAATCACGCCGAAGGAGAATCCCGCCCCATGAGCCTTGTTTGCAAGTGTCACCCCAGGGATTACTGCTTGGAACAAACCCCGAGTGAGTTTCTTATTCTTTCTCTCATCCAGTGACAGTAAAGCCAATTGTATAACCCCCAATGCTGTACGGATTGTGATCAACGCCCCAAACACAGGATTGCGGTCCCGGACCAGACCCCATGGTTGCTCGGATAGAAACCCCAATATTTTATTAACTTGTAACACAGTTAGGAAGTGACACTTTGCTCCAGGAGGGATTCCACGCACAAATAGGTAGATGGTGCATTAAAACAAACTTTATTATTAACACAGTCTCAGACTAACTTTAACCGGGGACTTCCGGTGGCGGCAATGTGGAGCTAAGCCGCACGTTCGGCAGCTCCCGCTTTCGTAGGACTTGTGGGCTCTTTTAAGGGCCCCAAACGGCGCTGATTCAACGAATCCCGGTGTGTGAAGGGGTCTGGAGTAATACCCCCCGGGATTTATGGTGCGGACCCGGAGTGGGGCGAGGAAAAAAACGGCAGCAGCTCCCCTGGAAAAGCGGGGGAAGGTGGACAAAATGGCGGCCGGTGGAGCCCCCGAGGAGTGGAGGCAGTGGGCGCAGGAGCAGCAGGCGGCCCTTCTGCGCTACTTTACGGAGCTGAAAGTGGAGTTGCTGGACTCTTTGAAAGTTACTACAAGTAAGCTGCTGGAGACCCAGACAACCCAGGGTGCAGCGATCCTTGAGTTGCAGCAGCAGGCCTCTGAGCGCGAGGATGAGGTCTCGGCCCTCGTGGGGAAGGTGGAGATGCACGAGGCGCTCCACAAAAAGTGGCAAGATCGTTTTGAGGAGATGGAGTTTCGGTCGAGGAGGAAGAATTTGCGGATCCTGGGCCTCACGGAGGGGCTGGAGGGGTCGGACCTGCCAGCTTATGTGGCCATGATGCTGAACTCGCTGGTAGGGGCAGGATCTTTCCATCTGCCCCTGGAGCTGGAGGGGGCCCACAGAGTACTGGCCAGGAGGCCGAAGGCGAATGAACCCCCGCGGGCGGTGCTGGTGCGGTTCCATCGGTTCAGTGACCGGGAGTGGGTTCTGCGATGGGCCAAGAAGGTGAGGAGCAGCAAGTGGGAGAATTCGGTAGTGCGCATCTACCAGGACTGGAGTGCGGAGGTGGCTAAGCGGAGGGCCGGGTTCAACCGGATGAAGGCAGTGCTCCACAGCAGGCAGGTGAAATTCGGCATGCTGCCGCCTGCGCGCTTGTGGGTCACCTACAAGGACCGGCATCACTATTTTGAGTCCCCGGAAGAGGCGTGGGCCTTTGTGCAGGCTGAAAAGTTGGACTCGAACTAGGGATTGGGAACTGTGAGGGTTTTTTGTATCACTGTTTATGCTGTTGCTGGCTACTCTGTTTTTTTTTCTGCTTTCGGATGGTGTTGGTTATGGTTTTGTGTTTTAAGGGGGGTGTTGGGGGTCTGTTTTTTTGTACGGGGTTGGTGGATGGGTTGGGACTGCTATTTGGGAGCTGTGTTGAAGGGGTGGGATGGGGAAGTGTGAAAGCGCGGGCTTTCCTCTGGTTTCCCGTGCTGCGGGACAAGGGGGGTGGAGCTGGAGGCAAGGGGCGTGGCTATCTGATCCATTTTCCCGCATTGAAGGGGTGCCAAGGAGCTGATGCGGGGGGGGGGGGTGGGGGGGGGGGGGGAGGGGGGGGGGGGGGGGACATCCCATATCGGGAGGTGTCGGAGTTAGGGCGGGAGCTGCCGTGGTCAGCAGAAGTCAGCTGGCTCATGGGAGTACTATGGAGGGAGTGTCGCGGCTAGGAGGGGTCCTAGCCTGGGGGGGGGGATACCGAGTTGCTGTTGGATTGGCCAGGGAGGAGCTGGTGTGGGTCGGGCAGGAGGCCGGCGGTGGCCAAGGTGTTGAGGGGGTTTATGGACCAGATGGGAGGGGTGGATCCCTGGAGGTTTGGGAGGCCGAGGGCTCGGGAGTACTCTTTTTTCTCCCACGTGCACAGGGTTTATTCCCGTATTGATTTTTTTGTCCTGAGTAGGGGGCTGGTCCCGAGGGTGGAGGATGCCGAACATTCGGCTATAGTGATTTCGGATTGGGTGGATCTGGAGATGGGGGAGGTGCGGGACCAGCGCCCGCTTTGGCGTCTGGACGTGGGGTTGTTGGCTGATGAGGAGGTGTGTAGGAGGGTCCGGGGATGTATTGAGAGGTACCTCGAGGTCAATGATACTGGGGAGGTCCGGGTGGGGATGGTGTGGGAGACTCTGAAGGCAGTGATTAGGGGGGAGCTGATTTCCATCTGAGCCCATAGGGAGAGGGGGGAGAGGAGGGAGATGGAGAGACTGATGGGGGAGCTGCTGAGTGTAGATAGGAGGTATGCGGAGGCCCCGGAGGAGGGATTGTTGGGGGAACGGCGTACCCTGCAGGCTAAGTTTGATTTACTGACCACCAGAAAGGCGGAGACACAGTGGAGGAAAGCGCAGGGAGCGGTCTACGAATATGGAGAGAAGGCGAGCAGGATGCTGGCGCATCAGCTCCGCAAGCGGGACGCGGCTAGGGAGATTGGTGGAGTGAAGGATGGGGTGGGAATGTGGTGCGGAAGGGGGTAGAGGTAAATGGGGTCTTCAGGGACTTCTACAGGGAACTGTACCGGTCGGCCGCCATGACCGGATGGGTTCCCAGTTGAATTTTATAAAAAATATGTGGACCTGTTGGGCCCCCTGTTGGTTAGGACCTTTAACGAGGCATGGGAGGGAGGAGTTTTGCTCCCGACGATGTCACGGACGCTGATTTCCCTGATCCTGAAGCAAGATAAGGACCCCCTGCAATGTGGATCATATAGGCCAATTTCACTGTTGAACGTGGATGTCAAGTTGCTGGCGAAGATCTTGGCCACTTGAATAGAGGACTGTGTGCCGGGGGTGATACATGAAGATCAGACGGGTTTTGTGAAGGGGAGGCAGCTGAACACTAACGTGCGAAGGCTGCTAAGTGTGATAATGATGCCGGCGGCAGAAGGAGAGGCGGAGATTGTGGTGGCATTAGATGCGGAGAAGGCTTTTGATAGGGTTGAGTGGGAGTTCTTGTGGGAGGTGTTAGAGAGGTTCGGGTTTGGGGAGGGGTTTATTAAATGGGTGAGGTTGCTGTACGAGGCCCCGATGGCGAGTGTAGCCACAAATGGGAGGAGGTCCGAGTACTTCAGGCTCCACCGTGGGATGAGGCAGGGGTGCCCCCTGTCCCCCTTGCTTTTTGCTTTGGCAATTGAGTCTCTGGCCATGGCGCTAAGGGAGTCGGGGAGGTGGAGGGGTCTGGTGCGGGGTGGGGAGGAGCACCGAGTGTCACTTTATGCAGATGACTTGTTGCTGTATGTAGCAGACCCGGTGGGGGGAATGCCGGAGGTAATGGAGATTCTTGCTGAGTTTGGGAGTTTCTCGGGCTACAAGTTGAACCTGGGCAAGAGCGAGCTGTTTGTTGTACACCTGGGTGATCAGGAGGAGGGGATTGGTAGGCTCCCGCTAAAAAGGGCAGTGAGGAGTTTTAGGTACCTGGGGGTTCAGGTGGCTAGGAGTTGGGGGACTTTGCATAAGCTTAATTTTACTAGGTTGGTGGAGCAGATGGAGGAGGAGTTTAAAAGGTGGGACATGCTGCCACTGTCGTTGGCGGGTAGGGTACAGTCCGTTAAAATGCCTCCCCATTCTTTTTTAGGAGGGTGAACAGCAGCATCACGGGATTTGTTTGGGCGCACGGGACTCCGAGGGTGAGGAGGGTCTTTTTGGAGCGGGGCAGGGATAGAGGGGGGCTGGCGCTGCCCAACCTCTCTGGGTACTATTGGATACGGTGGAGCCTGAAGTACTCGGACCTCCTCCCATTTGTGGCTACACTCGCCATCGGGGCCTCGTACAGCAACCTCACCCATTTAATAAACCCCTCCCCAAACCCGAACCTCTCTAACACCTCCCACAAGAACTCCCACTCAACCCTATCAAAAGCCTTCTCCGCATCTAATGTCTGGATGGTACGCAAGTGGGTAATGGATGGGAAGGGGGCAGCATGGAAACGGATGGAGATGGCGTCCTGTGGAGGCACGAGCCTGAAGGCACTGGTAACGGCGCCGTTGCCGCTCCCTCCAACGAGGTACACTGCGAGCCCGGTGGTGGCGGCTACCCTCAATATTTTGGGGCAGTGGAGGCGACACAGGGAGGAAGTGGGGGGCTCGGTGGAGGCCCCGCTGCGGTGGAACCACCGGTTTGTCCCAGGGAACTTTGATGGCGGGTTCCTGGGGTGGCACAGGGCGGGCATAAGGAAATTGGGAGACTTATTCATTGACGGGTGGTTTGCGAGCCTGGGTGAGCTGGAGGAGAAGTTTGAGCTCCCCCCGGGGAATATGTTCAGGTACCTTCAGGTCAAGGCGTTTGCTAGGCGGCAGGTGGAGGGGTTCCCTTTGCTGCCCCCGCGGGGGTAAGGGATAGGGTGCTTTCGGGGGTGTGGGTCGGGGATGGGAAGGTGTCTGACATCTACCGGGTGATGCAGGAGGTGGAGGAGGCGTCGGTAGAGGAGCTGAAGGCTAAGTGGGAAGTGAAGCTGGGGGAGCAGATTGAGGAGGGGACATGGGCGAACGCCCTGGAGAGGGTGAACTCCTCCTCTTCATGTGCGAGGCTTAGCCTCATCCAGTTCAAGGTCCTGTACAGGGCTCATATGTCCGGGACAAGGATGAGCAGGTTTTTTGGGGGTGAGGACAGGTGCATTAGGTGTTCGGGGAGCCCAGAGAACCATGCCCATATGTTTTGGGCATGCCCCGCACTGGGGGAATTCTGGCAGGGGGTGGCGAGGATGGTGTCGAGGGTGGTGGGGTCCAGGGTCACGCCAGGCTGGGGACTCGCGATATTTGGGGTTGGGGTGGAGCCGGGAGTGCAGGAGGCGAAACAGGCCGGTGTTTTGGCCTTTGCGTCCCTAGTAGCCTGGCGGAGGATCTTGTTGCACTGGAAAGATGCGAGACCTCCAAGCGTGGAGACCTGGATCAATGACATGGCGGGATTCATTAAGCTGGAGAAGGTTAAATTCGCCTTGAGGGGTCGGTACAAGGGTTCTTTAGGCGGTGGCAGCCTTTCCTAGACTTTCTGGCTCAACGGTAGGGAACTAAGTCAGCAGCAGTGGCAACTCGGGGGGAGACTAACTTTAACCTCATAAAACAAAATTGCTTACAATTACCAGTTAAATAATGCTTAACAATAAAATAACATACTTTGGACGTGACTCAGCAGACTTGAGTTAAAGTCCGCTGAATGGCGCGTTAAGTGGGGTGTTTAACGGCATTATTCAATGGCACTTTGCCATTTTTTGGGGCCTTTTGTCTGGCTGCTCCAATCTTCCAGCCTTTCCCCCCCCATCCTTTCAGTTCCCCTGCTGATTTTGACCCCCCATTTCTATGGTCTTTTCCGTAGTTGTTCATTTCATTGTGGCAACTTCTGGCCACTTCAAAAGCCCATCATCCATGACCAAAATATGTCCTTTGACTGGCTCTGCATAATTTACATGGATTCTTTGCCATAGCCTGGTAAGCCATTCTCATGGATGCAGAGGTTGAAGTGGAGGTGTGTTTCTCAACACAGCACAGGATTGGCACAACCACACCTTCTCCTCTAATTGGGCATTCAACCTAGGCCACCAGATGTAACTTCTCGCCAACACCTTCATTCTAACTGCACCAGGATGGTCCTCATGCAGCTGTTCCAGAATACTACTTCTTAGGCATGGTGGAATAATCACCCCAATACCCCACAACAATACTCCATTTTGTACTGTCAACTCAAGATGCCTGGCTTTAAGGTCTGGATTCTTTCTATACTTCAGAGTGTTAGAGGGCCTTTTTGAATCATGCTCAACACCTTCCCCATCGCCAGATCTATATGGATCCATTTTCTCCCTGAGAAGACGTTACTGGAACATTTTCCACATGAGTCAAGTAGAATATGCTGTTGAAGTGTCAATCAGATTCGTATTCATCTTGTTGATCTTGCAGCAACAGTCTAAGCAAAGCTTCCGCATTTGCGTGCTGTTCACCTACAATATTTGATGACATAATCGTGTGCCAACAAGGTTAATACCCAACGTTGTAATCAACCAGCACCAAGTGAAGGAATCCCCTTATGCGGCCCAAAAATTGTTGTTAAGGGATGATGGTTGGTTAATAGAGTAAATTGGCAGCCAAATAAATAAATGATGGAACCTTTGAATACCAAAAATAATGCTCAGAGCTTGTTTCTGAAGTTGAACATAGTTGGACTCAGCATCAGCCAACATCCTGGAAGCAAATGTTATTGGTTGCTCTTCACCTGAAGGCATTGCATGCGAGACAACTGCTCCAACCCTATAGGGTGACGCATCACAAGCAAGCTGCAGCTTCAGTTTTAGGTGGACCAATAACTCTGATTTCTGTCATTTGTTTTGACATTTTGGTAAATATCATCACGATCTTTCAGCCAGAGCCAAGCTTGTTTGTTACAAACCAATGTGTGAAAAGGCCTTGTTGCTAAGTGCGGTACAAACTTTCCATAGTAATTTAATGATCCTAGAAACAACCTGAACTGAGTCAGATCTGCGATCATGGAGCATCTAGGATCTCCGACATCTTCTTCGGTTCATTGCGAAGACCATCTTGGTCATTGATGTATCCAAGGTAGTGAACAGAATATTAAAAAAAAAATTCTTCTCTTTCTTTACCCTTAGATTATGTAGTTGCAGCCATGCAAGAGTAGCTTCGAGGTTCTTTACATCATTCTAATCTATAATCAAAATGTCATCAAGGTAGCACTGCACATCCGATAGTCCACTGAAGATCTGATCCATAAATCATTGGAAGAGAGCTGGTGCTGACATTATCCCGACAACAAAACAGAGCCTTGGATGTTACTATGATCAGTAACGGTTGAGACTCAATAGCTAAGTTCATTTATGGATAGGTTTGGGAGCGATGAATTTTGCTAACCTTTTGGCTGCCTGAGAGGCCTGTAAAAAAGATCTTTGATAAGCAGTAGAGGATACTGATCAGCATATATCAATCCAAATCTCCCAAACAATGCTGGAAAGTTTCCTTGAGGCAACTTCACTTTCTGCACATTAACTTCCACACTCAGCGCACGACCTGGCAGGCTGATAGATTTTTCTCAGTGTTTAGTGCCTTCCAACCCTGGTACCATGTAATGTTCTCGCCTTATTTATTACAAGACCTCTTGTAGTTAAAACTATAAATAATTTATTAACATTAAGTGTGGCTAAACTATATACAAGAGAACAGATGAAAAAACAGTAAAATCATGCACAAGCAGCCTCTCTCTTTGACTCCCTCCAGCCAGTCTGAGGGGTCAGCTGACTTTAACATTCACTTATATGCTAGTGAGACTCTTAGTGGTCAGTCGGTGAATTACAACACAACCATGGTATCACTACTTAGAACTTGGTGGTATTTGTCTGTATGCTTGCTGTGGGAGCGCTATACAAGAGTTTCACCCTGATCCAAACCCATACTGCTCCAGTACCTCTATTAGGTACTTCCATTTGACTCTGTTGAAGACCTTCTCTGCATCCAGGGAGACGATCACCTCAGGTGTTCTCTCCCCAGATGGGGTCATGATCACATTCAGCAGGTGCCTGGTGTTCGATGTTAGCTGTCTACCCTGGACAAGGCCCGTTTGGTCTGCTGCTACCACCTCTAGTACGCAGCCCTCCGGCCTTTTGGCTAGGATCTTGGCCAGTATTTTCACGTCTGCATTTAGCAGCGAGATGGGTCTGTGGGAACTGCATTCTGTTGGGTCTCTGTCTTTCTTGGGTGTCAGCAAGATTGAGGCTTGTGCTAGCATATATGGCAGGGTCCCCTTGCTAGTGAATCTGTGAACGGTGCGGACCAGTGCCATCGCAATTCTTTTGTAGAAGTCAGCTGAGAAAACATCCAGACCCGGCGCCTTCCCCACCTGCATGGAGTCAATATTGTCCATGACTTCTCCCAGTTCTAGCGGTGCTTCCAGACGCCGTCTCCTATCCTCCCCCACGCCTGGCATGTCCAGTCCATCGAGGAACTGCTTCATCCTCAAGTCCCCTGCTGGGGCTCGGAGGTGTACAGCCCCCTGTAGAAGGACTCGAATGCTTCGTTGACATTTTCTATCTCCGCTACGAGTTTGCCTCTGTTGCCTTTAATCTGGGTTATTTCCCTCGTGATTGCCTGCTTTCACAGCTGGTGAGCCAGCAGGCTGCTGGCTTTGTCTCCGTGTTCATGCAGGGTCCCCTGTGCCTGGCTGAATTGGTGCACTGCTTTCCTCATGGAGAGCAGGTCAAAGTCCATTTGTAGCTTTTTCTTCTCCGCCAGGAACTCTACGATCGGGGCCTCGGAGTACCGCCGGTCTACCTCCAGTATGGAGCCGACTAGCTGTTGCCCAGCCGCCCTCTCTTCCCTATTTCTCCATACTTTATAAGCAATAATTTCACCCCTGATTACAGCATTCAGCTCCTCCCAAACAATGAGGCTGAGACCTCCCCATTCTGGATATTAGTAACATACTCCTCTATGGCCTGTGATATTTTCCCGCAGAAGGTCTTATCGGCCAGGAGAGCCGTGTCCAACCTCCATGGGGGGGTGTTGGGCATGGCCTGTCTCCAATCTCACATCCATATAATGTGGAACGTGGTCGGAGGTTACAATCGCGGAATATTCCGCTCTTACTAGCCCTGGAAGCACCGATTTCCCCACTATGAAGATGTCAATCCGTGAATAGACATTATGTACCTGGGAGAAGATGGAGAACTTCTTCTCCCCATGATGGGTGAACCACCATGGGTCCATGGCCCCCATCTGTTCCATGAATGTGCCGAGTTCTTTTGTCATGTTGGAGGTCTTTCCTGTCAGTCCATGGGTCTTGTTCACAGATTAAGTCCCCTCCATGATTAGTCCATGTATGTCAATGTCAGGGATTTCCACCATGGTCTTCTTTATAAATTCCGTGTCGTTCAAGTTGGCAGCGTACATGTTCACCAGGAATACCGGTGCCCCGTCTAGGACATCGCTGACCATGACGTACCATTCCCCTTGGTCCGTAACCGCCTTTGTTATTGTAAACATCGTCCTCTTATTTAGCAGTATGGCTACCCCCCGACACTCGTCCCGTAGCAGGAATGATAAGTCTGTCCTACCCAACCCTTCCTTACCCTCAGTCTGTCCTTCTCCCTCAGGTGTGTCTCTTGGAGTAAGACTATGTCAGCTTTCAAACTCTTCAGGTGGGCGAAGGCTCTGAATCTTTTCACTGGGTCGTTAAGTCCCCTGACATTCCAGGTGACTATCCTGATGGTTTTTTTGGTCTCCCCGCACCTGCGGGATCAACCATACTTATCTGGTGGACGTGCCCCTGCACTCCAGGATTTCCCTTTGTTAGGCTATCCAAGACAGCCAAGGTCACCGCTCTCCCCATGAGATCAGGTCCCTGCGGGGTTTCCCTTTGCCAGGGGCCACCTAACATGGCTGCAAACTGTGAGTACACCATGTGGGTACCCCCCTGCACTCTGGGTTTTCCCTTTTTTCAGGGACTCTCCAAAGCGGTTGCTTGTGGCAGCATTTTGTTCCAAGTCGCCTTGGAGTAGCCAGCCTGATGCCTTCGCTCCCTCTTTTCCAGTGTTCCCCTTGTGGTGGTTTCTCTCCCCTACCCTGCCGTCTTCCTTCTCTCCCACCCTGTAGCTACTCAACCCCTACTTCTCCCTTCCCTCTGTTTCTTTCCCCACTTATCCCCCTGTTACTGATGTCTGCCCCACCCCCCTTAACAGGCGCTTTCCCCCTTGCAGGAGATGTACCACGGCCTCCCTCTCCTGCACATTTCCCGGTGCTAGCCCTCCTCCCGGGGCTGGTTGTGCATCCTTCCGTCACCTGTTCCCTGATCTTCTTATCTGCCATTCCCCTCACCTTTTCCTGCCCTCACTCTTACCTTCCTCTCTTGGGCCAGGAAACCCCCCGGGTGCCGTTCCATTTGGTCCACGTTTATGTGGACCAGTAATGAACGGCGCCCAGCTGAGGACTCCCTGGGGAGGCTGTTACATGCCGGGAGGCCAGTTGATCCCGGGTGTGTACGCCTTAGTATGTTTGAGACCTACTTAGGTGTGTGCGGCTTGTTTACGCCCATTGTGGGATCCTGATTTCACCACCTTGCGAGGTCCGGGTCGATCTCTCAAGGTGTACAGGCTGCCAGGAAGTCCGCGTGCAGCTTCTCCCGGCATCGACTGGCCACTTTGCACTCTCATTCGGGCGCGATGGGACTGGTAGATCGTGCCCCGTGTCTTCAAATGTCTGGACCCTGAACTCTGAACTTTCCTCTCTAAATTTACCTGCCTCTTTCTCATCCTTTGAAAGTCTCCTTAATATGACCTCTTTGATCAAGGATGTGGTCATATGTCCTAATGTAACCGTATGTAGCTTGGTGTCAATTTTTGGTCTGGTGACATAATTATGAAATACCTTGGAATATTTACATTATGTTAAAGATGCAATATAACTCAATTGTTTTTGTACATGTTTCTGTATTGGTCACCAATTTACACCACATTGGTTTGGAAGGCAGCTTCACAGGATGACACCCCTTTTAATAATAAACTGACTTTTGTATTTCTCAAACATGTTTTGACACAATTTTCTCTTGTGATTAATCATTCTCCAAAAATTATGCTGAACACGTTAAACTGCTCATTGGAGACTTTTGTACCATGGCAAAGTTTTTGCCATTACTCTAATTGCAAGGCATTGATTTCACAAGTCATATCTTGTTAATCCATCTGAGTTTTATTCCTGCAGGGCTTAAACTTGATGAATTGAAAATGAAATGAAATGAAAATCGCTTATTGTCACGAGTAGGCTTCAATTAAGTTACTGTGAAAAGCCCCTAGTCGCCACATTCCGGCGCCTGTCCGGGGAGGCTGGTACGGGAATGATCAGCCATGATCAGAATGAATTGTGGTGCAGGCTCGAAGGGCTAAATGTCCTCCTCCTGCTTCTATTTTCCATGTTTCTATATCCCAAACAGATCATTAACAAAGGAAGTCTGCCAATTAAGCTTCAGTATTGGTCACCAGGCAACAGATTATGGCGGTTCAGTTGGTAAACAGTTTGGAACTGACTCTTGTGGACTCAGAATGCCCCATGTTCAATCCCCAGTCTGTGCAGAGGTTACTGATTCTGGCTCAGAAGTGGAGACACTCGGGGTGGGGGTATCGGGGGATGGGGTTAGAGGAGGGGGGGGGTTGTTCTGCTGATGGGAGAGGGACTTGAAATAGGCACTGGAAAGGAGGTCGAGGGTGGAGGCAGCCAAAGGGCGGGCCAGGAATGGCGCGACGCATGGGTCAGGGGCCGGCCCGAGAAAGGCTATGGCTGACCGGCGGGGTGGGGGGGGGGGGGGGGGGGTGGGATGTGCCCCCCGACCAGGCTGATCACCTGGAACGTTAAGGGACTGAATGGGCCGGTTAAGAGGGCGCGGGTGTTCGCGCACTTGCGGGCCCTGAGGGCGGACGTAATTATGTTGCAGGAGACACATCTGAAAGTGTCAGACCAGACCAGGCTAAGGAAGGGCTGGATTAGCCAGGTCTTCCACTCGGACTTGGACTCGAAGTCCAGAGGGGTGGCAATCATGATCAACAAGCGCGTACAATTTGAGGCAGAGGGCATATCCGCAGACAGGGGGGGCAGATACCTGATGGTACGGGGCAGACTGGAGGGGAGAAGAGTGGTGCTGGTGAATATATATGCCCCGAACTGGGATGACGTGGACTTCATTAAAAGAGTGCTGGGGAAGATCCCGGACTTGGATTCTCGCAGGCTAATAATGGGAGGGGACTTTAACATGGTCCTTGACCCGACTTTGGATCGGTCGTGTCCCTGAACGAGTAGACTCTCAGCAATGGCAAGGGAGCTGAAAGGGTTTATGGAGCAAATGGGGGCAGTGGACCTCTGGAGAGAGGGACAGCCAACAGGAAGGGGCTACTCGTTTTACTCGCACGTCCACAAAGTATATTCCAGGATAGATTTCTTTGTACTAAGCAGGGACTGTATGGGGGAGGTAAAGAACACGGAATACTCAGCAATTACCATTTCAGACCATGCCCCGCATTGGGTGGACCTGCAGTTCGGGGGAGCGAGCTATCAACGCCCGCAGTGGAGGCTAGATGTGGGACTGCTGTCGGAGGAGGGGATCTGCGAGAGGCTTCGGAAATGTATAAAAAATTACCTGCAGGTGAATGACACTGGGGAGGTCTCACCGGTGACCGTGTGGGAGGCGCTAAAGGCAGTAGTGCGGGGGGAGCTGATTTCAATTGGGGCCCACAGAGCCAAGGCAGACCGGGCAGAGATGGATAGATTGGTCAGGGAAATGGGTCGGATAGATGAAGAGCACGCGGAGTCCCCGGGGGAGGTTTTACTCAGGGAGAGGCAGAGACTACAGGCGGAACTGGGGGCACTATCCACGAGCAGGGCCGTGGAACAGCTTAGGAAGGCGAGGGGAGTGGTGTACGAGTATGGGGAAAAGGCCAGCAGACTGTTAGCGCAGCAACTCAGGAGGAGGGAGGCGGCCAGGGAAATAGGTAGAGTGAGGGACGAGGGGGGGCACAAAGTGGAGGATCCGGCAGAATTGAATAGGGTATTCCGGGACTTCTATCGTAAGCTGTATACTTCGGGTCTTTACCCCGCTTCAATATCAGAGATATGGTGGCTTGTGACATTGTCGGCGGCAGGGTCCCAAGCCACCATATCTCTGATATTGAAGCGGGGTAAAGACCCGGAGGTGTGCGGGTCCTACAGGCCAATCTCCCTGATTAATGTAGACGCCAAGCTCCTGGCAAAGGTACTGGCGGGTAGAATGGAGGACTGTGTACCGGAGGTGATTGGGGAGGATCAAACGGGGTTCGTGAAAGGTAGGCAGCTGGCGGCCAATCTGAGGAGATTACTCAATGTGATAATGATGCCCCCGGCGGGTAGAGAGGTGGAGGTAGTGGTGGCAATGGACGCCGAGAAGGCCTTTGACCGGGTGGAGTGGGAATATCTATGGGAGGTGCTCGGACGGTTTGGGTTCGGGGAGGGATTGGTGGATTGGATCAAATTATTATATCAGGCCCCGAGGGCCAGCGTCAGGACCAACAGAGAAGTGTCGGAGTACTTTAGGTTGTACCGAGGGACCAAGCAGGGCTGCCCGCTCTCCCCGCTGCTGTTTGCGCTGGCCATAGAGCCGCTGGCGATTGCGCTGAGAGCCGCAGAGGGTTGGAAGGGGATGGTGAGGGGCGGGGTTGAACACAGGGTTTCTCTTTATGCAGACGACCTGCTCCTGTACGTGTCGGACCCAGTGGCCGGGATGGGAACTATACTGGGAATGCTGAGGGAGTTCGGCCAGTTCTCAGGATACAAATTAAATACGGTCAAGAGTGAAATGTTTGTGGTCCAGGCAAGGGGCCAGGAGAACAGATTGAGAGGGCTACCGTTTAGGCTAGTTGAGGAAAATTTCCGGTATCTGGGAATCCAGGTGGCACGAGACTGGGGCAGGCTGCATAAGTTAAATTTGGCCAGGGTGGTGGAGCAAATGAAGGGAGAGTTTCGGAGATGGGATGCACTCCCGCTGTCGCTGGCAGGGAGGGTGCAGACTGTAAAGATGACAATCCTCCCTCAATTTTTGTTTATTTTTCAGTGCCTCCCGATCTTTATCCCACAGTCCTTCTTCAAAAGAGTTAACGGGCTGATCATGAGCTTTGTCTGGGCGGGAAAGTCTCCGCGGGTGAAGAAGGCGATGTTGGAGAGGAACCGCAGCGAGGGAGGGCTGGCTTTGCCGAGTCTGGTCAATTATTACTGGGCGGCCAACATCGCTATGATAAGGAAGTGGATGGTGGGTACGGGGTCTATTTGGGAGCGGGTGGAGGTGGCTTCGTGCAGGGGCTCCAGTTTGGAAGCCCTGGTCACGGCTCCTCTACCGCTGCCGCCAGCCAAGTACACCACCAGTCCGGTAGTGGTGGCGACCCTGCGGATATGGGGCCAGTGGAGGAGGCATGTGGGGGAGATGGGGGCGTCTGTCTGGGCGCCAATCTGCGACAACCATCGGTTTGCCCCCGGCAGTATGGATGGGGGGTTCCGAGTATGGCGGTGAGCAGGGGCGGGAAGGGTGGGTGATATGTTCTTGGAAGGGAGCTTCGCGAGTTTGAGGAGCTTGGAGGAGAAATTTGGGTTGGTAAGGGGAAATGAGTTTAGATACTTACAGTTGCGGGACTTTGTTTGTAGACAGGGCCCATCTTTCCCGCGCCTCCCGCCAATGGGGATCCTCGACAGAATAGTCTCTAGGAGGGAAGAAGGGGAGGGCAGAGTCTCGGGTATATATAAGGTGCTCATGAGGGAGGAAGGGTCCCAGACAGAGGAACTGAAACTTAAATGGGAGGAGGAGATAGGCGGGGAAATGGAGGATGGGCTGTGGGCAGAGGCCCTGAGTAGGGTAAACTCGACCGCGACATGTGCTAGGCTCAGGCTGATCCAATTTAAAGTCGTTCACCGGGCCCATATGACGGTGGCTCGGATGAGCAAATTTTTCGGGATAGAGGACAAATGCGCTAGGTGCGCGGGAGGACCAGCGAACCATGTGCACATGTTTTGGGCATGCCCTGAGCTGAGGGGGTACTGGGAGGGATTTGCGGGGGTCATGTCCCAGGTGCTAAAAACAAGGGTGGTGATGAGTCCAGGGGTGGCAATTTTTGGGGTTTCGGAAGACCCGGGCGTCCAGGGGGAGAAAGAGGCCGATGTGTTGGCCTTTGCTTCCCTGATAACCCGGCGACGAATATTATTGGCGTGGAGGGACTCAAAGCCCCCGAAGACTGAGTGGTGGCTTGCGGACATGTCGAGTTTCCTGGGGATGGAAAAAATTAAGTTCGCCTTGAGGGGATCTGTGCAGGGGTTCACCCGGAGGTGGCAACCATTTATTGACTTCTTTGCGGGAGAGTGAGCGTCAGCAGGGGGGTGGGGGGAGGGGGGGGGGGTAGAGTAGAGTAGGAGGGAAAATATGGCGGGTAGTACCGGTGGGAGGGGAGCGGGCTTGTGCAATATGTTACGATGGAAGTATTGAAAGTACGTGGATGTTTGCACATTTTTGCCTTTTTTGCTTCCTTTCTGATGATGTCTGTAACTGTTTACAAAGCCAAAAACTACCTCAATAAAATTGTTTATTAAAAAAAAAGAAGTGGAGACACTCCAGTTGGCCTCGACACCCCTTGGCAACTTGTGCAAACTGGGTCACATCAAAGGCCTTGGAGAGGATGCAGAGGAGATTTGCTGGATTAGTACCAGGAAAAATACAATGTCAAGATGTTCCCACAAAGGTAAAGGGTGGACCAACAAGTCTGGAGAACCCTGGATGTCAAGGAATATACAGCATTGGATAAGGAAAAAAGGGAGGCTCATGACAGGTTGAGGGGGCTCAAAACAGTCAATGCACAAGAAGAATATAGAAAGTGCAGGGGGGCATGCAAGGGGGCACTTAAAAAAGAAATTAGGAGAGCAAAGCGGGAACATGAAAAATCTCTGCCGAGCAAAATAAAGGAAAATCCCAAGGTTTTTTAGAAATATATTAAGGGAAACCAGGGAAAGAGTAGGGCCAATTAGGGACTAAAGTGCCTATCTGTGTGTAGAGCTAAAATTTGTTGGTGAGGTACTAAATGATTATTTTGCATCTGTGTTCACTAGGGAGAAGGATCACGTAGGTACAGAAAGCAGGAGGGGAACTGTGATATAATTCAACAGATTAGCACTGAGAAGGAGGAACTGTGTGCCGTTTTAGCGGGCTTAAAATTGGATAAACCTCCAGGCCCAGATAAAATGTATCCTAGGCTGTTGGGTGAGGCAAGGGAGGAGATTACAGGGGGATGATGCTAATGTTGAAATCCTCTCTGGCCACAGGGGAGGTGACAGCTAATGTGGTACCATTATTCAAGGTCAGAAGTAGAGAAAAACCATGTAATGACAGGCTGATGGTCGGGAAATTATTGGAAACAGTTCTGAGGGACAGAATTAATCCCCACTAAGGATTAATCAAGGATAGTCAGCATGACTTTGTCAGGGGGGAGATCATAGCTAACAAATTTGACTGTATTTTTTGAGGAGGTTGCTGGGTGTGTAGATGGGGGAAGTTGATATAGTCTACATGGACTTCAGTAAGGCTTTTGACAAGGTCCTGCATGGGAGACTGATCAAGCAGGTAAGAGCCCATGGGATCAAGGGCAACTTGGCAAATTGGATCCAAAATTGGCTCAGTGGCAGGAGGCACTTCGTAGAGATGTCAATAACCAGGGGGGCATAGACATAAGGTAAAGGGCAGGAGACTCAACAGGAGATTTGAGGAAAACCTTTTTCATCCAGTGGGTGATGGGAATCTGGAATGCCTGAAAGGGTGGTAGAGGTAGGAACCCTCACAACATTTAAGAAGCATTTAGAGGAGCTGCCATAGCATACAAGGCTATGGACCAAGTGCTGGAAAATGGGATGACGACCGGAACAGATTCAATGGACTCTTTCTGTGCTGTAAAACTTTATGACTCTATGACTAAAACATAGGAATTTGGAACCTCGAGCCTGCTTCACCCTTCAATACGTTCATGATTGATTTGTTTATGTTCTGAAAACCACATTCCTATCTATCCGTGACAACCGTTGATTCCCTTGCCTAACAGGATTCCATCTCCACCTTAAAAGTATTTAATGACCCCGCCTCCACTGTCTTTTTGCCTGACGCAAAGAGTTCCAAAGTCACACAACTTTCTGAGAGAAAAATAAAATTCTCCACATTCATGTCGAAAAAGAGCAACTCCTAATTTTAAAACAGTGCCCCCTAGTTCTGGATTCACCCACAAGAGGAAACATCCTCTCCATATCCACCTTGTCAATATCGTTCAGGATCTTATATGCTTCAATTAAGTCACTCCTCTCTCTTCTAAACTCCAGTGGAAAAAAGCCCAGTCTGTCCAACCTCTCCTCATAAGACACACTATCCATTCCAGCTATCTATCTAACAAGTCTCCTTTGAACCATCTCCAAAGCATTTACATCCTGAAATTAAACAGAGATGTTTAATCTCATGAGAGGTTTTGAAAGAGCAGATAGGGAGAGACGTTTTCTACTGTTGGGGGGGGGGGGGGGGGGGGGGGGGGTTGGGAACCAATGCTCACATATTTAAAATAATTGGAAAAAAGGATAGCAAGGGTGATTAGAAGTTTTGTTTTAACTCAAGGAGTTGTAATGATTAGCCATGCACTTATTGAAAGTGCAGTGGAAGCAGATTCAATGATAAATTTCAAAAGGAAATTGGATCTCTATGCTTTTTTCTTTATTCTTTCATGGGGTGTAAGCGTCATTGGCAAGGCCAACATTTACTGTCCATCTCTCATTGCCCATGAATTGAATGACTTGCCATACCATTTCAGAGGGCTGGTAAGAGTGAACCACATTGTTGTGGGTCTGGGGTCACATGTAGGCCAGACCAGGTAAGGATGGCAGATTTCCTTCCCTGAAGCTGTCATGGTGGGGCGTGAACCCATGGCCCCAGAACATTAGCCTGAGCCTCAGGGTCACTGATCGAGTTATGTTACCAGGCTACGCGAAAGAACAGGAAAGTGGGAGTAATAAGATAGTTCTTTTAACCTGGTACAGGCATGATGGGCACAATGGCCTCCTTCTGCACTCTATAATTTCATGATTGTATGTGTATGAAGAACGAGGGAAGGAACAGGCTCAAGTGAGATACACCTAATGGGAAAAACGTGCTGATGCTCGGTGCCTACCTTACGTGTGAAGAATGTGGTTTATGTACTGGAGCACCCCTCTGGAACTGGACCACAATGTGAGTCAGTCCCTGCAGCAAATGAGATGATGATTGGGGCAGGGGACATAAATTGCAAAACAATCTTGCCAAAGGTGGATGAAGAGGGCACTTGCTAAACCTGTCTAAGCAGCAAAATTGCCTTATCATTCACTGAAATGCTGAGGAAGTAATTGTGCACCAAACCCTGTCAAAGAATTCTCGGAAGGTGAAAAATCTTCGGCACTAAAACTCTGTGACTGCAGAGCATACTTCAATGTGACACTTAAGGTCAAAGTTAAAAAACTTTGATGATTCAAAACGCACACTGCAGCTACCTTTCACCACATTCCACGTTACTGATTTAACAGGATGCAACTGAGCACAGAAACCAGAGACA
Source organism: Scyliorhinus canicula (assembly GCF_902713615.1). Classification (NCBI taxonomy): domain Eukaryota; kingdom Metazoa; phylum Chordata; class Chondrichthyes; order Carcharhiniformes; family Scyliorhinidae; genus Scyliorhinus; species Scyliorhinus canicula. The sequence goes on from NC_052149.1 coordinate 140,655,755, forward strand.
GATATTTATAATTCCCAAAAACGAGTGGGCTTTGGTCAGACGTTATGCAAAAATATTAACAGTCTCAAAGCGCAACCTGACCCACCTCTCACCAACCTGCTTTTGGTTTTGACAAAACCATTTATAGAGACAGGCAGTCAGTCTGCTCGCAGGAATGAGTTTGGTCATTTAAATATTATAAGCAAGCTGTATGTCTCAAATTTTATCTCTGTTTTACAATTTTGCCTGGCAGTGAAAGGGAGGTGCAGTTTCCTGAATCCAGTATTTCAGTGACTTTCTTGTACATTTTCACTTTTATCTGCTGGATTCACAATTCCTGTCTTCCCTACTACTCCTGTGATTAAACATTCCTACAACCCATGATCGCCCACAGACTGACCCTTCAGATCGCCCCTAAAACCCCTCCGATTACCTACTTCCAAGCCTGTGATTCCCCCTTTGGCTTCTGATATCCACCCTACCACTTTGACCAGTTCAATCCTTTCCTGTCGCTGGTCTTCCCACTGCACCCCTGATGACTCTTCCATACGTGTCTCTGTTCTCCTGCTGTGTCTCAGGTCCTTCTTCCTGATTTGTCTCCTTAATGAGTCTCTGCTTTCCCTCATGATTCCTCTCCCCAAAGCGTATCCGGTCTGCAGTAATTATTTATTTATTTATTTATTTTAAAATTTAGAGTGCCCAATTTTTTCCAATTAAGGGGCAATTTAGCATGACCAATCCACCTGTCCTGCATATCTTTTGGGTTGTGGGGGTGAAACCCACACAAACACGGGGTGAATGTGCAAACTCCACACAGACAGTGACCCAGGGCCGGGATTCGAACCCGGGTTCTCAGCGCCATAGGCAGCAATGCTAACCACTGTGCCACTGTCTGCAGTAATTATGGGGCAACTTTAATATCCACATAGCCAGGAGAAAACAAATTGGCAAGGGTAGCCTTGAGGACAAGATCATAGGATATATCGAGGACAGTTTTCTTTTAGAACAATTTATTTTGGAACCAACCAGTGAACAGGCCATTTCAGATGTGGTCATGTGTAATGAATGAGACAGAATTCATTAATGGTTCATCGATCAGTCATTAGTAGTAAAGAATGGTCGAGGGAAGAGTGATCATAACATGATGGAAATTCACATTCAGTTTGAGGGTGAGAAACGTGGATCAGAACTGAATGCCTTAAACTTAAATAAAGGCAATTACAAGGTATGAAGATACTTAGCTATATTGGACTGGAAAAATAGATTAAGAGGTAAGATGATAGACAGCAGAGGTTGACATTTAAGGAGATAAAGGCACTTGGCGTGATTCTATAGAAAGATTTCTAAGTGTAGTAGCGAGCTGGAATTGCCATGAGCTTCCCGGCGCTCAGCTCAGCGAAGCCAGCAAAGCTATTCAATGTTAATTGGTTCATTTAACGAGACCCCACGGGCTTCTCACTGCAAATGAAGGCTCGTCCGTCAATTCGCCGGGACCGTGCTTGCCCGCCCCCTCCCGCTAACAGGGTCAAGCAGCACTTAAACAGCAGTTGCACAGCTAACCCCATTCCGATGCAGACATGTGATTGAGACAAACAGCCCCAAGATTGGGGGATGCAGACCTGGGGAGGTTCCTCAATGTGGTGGAGGCCTGGAGGGATTTACTGTTCCCCCGAGGGTCCCGGAGGGTGAGCCACAGGGCAGCCAGTGTTGCCTGAGATGAGGATGTGGCGGCCGAAAGTTCAGAGAGTGTGACCAGGAGGATTGGCCTCCAGTATCACAAGAACGTCAACGACCTACAATAGACAGCATGGGCGAGTTGACACCAACGCCCCCACCACAAGACCTTTCAGTCCCCATGTGAGCATCCATGCCCGCCAACTCGCCATGTGACTCCCCAACCATCCTTTCACCCCACTCTCCCTTCAACCCTCCCAACCTTTCCTTCACACTCACCCTCCCACCAATGTGAACCAAATGTGTGGTTAACGATGCGCTTTCTGTGTCTCCTCAGGAGAAACTCTCCCACAATCGCCAGGAGAGTGCCCAGACTGGTAGAGAAGTGCCGGACATACGAATCCTCACCATCTTTGAGGAATGGGCCCTGGTGGGGACTGGGGTGGCTGAGGACAGAGCGGTCACTAATATGGAGGTTGGCAGATGCCACAGAGGTGAGGAACCACCGGGCCCCACCCGGATATCCTGTCACACTTGAGTTGTTATTGCCATACTGACTGATCCATCCCTCCCACTGACCACATGTTCATTCACCCGCAGGTCCTCCAGCCGACGGCGCTGACCGATCCCGGTGGCCCCTCCCCCTTCGGTGGCACCCCCCACCCCCACATTTCAGGAGAACACATCAGAGGAGAGCTTCGAGGATGCCACGATCGCCGCGTCACAGCTGTCATCCCCACCCTCCGCCAGCACAGAAGCGCCTCGGTGGGAAGCGTTAGTGGACAGGCTTCTGAGGCACAATCTGGTGAGAACCACACAGCTGCTGATGTACATCAAGTGGAGGCAGTAACACCCAGGCAAGACAGCTCTTGGTGTCTAATGGATCCCAGGTCCCAGCCTGATACTGAGCCAATGGAACAGGGTTACTCAGAGCTGATGGAGACATTAGGGAGCAGCCAGGACATCCAGAGGGAGATGTCAGCAAAATGCCAGCAAGTCCATATCTGATTGGAGGAATCCCACAGGCTACGGGTGCAGCAAATGTTTCTGGAAATGGGTGGTACTGAGGCTAACACTGCTAGGGTGGTGACCACATTCGAGAGCCTGGTGCACAATGTCAGCACAATTACTGAAGGTGTCCAAGGTGTTGCACAGTCGGCGATGACCATGGCTGAGGGCCTCGGCAGATTGTCCAACTCGCTGCGGGATGTGACCCAATACTAGACTGACATTGATGAGGTTCTGTGGGACATGCCCCACTCTCTGACAGGAATGGCTGAGGCGCTGCGGAGCTTGTCCCAGGTGCAGGGCATTGCCATGGTGCTGCAGAGCTTGCCCCAGTCACTGAGGAGGGGGCTGTGAGGGGGTATTGAGGAGAGTGGGGCAGTACCATCGGGAGAGTGGAGCATTGTTCCTGTGACACATTAAAACCCTAGACCACAAGCAGTATGACGCCTGTCACTTTCTTCCACAATGCGGCCCAACCCAGCCCAACTCCGAACCCTTGACACCTCCTGGCATCTTACCCACCCGGTAGTACTCACCCACCCTCTGGCGTGAACATGTCCCTGGAGCTGTGTCCCATCCCCTGGGTGTTCGTATGTTGGCTGCTGCGTGTGTGGTGTTGCCTCCCGCAGTTTTCGGAATGGGTACACATGATCCAGGCGTTGACATGATGGTGCCCCGTGCGGTTGGCCCCCCAATGCCTACCACCCCTCTCCACCTTCGCATGGCAGCCCACCCCTGCAGAGGATGCCCCCCCCCCCCCCACCACGCCACAGCCGAAGGTTTCCCACCATCCGCTGAGCACTGGGGCAGCAAGATCAGCGCCCCCCCGGTCTATTTACGTGTGAGCAAAGATGGCTATTCACCGCCTCGGCTCCCTGCAGAATCCCTTCCGCCAGGTTCACCTTTTTTCAAAAGGAGTACTAATCGGCGCCAGTGTGACCACTTGCTGGGGAGGCTGATGAATGATGGAAGGCCATTTGATATGGGGTGACTCCTGTTAATTGGTATGGAAATTTGGGTTAAAGTGGTGATAATGGGTTTCACGCCATGCCAAGATGGGTTCCGATTTCACCTATTGGAGCGGGCCTGATGCATCACAAACTGTTCGGCACCTGGCGCCGATCTCCTTTTCTGGGACTTCTCCTGCGCACATGCTCCATGTACGTATCTATCGGCTGTTTTGTTTAATTCCTGCCAATCGGGGCCGTTTTCCTGATCTAGTTGGGGTCCGAATGTGCTCTGAAAGCCATTCTGAACTGAAAGCAGGGATTGCAATTCGGCAATTTGCTTCCGGTATTTTGCGTGGTCTACTGAGCTCTGCCTTTGTTCCGTTGTGGAAGCCTGGAGCACTCGTAGGGCTGCTTTTAAATCATTGCACTGTTTCTGCAATGCCTCTACCTGCTGTTCTGTTTCTTGTCTTACCAAGACCGCACGTTGTGTGTCCTGGTAGGCCTTGTCATACTGGGTCTGGAAGCTGCTTAAGTGCACCAGACAAGACTGGTGTGTCCTCTTGGCATCATCCACCACTCTGTCTTTTGCTGCTAACTTCCCTTTTAAATCTCTGTTCTCTCTCTCTATCTCGCTCACATCTACCTTACTCATCCTATCTCTCTCCTCTGTCTCTCTACGGAGCGTCCTAACGACCTCCTCTGTGCCTCGCAATTGTGCCAGACAGGACACGATTGCCATCGGCTTGCGAGCTTTTCCCAAGCTCTTCTTGTGAATCTCTGTCAGGTTCTCCCACCAAGTATGTTCTATACTGCCGGGACCTGTTTCTTCACTCGTGCAAAATTCGCTCCAAAGGGGCCATCCTTTCCCTTGGAGGTACTTCCTAATTTCTTCTTCCCAAATGGGACACTGTCCGACTCTGCTGGTCGCTGCGACCTCGAATTCCTGTGGATTCATAAGGCGTTCCATTGCCTCCATTGCCATTTTTCCTATACCTGGATTCTCTATTAAATTTGGAACAGAGGGTGATAAAACGGTGATGTAAACAGGGGTACGGCTTACGCTAATTTCCGGCCTACAAAACTCCCAACAGTTTTACGCAACAAAATCTATCAGGTTTATCTTATATCCCTGTTAGTACGCATGCATTAACACACTTCCGAATTCGGGAGGATTGATCAGTACTGCTTAAACTCTTGTGGTTCTTCTGTTTCCAATTGGATTTCTAATTCAAATTTTGGGTTCTCTCGGAGTGGGGGGGGGGGGGGGCCACTTCTAAGTCAAGTCCCGTCAGATGTCGCCAGTAAATGTTGCTCATTATGCTTTCCCTTAATTTGCTCTGTTTTAATTACCTTTGCTCAAGAACCACAGGGTTCAAAGCTGAATACTGATCAATGACTCGATACACCAGTTAGTAAGTTTGAAATCAATGCACATTTATTTACACACACAGACAATTATTACCCATGCACAAACTCTACTCGCTAAACTACAACTACTACTAAAAGCCTATACTTAGCTTCGAGTGGCCCACTTAGTCAGAGGAACAATGGCCATTGTCTGGTTCTGATACTGCTGGCTACAAACTGGTATAGAATGGTAGCTAGGAACGCCTATCTCGTAACGTGCGCTGACCTTAGACTTACTTGGCTGGTGCTTGGCGGGCCTCTCGTCGCTGAGAGCCAAATGCCAAGGTGAAGATGGAGAAGCTAAGAGTTCTCAAGAGTTTCTTAAGAGAGCGAACTGACCTTGGGGACTCTGCTTTATACCCCAAGGGGTTTCGCGCCCTTCTGGGCGGACCCTGGACTTGGTCCCAATTAATTGGACCATGTCCCAATCGTTTGTATCGATTCTCTCCAATAACGGGGTCGTTCCCTGATCGTTGGGCGGGCCCTAGGTGGTCGTTGGCCTGCCTTTGATTTAGCTCCCACTGGCGCCGGGAAGTCTGTCCTGGTACCGATTGTTTCAATGTTTCTTTTTGTCCCTGGAGATAGCTCATTACTATGCTAATGGCTTGTAGTTTCAGTTCTGTCTGGGTTCTGCAGGTTCCAATCCACAGGAAACCTTGCACCTGCTTGTTTTCTAGTGCTGTCCATTTTTCCCTGCACTCTTTGCGAGTATCCATTTTGAAATCAGGATGTGGCCACCCTAGGTGGCGACAACACGGGGATCTTGCTGTCAGCACAGACGTTGCTTTGTCAAAGACTCTTGTTCTTAATTGTCCGAAGGAGGTGCTTGCGGATTGGATACGTGTTGGGTCTGTGCATCAATGTCAGCTTTAGATGTCTCTCGGGGCTCCCCCTATTTAATGGGTCTCTGGGGGTCCCTGTACTTAGAGGGTCTCTGGGGGATCTCTTTATTTAGTGGGTCATGGAGGGGGAGGTCTGGTGGGCATAAGGTGGGTAGATCTTGAATTAGGGAGGGAAGATGGGCTTTGGGGTAACTCTCTGAAGGGGTAACCCATTTGGCCCACCTCAAGGTCCACCACGTCAAGGCCACGCTGGGAAATACCAGTCGTAAATCCCGCCTACCTGATTTCTGGCCCAGAAGACCAGAGAATCACATGGGCCCGGAGAATATGGTGCCCGGCCCATTAAGTAGAGGGGGTGCCAATCCTGTTTTTTCTCCCAATTCTCCGCCTCATCGGGAATAAGGCTACCAGCGGCGGATGGTGGAGAATTTAGATGGTGGAGAGGTTTTGTGAAGGGTAGGTCATGCCTCACAAACCTTATCGAGTTCTTTGAGAAGGTGACTGAACAGGTAGACGAGGGTAGAGCAGTTGATGTGGTGTATATGGATTTCAGTAAAGCATTTGATAAGGTTCCCCACGGTCGGCTATTGCAGAAAATACGGAGGCTGGGGATTGAGGGTGATTTAGAGATGTGGTTCAGAAATTGGCTAGTTGAAAGAAGACAGAGAGTGGTAGTTGATGGGAAATGTTCAGAATGGAGTTCAGTTACGAGTGGCGTACCACAAGGATCTGTTCTGGGGCCGTTGCTGTGTGTCATTTTTATAAATGACCTAGAGGAGGGCGCAGAAGGATGGGTGAGTAAATTTGCAGACGCCACTAAAGTCGGTGGAGTTGTAGACAGTGCGGAAGGATGTTGCAGGTTACAGAGGGACATAGATAAGCTGCAGAGCTGGGCTGAGAGGTGGCAAATGGAGTTTAATGTGGAGAAGTGTGAGGTGATTCACTTTGGAAAGAATAACAGGAATGCGGAATATTTGGCTAATGGTAAAATTCTTGGTAGTGTGGATGAGCAGAGGGATCTCGGTGTCCATGTACATAGATCCCTGAAAGTTGCCACCCAGGTTGATAGGGTTGTGAAGAAGGCCTATGGTGTGTTGGCCTTTATTGGTAGAGGGATTGAGTTCCGGAGCCATGAGGTCATGTTGCAGTTGTACAAAACTCTAGTACGGCCGCATTTGGAGTATTGCGTACAGTTCTGGTCGCCTCATTATAGGAAGGACGTGGAAGCTTTGGAACGGGTGCAGAGGAGATTTACCAGGATGTTGCCTGGTATGGAGGGAAAATCTTATGAGGAAAGGCTGATGGACTTGAGGTTGTTTTCGTTAGAGAGAAGAAGGTTAAGAGGTGACTTAATAGAGGCATACAAAATGATCAGAGGGTTAGATAGGGTGGACAGCGAGAGCCTTCTCCCGCAGATGGGGTTGGCTAGCACGAGGGGACATAGCCTTAAATTGAGGGGTAATAGATATAGGACAGAGGTCAGAGGTGGGTTTTTTACACAAAGAGTGGTGAGGCCGTGGAATGCCCTACCTGCAACAGTAGTGAACTCGCCAACATTGAGGGCATTTAAAAGTTTATTGGATAAGCATATGGATGATAAGGGCATAGTGTAGGTTAGATGGCCTTTAGTTTTTTTCCATGTCGGTGCAACATCGAGGGCCGAAGGGCCTGTACTGCGCTGTATCGTTCTATGTTCTATGTTCTAATTTGCCCAATGTCATTGCTGGATGGAGCTAAAGTATTCAGACACTGTGAGAAAGCTTTTTGAGTGGGGTTCTGATCTGGCTAACACTGAGTAATAATAATAATCTTTATTAGTGTCATAAGTAGGGTTACATTAACACTGCAATGAAGTTACTGTGAAATAAGTGAGGTCTTTTCACAGTAGGATAATTTTTAAAAGATTAATAGTATTTAAAGCAGTGCAGACTTGTCCAAGGACAAGGGGGGAGCTGAAACAAACTCGTTTTTTGAAGACATCCAGCAAGAGTCTGCAGGGGTTCTAACAGGAGCCAAATCTGTTCTGGAAAGCAAGTATTACTCTGTGCTATTGGGATGTGGGATGGATGGAGAGCTGTATGTTTTCCCTTTCTTGTTGTTTAATTGAGAATAGAGATACTAATTAAGGTATTGTATTTACTATATTTAGTAGTATTGTTAAAGGGGTAATTGTAAGCTATTTTTGGGTGTGATGTTAATATTGTGTTGATAATAAAGTTTTGTTTTAAAATACCAAATCCCTATTTCTTCATGCAATCACTCCTGGAGCGAAATACACTTTCTGCACAGTCTTACTAAACAAAATAAAATATTGGGGTTTCGGACCACTATCCTAGCCATGGTTGGGGTATGGTTTAGGATTGTAATCGATGTCACCCGCATGCTGAAGTTCCACGAACGATGTCAGTGTTGTTTTCTTCTTGGATTTCAACCATTGTATGGAATATCCTTAACTTCAAAAGGGGATCAGAACCAGCTCAGGGGGGATTGGTCAAGGAGACTTAACCTGTGATGTCTGAGACTTTGGGGAGAGTTGTAAATGGCCGTAAATACGGTAGGGATAAAGATTTGAGTGAGGGTGCAGGAGTCGTGAGATGCAGAGTAAGTAAAGCATTAACATCAGAAGCATACATGATAGTGATACAATAATGGTGCTGGATCACATCCAGAAGAATAATTGAGATCTGGATGGCATAGAACCTCATCTTGAGGTCCAAATGTGTTAAATACTTGCTGTTAATAAAGAGTAATGGTTTTAAGAAACTGCAGGCACCAGGAGCATACTTTGGGAGAATAAACAATCACCAAATCCTTGATGAGACTCAGACCCCGATCACATAGTGGAAGTTACTACAGTTGACATGGAGCCTGGAGGGAGTGCCTGATAAGACTTTATTTATGTACGATTTTACTCGATGAATAATTAATGGAGCAATATGGATGGAAACTTCCCTAATGCACTGTAGGTGGGTGAGACACCGCACTGAGAGCAGGGACCTAGGCCAAATAGGTTTCACTTAAGCATAGTTTGCTATGATACAATTTGCTTTATTATCAATATTTTGAAGGACTATTTAGTTACACTTTTAAAAATTATTTCCTGGCACGTAGACAGCATTTATTACTCACCCCTAATTGCCTTTAAGAAGCTCGTCATGAGCCCCTTTCTTAACCCAGTCCAATCCATGTGGTGTAGGTACATTCACAGTGCTGTTCGGAAGGGAGTTCCAGGATTTTGAAGGAATGCCGATTAGTTCCCATGCACCTTCTGCTGTTGTCCTTCTGGATGGTAGAGGTCACGAGTTTGGAACAATTAACGACATGTAAAGTTTCAATGGATTGCTGGGCAATCACAAATGTTCATGGTCCTCATGAATTTAAAAAAGATTCTTTCAATGGGTGTGGTTGGCATCATTTGTTACCCAATCCCGAATTGCCCTTGAACTGAGTGACTTGCTCGACCATTTCTGAGGGCAGTTAAGAATATTCCACATTGCTGTGGGCCTGGATTTGCAGACAGGCTGGAGCAGGTAAGGACGACAGATTTCCTTCAGTGAACCAGATGGATTTTTACAACAATCAATGAACGTTTCATGGTCACTATTACTGAAATTGTCTTTGAATTCCAGATTTTATTACTTAAATTTAAATTCCACCAGTAGGATTTGAACCTATGTCTGTAGGCCACTAACCTGGGCCTCTGCAATACTAGTCAAGTGACTTTATCACTAGGTTGGCATCTTCTCCTAAATGTAACACTGTCTGTGAGAGTTTATTCCTAAAATCTATTTTCATACCTCAACTGAGGGTTTGATTTTTGTTTTAGTTAATTTTCTTTGCAGGATCACCTCTTAATTCCTAAATTCAAATTTATTTTTTAACTATTGTCTCTCTTCATTGTCAGATAAGAATGCCCAGCATTTTGCTCAGGACTCTTACTGAGCCTCTTGGCTCTCACCCGGTTCCACTGATTCTGTAGTTATTTTGCACAACATTGTGTCCAATGCCCAACAGTGCAGTCGTCAGCACTGAACTTTCCCAGCCATCAATGCACCCTTTTGCACGAATATTGAAATGCTTCTGCAACTGTTCAGCCGCAACTTTGGTTTTGCTGCTCTTCCTGTTTCAGTGTATTTATAATTAGTTTTGGACAAGTCAGCTATTACTGCAGTGGATTGTTCACCCAGATTTAATGCTGCAAAAGTTATGCAAGACTAGGACCAGAAAAGGACACTGCTGAAGTGATTAGAATTAGAACTTTAGAATTAGAATTAGAACAGTACAGCACAGAACAGGCCCTTCGGCCCTCAATGTTGTGCCGAGCAATGATCACCCTACTCAAGCCCACGTATCCACCCTATACCAGTAACCCAACAACCCCCATTAACATTATTTTTTAGGACACTACGGGCAATTTAGCATGGCCAATCCACCTAACCCGTACATCTTTGGACTGTGGGAGGAAACCGGAGCACCCGGAGGAAACCCACGCACACACGGGGAGGACGTGCAGACTCCGCACAGACAGTGCCCCAGCCGGGAACCGAACCTGGGACCCTGGAGCTGTGAAGCATTGATGCTAGCCACCATGCTACCGTGCTGCCCACATGATCTGGAACATTCCAGTGCACTTTACTTGCTTGATGGGCTCTTGCTGGGGAATTGATGATGGTATTGGACATAAAACCAAATGAAATAGGACCAGGAAGAAACCATGCACTGCATTGAGCCTGCTCGTCCATTCTCTCCTGCCTGGCTCCCACATATCCCTTGATTCTCTTAGTGTCCAGAAAGGGATTGATCTCAGCCTTGAATATACTCAATGACTGAGCACCCATAGCTGCCTGGGGTAGGGAATTGTAATGGTTCACAACCCTCCGCGTGAAGAAAGTTCTCCTTATTTCAGTCCGATCCCTAATCCTGAGACTATGGAGGAAATCTTGACAGGTACGGTGAGGTGGATTTGGGTGCATGCGAGGAATTCGGTCGGATCACGAGCCCACTTCCGTAATTCACCCATTATTGTTTGAGGGCCAGCAGGGAGCAGCTGTTGGGTAAGTCATTTAAATATTTTAATAGAGAATTAAACACTGTTTTAACTAAGGGATCTAGCTATAATAGTGGACCAATCTCTTGGGCTGTCAGCAACTCACCAGGGTCACTGAGCCAAATGCACAGTGTGGAGTTCTTCTTCAGTGGAACTGGCAGGCTGGGAAGCCTTTGAATAGTGAAACTGAAGAATTCCAGCCATGGCCAGTTGTGACGCTGCTGTTCACTGAATTCCCTCTCAGAATGTTTTCACTGTTTGACAGGTGATTGCCAAATTCTTGGAAGTCACTTCATTACTCATGCTTTACTCCCCTTCAACTGTACTTTCCTACTGTCCAGTGTGGGAGCAACATTTGCAGCTCTACTTTGTACCTCCAATGTGGAGCCAGAGGAACAGCAACAGCAGTAGCAGGAGCAACAGCAGCATCAGCACCAGCTGTCTTCTCCTCAGCCACTCCACAGGGCAGAGAGGGTGAACACCAAGATCCAGCTCCAAGAAGGCAGAACCTGCAGCATTCTGTCTGTAGGCAGAGGGTCAGCTGCCCCGACATTCATGAGCACCAGTGTCTCAGGAGGCTCAGGCTTTCATATCAGGTATTTTCTGACATCTGCAGCCTCCAGAAAGAAGGCGTCCTTCCCAATGGGCCAGGTAGATATGCATTGCCAGTGGCCGTCAAGATCCCTTTCACTGGAGGGTCATCTGACCACGCACTCTGCCCCAATGGTCTCTATCTCTCCCTGTGTTTGCATGCTCTCTTCTGCAAGGAGAGAAAGAGTGAATGTTAGAAATGGTTTGTGTGACTCACGAAAAAAGGTAACATTTGTGGAGGATAACTGCAAGGCGAAAGGGCAATAAATAGGATGAGTTTGAATTGGCTGCTCAGATGGGGATGTGAGGTGCCTGCGGAGAGTGGAGTGAGTGGAGCTGCAAAGTGTGTTGTTTTGAGGTGTGTTGTGCAGGAGAATGCTAGTGGGCAAGTCAGAGTGTAGGGGGCTTGGCGCCTGAAAGTGTTATGCCACAAACCATCCCTTCCTTCCTTCTCAAGGTCCTGGACCTTCTCCGTATACTGTCTCCTTCTGGGTGTACCCTCTCCTTTACCTTCATTTACCTTTCATGACTTCCTACTGTTTTCAACCTTCTACTGGCCCTCCAGCTTGGAGAGCCCCTTACCATCCTTAATTGCATGGCGAGTCTGCCCTATGGCCACTAATTGGCCAATTCAGGGAAAAAGAACATACAGTGGGCTTGACCTCCAGTTGGACATGATGGTTGGGTCCTGAAGCCTGCCTGGAAATCCTGCCCCAAGTTTTCAAAATTATACCCTGTGCTCTTTGTTTTAGATCCTCCAGCTAGGGGAAGCAATCTCCTCACAGCTGCTTGGTGTGATGAATATAAGAAATTGTTCTCTATTACATTTCATGTTTTGTTGTAATATTATGAAAAACCCCTGGGTTCAAATACATACAGGCAGTGTGACTTCTGAACTGTGATTAAGGTGTCACAAAAGTGAAGAAATCATTGATTCTGAGCATTTACTTGTTTACATCTAGATGGCTAATCAAATATTGTTTATAGAAAGGAGATTCCCTGGGGTGGTATATAATTTATGATGGAGTGCTCTTTAATCCGAGCTAAGCAGGTAATTGAACATCTTCGTAAGATACAGATGATTTCATTAATAGGAGGAGCCAGGTCTGTCTGTAGTGTTTGGCAGTTTTGCCATAGGAATTGAGTCTGACAAGACAGAAGGATTTTCAGGATGTTCCTGAAAGAGTCTCACTCCAAAGGTCTGGACAGATAACAGCAAGCAACCCTGATTTATTAACATTATTTACAAGTGGATTTTGAACTGCATTGGGTTGATCAGTTGGCAGACATATAGTAGCAAGTGTAGATTTTAAGTTTTTTCCTTAACTGTTAATTGTAAAGTTATTTCTTTGATGTTAATGTGGTTAATTCTGTCTTTAAATTAAAGTTGGTTAAAATATACAAAATACAGGGCAACACGGTGGCACATTGGTTAGCATCGATCCCAGATTCGATCCCGGCTCTGGGTCACTGTCCGTTTGCACATTCTCCCCGTGTTTGCGTGGGTTTCCCACCCCCACAACCCAAAGATGTGCAGCGTAGGTGAAATTGCCCCCTAATTGGAAAAAAAAGAATTGGGTCTTCTAAATTTATTTTTTAAAAACATACAAAATACCTATTGGACAGCATCATCACTCCTCGGACGAAGTAACCTTTGTTCACAGTTCTCCAAATTGTAGATTGTTTGGGGTCTGGTCCGGTATCCCAACACTAGTCAAGCCTTCTCAGAACCTTATCTGTTTCAATCTGATTACTTCTCATTTTTTTGAACACCAGAGAATATAGGCCCATTCTTAATCTCTCCTTCCCACGGAATTAATCAATGAGCCTTTGTTGCACCTCCTTTGAGGTAAGTATACCCTTTCTGAGATGCAGAAATCTAAACTGTACTCAGATCAAGATGTGGTCTCATCAATGCTGTGTAGCACAACTCTTGCACTCCAACCCTCTTGCAATAGGGCCCAACAATAATTTGTCTTCCGAATTGCTTGCTGCTTGTGCATGCTGACTTTGTTTTGCATACGGCACCCAAATCCCTCTGAACACCAATACTGAGGAGTTTCTCACCATTTAAAAAATACCGTTTTTCTAATCTTGCTATCAAAGTGTACAGCTTCCCTCATTTTATTCCACCTCGTACCTTCAGCCATCTATATTACTTTTCAGACTCATTAGGCCCAAACAGGGGCAGACTATTTAAAAAAAGACTGTGCCCTTATGTGGCTGTAAATTCATCCCTCCCTTTCTGTTCAGAGGGTGAGGACAGAGCATAGGCATTCAAACCTTCCCACTCCAATTATAAGGTCAATTTAAAACATTGGGGGTTCATTGAAAGCCTTCCCAGAGGAAGATGGAGTTTAGCTGCAGTATGAATCAGACCAGCTGAGTGGAGGCAAGAACCATGTCTAGGGAAAGTCATCGAGATATTAAGGTAAGTAATAGAAGGTAATAAATCTGTTTTTTTAAATATAAATTTAGAGTACCCAATTCATTTTTTCCAATTAAGGGGCAATTTAGCGTGGCCAATCCACCTAACCTGCATATCTTTGGGGTGTGGGGGCGAAATCCATGCAAAGAAATCCACGGGGAGAATGTGCAAACTCCACACGGACAGTGACCCAGAGCCGGGATCGAACCTGGGACCTCGACACCGTGAGGCAGCAGGGCAGCCCTATTAATCTGTTTTTTAACATTTACAGGTCTTAAATCTTTGAAGTTAAAGTTGCAGAAACCCATTACAAGTCAAGGAAAAAGCCAACATTGACGGGAGATTAAGAAGGGGCCTATATTCTCTGGACTTCAAAAAAATGAGACGTAATCAGTTTGCCAAAGCAGGTGGGGGGGGGGAGGGGGGGGGGGGGGGGGGGTCATCACCCTCCTGGACTGTCTGGATATCAGAACATGTTGGCACAGCTGTTTGGACTCCATCTATGCACCGGATGGGTGCAGTTGGAAATGGGAGCTATACCTCAGAAGTTAAGACAATTGGAGATAAGGAGCAGCAGCCTGCACAGGAAAGGCAGAGTGCCAGGCATCGGGAGGCTCAAGGACTGGGACAAGGGGCACCAAGGAGAAGGAGGCACTACTCTGAGCACAGGATCCACAGGCAGAGATGGGTAAATGACTGAGAACCAGTGTGAAGGAAAATACGAATCTCTCGGAAGGTGATCACACTGTGCCATTGTCAATGCAGACATCTGCAGCTTCTCACAAGAAGCTGCACGCTGGTGCATCAGCCAGGTGACAGGTACCCTCTTTACTGAAGTTGGACAACAGATCAGTATCACAACTGATGGGGCATTGTCAGCACAGAGGCACTTGGTCATGTCTATATTCATGTACCAGTTTCCATTGAGCGAGAAACCCCTCTCCGCATCAATTAAGAGATAATTGGTTATCCAGATAACCAGATAATTCTGGTCGCCTCATTATAGGAAGGACGTGGAAGCTTTGGAACGGGTGCAGAGGAGATTTACCAGGATGTTGCCTGGTATGGAGGGAAAATCTTATGAGGAAAGGCTGATGGACTTGAGGTTGTTTTCGTTAGAGAGAAGAAGGTTAAGAGGTGCCCTAATAGAGTCATACAAAATGATCAGAGGGTTAGATAGGGTGGACAGCGAGAGCCTTCTCCCGCGGATGGAGGTGGCTAGCACGAGGGGACATAGCCTTAAATTGAGGGGTAATAGATATAGGACAGAGGTCAGAGGTGGGTTTTTTACGCAAAGAGTGGTGAGGCCGTGGAATGCCCTACCTGCAACAGTAGTGAACTCGCCAACATTGAGGGCATTTAAAAGTTTATTGGATAAGCATCTGGATGATAAGGGCATAGTGTAGGTTAGATGGCCTTTAGTTTTTTTTTCCATGTCGGTGCAACATCGAGGGCCGAAGGGCCTGTACTGCGCTGTATCGTTCTATGTTCTATGTTCTATAACCCCCCCCCCCCCCAACAGTTACCAGGGAATTGCAGAGATCGGCAGATTAGGCTCACCCTTTGCGGATCCCATGACCAAACGCAAAGAAGGAGAGTCGAGGAATCCTGAAATTGACAGACCCAGGAGCACTGTGGAACGCCTTGGCACCTAAAATGGCGACTGCAGAGCAGCAGTCAGCAGCAGCCCAAATCGCACGAGACACGCTTTCCAACATGCTGTCCAAAGAATCAGTAAACAATTTAGTTTACACTTCGAGAAGCAGCAGAAGGTGCTTTCCAACAAAATGGTAAGTCAATAGAGGAGGTGCTGGGGCTGGGCCGGGTGAAGCTCAACAAAGCCGTTGGAACGGTAGAAAAACATGATGAGATGCTGAAAGGTGTCGAAAAAGTTCTTACCAGACATGAACACTGCTTGTGTCACTTGAGGTCCCAGATTGCAATGGTGGCTGATCAAAATAAAAGTTGAAAACCAAGGTGGACGACCTGGAAAATTGGTCCAGGAGGCAGAACCTCTGAGTTGTGGATTTGCCAGAGGTAATGAAGGGCCAGGGCCCTACCGAGTATTTCTCACGGATGATCTGGAAAATGATGGGCATTAGTTGTCTCCCCGGTACTCAACAGGGCCCATCGGATGCTTAGGAAGAAGCCATGACCGAATGAAGCACTTTGCACATTGATCATTCAGTTTCATAGCTTCCGAGAGAAGGAAAAGGTCCTGCAGTGGGCCAGGGAGCACCCTACGTGAAATGGGAAGGAAGCACTATTCAAGTGTATCAAGATGTGTTGCTGAACTAGAGAGGAAATGGGTGGCCTTCAACAAAGTAAAGGCAATGCTCTACAAGGAGGGTATTAGTTTCAAAGTGGTTTACCCGGTGAGGGTGCAGGTCATGTACGAGGCCAAGGACTTTTTTTTGAGACACCTGAAGAGGTGGAGGACTTTTCACAGTTGTTGTTTTAGAGTTCAGTTCATGTTTGTTAAATATGAAACCTTCAATAAATATATATATTTTTTAAAAAGAGCTCAGCCCTGGGATAATCCGACACTGTCAGTTTGTCACCGGAGGAGGGTTTTTATAGAATCATATAATTTAGAAGGAATTCAGAAGAAGGCCATTCAGCCCATCGAGTCAGCATCAGCCCTTGGAAAGAGCGCCCGACACACGCCCAAACCTCCATCCTATCCCCGTAACCCAACCTAACCTTTTTTGGACACTAAGGGCAATTAGCATGGCCAATCCACCTAAACTGCACATCTTTGGACTGTGGGAGGAAACCAGAGCACCCGGAGGAAACCCACGCAGACAGCATGCAGACAGTGACCCAAGCCGGGAATCGAACCTGGGACCCTGGAGCTGTGAAGCAACTGTGCTAACCACTGTGCTAACGTGCCTCCGATACAAACAGACTTGGCTCCTGTTTCCCACATCCAAAGGAGAATTCAGGGCCCTTATATCCTCTTCATAATTTACTTTCACACCTAACATTGTATCATCAGCATGCTTTGATACACTATACTGTGCCCTTTCATCTAAGCCATTAGTATAGATTCGAAGTGGCTAAGGAACTGATTCTTGCCAATCTTGCGAGTTTCAATCTGCTATTCTCGTTTTTGTCTTAACTGATCCTCTATCCACATTACACACAAACCCATGAGCCCTTATCACGTGGAACAACATTTTCTGTGGCACCACATCGAATGCCTTTTGAAAATCCAAATATGCTGGGCGGGATTCTCTCAGCCCGGGGCCGGGCCAGAGAATCCCCCTCGACTGGCGCTAATCGCACCATGCCTCCCCGACGCCAGCACGCGATTCTCCGCTGAGCGGCTGTCGTAAAAACACCGAGTCCCGCCATCGCCGTCCACACCTTCATTCAGCCGGCGGGAACACGGCGTGGAAGGGTCGGGGGGGCCGGCCTGTGGGTGGCAGGGGGGTCCACCCTGGGGGGGGGGGGGGGGGGGGGGTCCAATGTGGCCTAGCCCGCGATCAGGCCCACCAATCGGTGGGCCAGCCTCTCTGGCTGGGGGCCTCGTTTTTTTCTGCACCGGCCCCTGTCGTCCTGCACCATGTTGCGTTGTAGCCCGCGCGTTGAAGGAAGCCACTGCACATCCACGCGCTGGCGCCGGTGTCACTGCATTGGCGCAGATACCACTACACATGCGCAGATCCCGCGGCGCCCAGTTGACGCCAGGATCAGCAGCAGGAGCGGTGTGAACCGCTCCAGTACTGTGCTGGCCCCCTGTAGGGGCCAGAATTGCTGATCCTGAGGCCGTGTTGACGCCGTCGAGAAACGCGACGGCGATTCCGATGGCGTCAACACTTAGCCTCAGGATCACAGAATCCTGCCCACGATATCTATGAATACTCTTTATCTACCCTGCTAGTTATATTCTCAAGAAGCTATTAGATTTGTCAAACAGATGGGCGGCACTGTGACGCAGTGGTTAGCACTGCTGCATCATTGCGCCAAGGACCTGGTTCATTCCCAGCCCTGGGTCACTATCCATGTGAAGTTTTGCACATTCTCCCGTGTCTGCATGGGTCTCACCCGCACAACCCAAAGATGTGCCGGATAGGTGGATTGGCCACTCTAAATTGCCCCTTATTTGGGAAAAAAGAATAGGAGCCAGGATTCTCCGAGCCCGTACCTGGTTGGAGAATCGCCGGGGGCGCAGGAAATTCCCGCCACGCTGCTGCGACACCAGGAAATTCTCTTGCGGCACCGGTCTGGGGCCGCTGAAATAGGCCCCCACGGTGATTCTCCACGGGCGACCGGCCGAACTCCCGCCGGGTTACACTGAGTCCCGCCGGCAAGGTTCCAACCTGGTGCCACCTGTTGGGAGGTTGGACCCATGGCCGCGATGGATGTCCTGGTGGGACGGCGGGGGTATCTGACTCCGGGGATGGGGGGGGGGGGGGGGGGGGGGCCACGTGGTCCAGCGATCGGGGGCTTCCGATTGGCGGACGGTCGGGGTATGGAGGGGGCCTACCTCCTTCCGCACGGCCCGTTATAAAGTCCCCGACATGTTGCTCCGCGCTGGTGCGGACACGGCAACCACATGCTTGTGCCAGCATACCACGCGCATGCGCTGGTGTGGAGACGGCATCCAGGCGCAAGCGCCGTCGCAGAGACGGCCGTCGCACGCATGCACGGACCCACGCCGGCCATGCAGGGCCTCCTTTCGGCGCCGGAGTAGCGCGCAGCATTCCGGTGCCGTTCTAGCCTCCTGTACACCGGTGAATTGCTGGGCCAGGAGGCCCGTTGACGCCGGCGTACACCACTCTGGTGTTTACTCCGGAATCAACACTTGGCCGGGATTTCGGAGAATGCCGGCCTCGGTACTCTAAATTTAAAAAAAAATTAAAATTAGAAAAGAAGATTTGTCAAAAATGATTTCCTTTTGACAAATCAATATTTACTTTTGTGGAGCAGCAACCATTTAATGATTCTATAATCATATTCTGATTCTCTGAGTGTCGTGTTACCACATCCTTAATAATGGATTGAAATATGTTCCTGCTGACTGCAGTCAGGCTAACTGGCCTGTGATTTCCTGTTTTCTCTCTCGCCCCTTTCTTGAATATCTGTGTCCCATTTGCTGCCATTGGGACCTTTCCAGAATCTAAGGAATTTTGGCAGATCAAAATCAATACCTCCATGATAACTTTAGCCAACGCCTTTCAAATTCTCGGATGTAGGCAATCAGCTCAAAGGAATTTGTTGGCTTTTAGCTCAAGTATTTTTTTCTTTACTTTTTTAAAAATAAATTTAGAATACCCAATTCATTTTTTCCAATTAAGGGCCAATTTAGAGTGGCCAATCCACCTACCCTGCACATCTTTGGGTTGTGGGGGCTAAACCCATGCAAACACAGGGTGAATGTGCAAACTCCACACAGACAGTGACCCAGAGCCGAGATCGAACCTGGAACCTCGGCGCCGTGAGGCTGTAGGGCTAACCCACTGCGCCGCCGTGCTGATTTTTTTCTTCACTGATATTCACATAATCACACAATATAATGCAGAAGAGGCCCTTCAGCCCATTGAATCTCCACCAACACATTAAAAACACCTGATCTGGCAACTGAGATTAAGTGGGCAGATCAGGTGTTTTTCGTGATTATGGTGGCCCATAGCCCTGAATGTTATGATATGCCAAGTAGTCATCCAGATACTTTTTAAAGGATGTAAGGCAACCCACTGTTGTGTTATGCTTCTTCATGTAGCATAAGCTGCTTCCTTGATGTATACTTTGACAAAGGAAGGTTCAGACTTGGAGATAGGTTTAACAGATTTATTGAATAGTTAATAATTCTCCTACTTGAGTTCGACTCTCCTGTTAATCCTGCAAGAGTAACTAATCAGTCTGCTCTAAGCCTTGCGGTGGGTGTGATGCTTTTGATCTGCCCCTGTGTCGCATGTGGAAAGAGAAAGAGCATGTGTGCCCTGTCCTTTTATATGGGTTGCCCTCTTGTTGTAGTGTCACCTCTGGACGTCTTGGCTGCCCATTGGTCATGTCCTATTCTATGTGTTCATTAGCTGTATGCCTGCATGTCATGATGTCTCTGGTGCTCCCTCTAGTGTTTACTTAGTCTTAGTGTATTTGCATTAACCGCTTGTGTATTTACAGTGATGCATATCACCACATCCCCCTTTTTTGTGTTACATATTTTCTGTACAGTGTTAAAACAAAATTGAACAAAATAGGTAGATTAGTGATCACATGTACAAATCGTGATGACAGTGAAATGAAATGAAATTAAAATCGCTTATTGTCACGAGTAGGCTTCAATGAAGTTACTGTGAAAAGCCCCTAGTCGCCACATTCCGGCGCCTGCCCGGGGAGGCTGGTACGGGAATGCTTACACGATGCCAAATAATATGTATGAGTCCAAAGTTCATGAATTTATACGGTTGAGTGGCTTTCTTGTTTTGTTATTGAAGTGTCGATGTTGATGTTGTCATTCCCTTGTGAATGCTGTCAGTGTCCCTGTGCTTAAGGAACCAAGAAGTCATCAGGAGATGTTCAAATGGTCAAATCACTTAGTTGTCTGATTCGGACTCTTGTTTTTTTCCGATGCTTGCGGTAGCGATGCAGTGTGTCATCTGTGTTGTCAGTTGGTTTGCTTGTTTGTAGTGGAGCAAACTTGAACCGGTGAGATTTGCTGTCATGCCATGGTATGGCTGTACTCTTGCCAGTGTTAGGAGCTGTGCTGTTACATTGTCCTGCATTTGCAGAGTTGTACCATGTCGTACCAGTCGTTGTTCCCTTGTTGTTGGTTTTGTCGTGCTTGTTGTTGATGTTGGTGCCTTTAGTACGCTTCTTATTGTTGTCTTTGTTGTTGTTTTTGTAGGTTTTGTTGTTGTGTTTGTTGCGCTCAATGACCATACCGAGTGGAGAATTCGAGTCCTTCACAAAGTTACTTGTGTCAGTGTCCTTTGTGGCGTCTGCTGTTTCATTGAGCGTGCTGTCTCTGATTCCTCGGCGCTCCCCGTCTGGAGTCATGTCCGGTTCACTGAAATCATCTTCGGCTTGTCGATGCTCTCCGTCTGGAGACCTTTCTGGTTCACCTGAATCAGCTTTAGTTTCTTGACACTCCTTGTCTGGAGTCATTTCAGGTTCACTCGAATCATTGGAGGTGTCTTGATGCTCCACGTCCGGAGTCAAAACGTTTAGGAATGCATTTTCTTTTGGAGAGGCTCGAGTGGATGAGGTATGAATTAACGTGGTGTCACTGGAGTCACTACTAAACTCACTTCGATCGTCGAGTGCCTCTGTACATACTAGCTGAGGTCTGTCAGTCTCGCTGAGTTGTCGCACGTTGTATGGGAATTGTGAAGCCTTTGTCATTTGTCGCACATACAGTGTGTAGATCTTCAGTGTCTTCTTGTCGGTTAGATGAGCTGGGTAGACTGTCCGTGTCTTCTGGTGGCTCAAATAATCTGGGTAGACTGCCATAGTCTTTTCGTTGTCCATGTGAGCGTGGTAGACTGTCATAGTCATCTTGCTGTGCACTTGAGCGTGGCAAACTTGCATTGGCTGCTGCTGGTTGCTCAGATAAGATTGCTAGACCTTCATGGTCTTGTTCATGCAAGGACTGCGCTCTGGAGTCTTGCACTGCTTCCATCGTGGAGTCTGTCAATGAGCTTGCTGTGCAGGCTTGTACCGCTCTCTCTGTCGAGTCTGGCTTCGTTCCCTGTGTAGAGTCATGCAGTGGTCTCGCTGTGGAGTCGATCTGTGCACTCTCAATGGAGTTGTGCAGTGGTCTCGCTGTGGAGTCTTTCTGTGTTCTCTGCATGGAGATGTGCAGTGGTCTCGCTGTGGAGTCTGTCATCGCTTTCTGTGCGGAGTCGGGACTCTTCATGGTGTGTGGACCACTCTCTGTGTGGAGTTGGGGACTCTTCGTGGTGTGTGGACCACTCTCTGTGTGGAGTCGGGGACTCTTCGTGGTGCGTGGAGCACTGTTCGTGGTGCGTGGATCACGGGTGTGGCATCAGGCCGCTCTCTGTGGGCTTGTACTGCTCTCTGTCTCTTGGTGTCAGGCCGCAGCAGGATCCTGTACTTCTGGGTTAGGATGTCATCTGTTCTGGGCTGAGGATCCTCAAATCCGAAGAACTCATCCATGTCTGTGTCGGATTCTTCACTGTACAACACATCTCGTTGCAGTTTGTATTTGGTACTGAGGTCGCCACGTCCAATGATGAAATCATCTTCCCAGTCATAGGAGTCAAGGATCATATCATCACTTTTTGTGTCGCTGTCATTGTGCTCGCAATGTCCAAAGAAGTAATCAACGTCTGAGTCATAGTCTTCAAGGACTAAATCATTTCTTTGGGCGGTGCTAACTGCTTGTTGCAGGCTTCTGCGGGGGTTACTTTCAGCCACTGGTCGGAGTTCAGGCATTGTGCTGTCGTTTCAGGTGAAAGAATTGTGTTTTACGGCTTTTTTCTTATTTTCGGGCATTTCCCCTTTAAGTGGGCGTGGTCCGGGGCCTCCACGTCATGGCGCTACCTGCACATCTTTGGGTTGTGGGGGGCGAAACCCACGCAAACACGGGGAGAATGTGCAAACTCCACACAGACAGTGACCCAGAGCCGGGATCGAACCTGGGACCTCGGCACCGTGAGGCTGCAGTGCAAACTACTGCGCCACCATGCTACCCCATCTTTACAACAGTTAGCCAGATGTTAGAAGAGGTTTTAATTCTTCTAACCTTGTTAGAGTAACTATTGGTGAAACCCTAGGCAGGATTCTTCGCCCCTCAACCCCGGCAATGCGGATTGCGATCGGGCGGAGAATCCGGCTGAAATCGAGGTTCGTGCCAAGCACCAAACCGACCGCTATGCATCCTGCCCCCTCCAGCGGCGGGATTGGATTCCCACTCATGTGCCAGTGGGAGGATGCTAGTGGGCCTGGCACCAGTCTCTGAACCATCGTGATTCTCTGCTCCTCCGAGCCGGGAATTACATGGGCGCCGATAACTACAGATATCACCATACATGAACCTGATGTGGTGGACCTTGAGGTGGGCTAAGGTGGGCTAAGGGAGTAAGACCTTACGGGAGTTGCCCCAAAGTCCACCCAAGGGCCACCCCCCACAATGCACTACCTGCCCGCCACTCCTCTTCCAGACCCCCCCCCCCACCCCGAGACTCCCTAAAATGGGAGACACCCTCCCCAGGGAGCCCCTAACTAAATGGTCCCCTCACAGAGACCCCCAAACTAAAGTGACCCCAATCAAGATAAGAGACCCCTGTGTGGAAGCTAGAGAGCAGTCCAGACAGGGGCAGGGAAAATAATTACAGTTGTAACATAGCTGGAAGCACCATGTGTCCATTCCTGGAAAGATAACAGCTCTGACCTGTGTTTAAACCCCTCAGATCCTTTAGCGGCAAACCATTCATTCATGTCTGGTTGTGGGTTGTGATTGACAGCTTCCACAAAACAGCTGGTAGCCTTACTTCATTCGTCTTCTTCACTCTAGGTGCTGGAACCACAATGTTTACATACATCAACCACATCAAAAAGAGTTAAGTGCTCTCAATTCCCAGCTCAGCACTTCAAAATCAGTCAAGCATGAAGGGGCATGATTGGAATGCAATCTGCTGCTATTGTCCTTATAGATGCTGTTATGACACCTTGGGTGAGTGTGCAGTCAGTTCCAGCCCCACAGACCCTGGAGTCCCAACAAAAGTGAATTAACCAATAATTTTGTGTACTTTCCGAGATCTTTAAGCCTTGATTGCTCCAATGAGTAAAAGATGAAAACTTAATGGCAATAATGGAACAATGGTCTACTAGCCTCAGTATTCCCCAAGACCACGTCCCACCCTCCACCCAGACACACACAAGACAGACAGATGGTAAAGGAGGCAGGAAAGGTTAAAACATAACAGGGATAAAGAGGTACGAGAGCTTTGAGGATCTTCTCTGCTGGAGTTGATGTCCTTGTGGGCGGTGATCCCTTCAGAATGCAAGGTGTTGAACCGTTAATTGGTTTAGATCTTCAAGCTGGACCACTTAGGCCAGACTCTCAGGTTGTGGGATCACCTCTGGGGATACACTCTAATTTGTGTTGGGCTGAGCCTTACCCATGGAAAATGCACTGCAGGACTGCTCAGTTTCTAATATGTGGTCAACTTCAGCAGACTCACCAATAGCTTGTCTCACTTAAACAGAATATCAAAGCAGCAGTTTTTGTGGGGCCTTCGAGTTGTCTGGTACCTTTCATTGGAGAGGAATCCGGAAAGTTCCCCTTCCCCAGCTCTGTCTTCAGGCTTTGAGTACTCACTAACTGCTCTGTGTCCTGATGGGTGTTCCAGCTAATATTTGAGAGAGAATGAACCTACCCTTACTGATCGCCACTACACTCACCTCTTCCCCCGATTCCCTGAAGGTCCATGTGGAGTTTGCACATTCTCCCTGTGTCTGCATGGGTCTCACAACCACAATCCAAAAAGATATGCAGGGAAGGTGAATTGGCCACGCTAAATTGACCCTTAATTGGAAAAGAAAGAATTGAGTACTCTAAATTTATTTTTAAAAAGTTATGTGGGGATAGGGTGGGGCAGTGGGCCTAAGTGGGATGTTCTTTCAGAGAGTCAGTGCAGACTCAATGGGCCGAATGGCTTCCTTCTGCACTGTAAGGATTTTATGACTTGTGTGAAAACAAAGCAAAAACAGAGTCACCAGCAGGACATTCTCAAATAATCCACACCAATCCCGCATCGAGAATCTGATGTGTCCCAGGAAATAAAAGTAGCCGATTAGCTGTCAACCAACTCTGTCAAGACGTGTCACCACTGATGTCAGCATATCCTGCTACTGCTTTTTTTTAAATTAAAGGTGTAGGGCCCAGCAATGCTCTGATGCAGCCAAAAGAACAGGATTAAAACGGAAACAAGGGTCCAACCAGGATTCAGAAGAGGATTCCCCACAATGATAGTGGTGGTGTGTTTGGAAGGTTATACCGAAGGCACCTCGGTGAGTTCCTGCAGTGCATCTTGTCAATGGTACACAGAGCTGCCACTGACCATCAGTGGCGGAGGAACTGAATGTTTGTGGAAGGGGTAGCAATCATGCGGGCTGCTTTGCCCTGGATGGTGTCGAGCTTCTTGAGTGTAGTTGGATCTTCACTCATTCAAGCAAGGATTCCACCACACTCCTGAATTGTGCCTTGTAGATTTGTCAGATATGACCTCCTGTTGACGAAGCCGTGCTGACTCAGTCTTATTTTATCATGCACTTCAAAGTACTCTGCAATCTGATCTTTAATACTGGACTTTAAAACCTTACCAATGACCAAAGTCAGGCTAACCGACCTATATTTTCCTGTCTTCTGCCTTCCTCCCTTCTTAAAGAGGGGTGTTACTGGTATTCAATTGTAATACCGTTACATCTGATTCCAGCTTCTCCCTCTCAAACTGCAGGGTTAATTCTATCATATTGTGGTCACTGCACCCTAAGCATTCCTTCACCCTAAGTTCCCTAATCAGGTCTGCCTCATTACACAGCACCAAATCCAGAATTGCTTGTTCCTTAGTGTGCTCTACCACAAGCTGCTCTAAAAACTCATCTCAGAAACATTCCACAAATTCCTGTTTTGGGGATTGGCTACCAACCTGATTTTTCCAGTCCACCTGCATATTGAAGTCCCCCATGGTTATTGTAATGTTGTCTTTCTTATACGCCTTTTCTATCTTCTGATTTATTTTCTGCCCCACATCCGGACTATTGCTCGGGGGCCTGTACATAACTCCCATAAGTCTTTTTTCCTTTGCGATACCCACAGAGATTCTATGCCTTCTGATTCTATATCGCTTCTTGTTATCGATTGCATTTTATTCCTTACTAACAATGCAACCCCGCCCCCTTTGTCCACCTGTCTGTCCTTTCGATAAGACACATATCCTTGGATATTTAGATCCCAGCCCTGAACCCCTTTCAGCCACATCTCTGTGATCCCCACAACATGGTACTGGCCAATTTCAATGTGCGCAACAAGCTCATTTACCTTATTTTGTATACTGCGCGCATTTCGATACAACACCCTCAGTCCTGCATTGACCGCCCCCCTTCTCATATTTGTCCCCTTTTTTGCTCTACCAGAAGTTAGATTCCCGTAACCTTCTACACTCTCTGTTCTCCATCTATATTTTATTTAATTAGTTTTTAATTTGGTTTTGAAATTTTAATTTTTCTTTATCATTTTTTATATATCTCACCTTATTACCTCAGTCTGAAAGCAATTTATAACCAATGGCCCTTACAGATTATAAATCACGAAACGTATTTTCAAACTATAAGTGATCAAGGTTGTGAAGACTTATCGACCTTGTCCACTACTTCCCAATCAGCTCTCCCCCTTGTCGCCTCAACTGCAGCAAGGCCCTCTCTGAAGATTTAAAAGTTTTTTTTTGTAAAATATTTTTATTCTCCATTTTCACATTTTCTCCAGAATTTACACCCCACCCACAAGCAGTAAATGGTGACAAATACAAAGTCAATTTCCTTTTCAACAACAACGATCCCATCCTCCCACCACCCCAAGCAACGACCCACCTAAAATATAAACAACGAATAGAACAAACCCTCCCACGGTGCGACAAACAAAGGAGAAATAAAAGAGAAAGGAATTGCCTATGGTCACCATTAACCTAGAGAGTCCCTCCCACCCCCCTCCCCCTAACATTCAATGCTATCCAATCCCTGAAAGAGTACTGTAGATTACACCCATGCATTGCAAGCCCCCACCCCCTCCCCGGCTCCTCCCCTCCACTCCCTCTTACAAAAATCCTCCTCCCAACCTCCGTTCCTTCCCCCCATCTTTCCACCCTGGCTAGACTCATTGGGCCCTATTCTGCCAGGCTCCAATGGCCGCAGCCCCTCCCCCCACCTCACTCCCGTTCACTGGCCGCCTTAAACCGGCCATCGTGGAGGCCCCCGCCCAGGTCTCTTTCCCCCTTGCCCGGGCCCAGGAAAACCAAGAAATCCCCTTTAGCACACAAACCCTGCATACACACCCAAGCTCCAAAGAACCCTCATTGCAAGTGAAAGTCCCCTCTCTTCCCTTGTCCAAGTCCGTTGACTCATTTAGCACATACACCCGCTGCAGTGAAAAAATACAGTTACATGAGGCTACATCGGTACATGACCACTTCTCAATTCAGCCACAGTCCTTCTGCCTTCGCAAACTCTTCCGCTGCTTCCGCCGTCCCGAAACAAAAGTCCTTGGATTTGTAGGTCACCCTCAACTTAGCTGGGTATACTATGCCGCACTGCACCTTACTGATGTACAGTGTCTTCTTCACCCGGCTGAAGGCAGCCCGCCTCCTTGCTAGCTCCACCGTAAAGTCTGATATATGTGTATACCAGCTCCAGCCCACTGCACTACCCGCTTCTGCTTTGCCCAGCACAAAACCTTCTCCTTCACACTGTACCTGCGAAAACACAGAGTCACTACTCTTGGTGGCTCACTCTCCTTTGGTACAGGCCTCCATGACCGATGAGCCCGATCCAGTTCATATCGGGAGGGATCATCATCCTCCCCCAATAGCTTTGCCAACATTGTGGCAAAATACTCAGTCGGCCTTGGGCCTTCCACTCCTTCGGGAAGACCCACAATCCTCAGATTCTGTCGCCTGGATCTGTTTTCCAAGTCGTCCATTTTGGCTCGCAGACCTTCGTTGGTCACTATCACCCTCCGCAACTCCTTCCTCATCGAGGTAAGTTGATCACTGTGCTGTAACAATGTCTCTTCCACTTCCTTCAGCACCTCACCTTGCTCCCGTACCTCCGCCACTGCGCTCAATAGCGCCGCCCTCACCAGGGCAATCACCTTCTCCACCAGCACTTTCAATACCGCCCATATCTCCTTCCTCATCGCCTCCATGTGTTTTGTAAACTGCCTTTCGAGTTTCGCGGCCATCACCTTAGTCATTTGTTCAGCCGTGGGCAGTGCGACCTCCCCTGGTGCCCCAGCCTCCATTTTCCTTGCCGTCCCCGCGGTGACCTTTCCACTCCCCACTGGACTTTCAGCTGTTTTTTTCACGGTCGTTCTTTTACTTGTTCTAGACATCCTTCTTCACTATGCCTTCTCCCTGCTTTTGCCACCTGTTACCCCTGGGACCGGGCATTAGACCCCAAAAATGCCGTTCCCGAGCGGGAGCCCTCCAATGTGCGGCTGCCTCCCGGCCGCCGTCACCGGAAGTCCCAAAAGTTGCACAGCAAGGAGAAAAAGCAAAGAGCACCTCTTCCCACTCTGCACCGAATTCCCAATCTGCTTCAAATTCTCAAGTTTAAAGCTCCCTCTGTCTATGCCTCGTTCCGGATGTGGCCTCTCCCACTACTCGTGTGCAAAGCTCATGATGCTGATAGTGGGTGATTCAGCTATGGTAATGCCATTGAATGTCAAGGGGGAATGGTTAGATACTTTCTTTTTTTATAGAAATTTACTGTACCCAATTCACTTTTTCCAATTAAGGGGCAATTTAGCGTGGCCAATCCACCTACTTTGCACATCTTTGGGTTGTGGGGGCGAAACCCACGCAAATACGGGAGAATGTGCAAACTCCACATGGACAGTGACCCAGAGCCGGGATCAAACCTGGGACCTCGGTGCCATGAGGCAGCGGTGCTAACCACTGTGCCACCGTGCTGCCCTTTTCTTGTTGGAGATAGCCATTGCCGGGCACTTGTGTGACACAAATATTTCTTGTCACTTGTCATCACAAGCCTCACTATTGTCCAGGTCTTGCTGCATTGGACATGAACTGCTCCCGTATCTGAAGAGTCACGAATGGTGCTGAACATGTGCAGTCATCTGTGAGCATCCCCTATGGTAGAAGGCAGGTCATTGATGAAGCAGCTGATGGACGTGAGACAATACCCTGAGGAACTCCTGCAGTGATGTCCTGGATCTAAGATAATTGACCTCTAACCAGCACAGCCATCTTCCTTTGTGTCAGGTAGGACTCCAAACAGCAGAAAGTTCCCCCCCCCCCCGGTTCCGGCTGACTTCAGTTTTGCTCGAACTCGTTGATGCCATACTTGATCAAATGCTGCATTGATGACAAGTGCAGTCACCCTCACCTCTGAGTGTTCAGCTCTTTTGTCTATGTTTGAACCAAGGCTATAATGAGTAATCCTGGCGGAACCCAAACTGAGGGTCTGCGAGCAGGTTTTTGCTTTTTTAACTTTTTAAACTTTTTTAGAGTACCCAATTATTTTTTTTTTCAATTAAGGGGGAATTTAGTGTGGCCAATCCACCTAACCTGCACATCTTTGGGTTGTGGGAGTGAAATCCACGCAGACACAGGGAGAATGTGCTAACTCCACATGCACAGTGACCCAGGGCCGGGATCGAACCTGGGTCCTCAGCGCGGTAGGCAGCAGTGCTAGTAGGTTATTGCTGACTAAGTGCCACGTGATAGCACTGTTGATGACCCCTTCCTTCACTTTGCTGATGATTGAGAGTAAACTCATGGGGCGGAAATTGGCCGCGTTGGATTTGTCCTGTTTCTTGTGTACAGGACATACCTGGACAACTGTCCACATTGCCAGGTAAGATGCCAGTGTTGTAGCTGTACTGGACAGCTTGGCTAGGGGTGTGTGAAGTTCTAGAGCACAGTCCTATTGCCAGAATATTATCAGGACCCATGGCATTTGCAGTATCCAGTGCCTTCCGCCGTTTACTGGTATCACATGAAGTGAATCTTATTGGCTGAAGACTGCTATCTGTGATGCTGAGGAGCTTTGGAGGAGGCCAAAATGGAGCATCCACTCAGCACTTCTGGCTGAAGATTGCTGCAAATGCTTCAGCCTTGTCTTTTGCATCAATGAGCTGGGCTCCTCCATCATTGATGATGGGGATATTTGTGGAGCCTCCTCCTGCAGTGAGTTGTTTAATTGTCCAACGGCATCCACGGCTGGATGTGGCAGGACTGCAGAGCTGAGGTGTGATCCGTTGATTGTGGAATCGTTTAGCTCTGTCTATCGCTTGCTGCTTGTGCTGTTTGGCATACAATTAGTACTGTGTTGCAGCATCACCAGGTTGCTACCTGATTTTTGTTGCTCCTGACGGGGCTGGTTTAGCACACTGGGCTAAATCGCTGGTATTTAAAGCGACCAAGGCAGGCCAGCAGCACGGTTCAATTCCCGTACCAGCTTCCCGAACAGGCGCCGGAATGTGGCGACTAGGGGCTTTTCACAGTAACTTAATTGAAGCCTACTCGTGACAATAAGCGATTTTCATTTCATTTCATTTCACACACCTGCCTCCTGCACTCATTTTTTTAAAAAGAGTACCCAATTGATTTTTTCCAATTAACAGGCAAGTTATTGCGGCCAATCCACCTATCCTGCACACCTTTTGGGTTCTGGAGGTGAGACCCACGCAGGCACAGGGAGAATGTGCGAATCCCCCATGGACAGTGACCCGGGCCGGGATTGAACCGGGGCTCTCGGCACTATGAGGTAGTAGTGCTAACCACCACGCCACCGTGCTGACCTTTACCTCCTACACTATTAATTGAACCACGGTTGGTCTCCTGGCTTAGTGGGACTGGTAGAGTTGAGGGTATGCCAGGCCATGAGGTTACAGATTGTGATTGAGTACAATTCCGTTGCTGCTGATGGACCACAACGCCTCATGGATGTCAAGTCTTGAGCTGTTAGTTCTATTCAAAGGCTATCCAATTTGTGAAGTACCACACATGGTGGAGGGTACCTTCAGTGTGATGACGAGGCTTTTTTTCCACAAGGACTTTGCGGTGGTCATTCCTATTGATACTGTCATGGACAGATGCATCTGCAGCAGGCAGGTTGGTGAGGATGAGTTCAAGTGTGCTTTTCCCTCTTGTTGGGTCCCTCACCGCTACCGCAGTCCTGGTCGAGCAGTTTTGTTCCTTAGGACCCGGCCAGCTCAGTTTATGGTGGAACTACCCAGCCACTCCTGGTGATGGATATTGAAGTATATTCTGCACCCTTGCCATCATCAGTGCTTCCTCCAAGTGGTGTTCAACGTGGAGGAGTTTATCAGTTGAATCAGTGATGATTGATCAGTTATGAGGGGGAATAGTACATGGTAATCAATAGGAGGTTTCCTTGCCCATGTTTGACCTCATACCATGACACCTCTGTCAGCTATGATTCTGTGAGTTTGACTATGTTAGTCTGTTGCTTCAATAGTCTGTGAGATAGCTGTCTCAATTTTGGCACAAGCCCCCAGATGTTAGTAATGAGGACTTTGCAGGGGTGACTGGGCTAGTTTTGCCATTGTTGTTTCCAGTCCCTAGGTCAATGCCAATTTCATTCCTGTATGTTTTCTTCGTAGCGGTTGAATACAACTGAGTGGCTTGCCAGACCATTTCAGAGGGCATGTAAGCGACAACCAATGTGGGCCTGGAGTCACATGTAGAACAGACCAGTTAAGGATGGCAGGTTTCCTTCGCTAAAGGACATTAATGAGCCAGATGAGTAAGGGCGCTTCCTGTTGATTCCTTTTTCTTTTACTTGGTGATTATCATTTTGATCCACGGTTACTTAATGGACATATACCTTTACGTCGAGCAGAGGAAGCAAGTTGCAAAATGGTACACTGTGCTAATGGAGACTTAACTTTTGAACAGCAGAATTCAGACCTTTTGGCATCCAAGAGATCAGACGATTGGTTTGATTGGTTGGTTGGTGACCAATGAATTGGCCAAAACATGTATTCTGCCCAGTGACAGGCGGTCAGTGTTTGGGTCCTACTTGAGTGAGATGGTTTTCAGAGGACCCAGGAAGTACAGTAGGACCTTGGAAACTGAGAGTAGAAGCTGTGAGCTGTTGTCAGTCTCTCTCTCTCTTTCTCCAGAAATGGTGCCTAGTTGATGTTTGCTGAACCTGCACAGAGGTTCTTGAGACCTGGATGAATCTACAATGAAAACCATTACACACTGGAAGGAAAAACCTCCAACTGAAGGCCTAGACTGAAGCAAGGTGTACTGGAAGATATCCCATCTCAAACAGAGACTTCTATCCTATTTCTTTTTTCTTTACACCCCTCTCTCCCCTCTGTCCTGCTTTGTCTTGTGTGTGTGTGTGTATAGAGGGTGGGAAGGAATTAAAGAGGGGGCCACAAATTAGATAATAGTTAACCTGTTATATTTGTACCTATTTATTCATAGTTATTGTTATTAATAAAAATTAATTGTGTTTAAATTTATAAACCTGGTGACAGTAGTTATTGGGCCGCCAAAGACCAAAGTCTTTGGGTATTTTCTAAGTATTACTTGTTAATTTCAATCATGTTGTGACTCCAGGTCAAGTGAGGCAAGAACTGACCGCACACTCGCCCAGGGGGTTGTAACAATGTTTTTTTCCAACAATGGTTTCCTGGTCATCATTCGACTTTTAATTCCACCATCTGCAGTGGTGGCATTAAAGCTCTGGTCCCCAGAGGATTACCCTGAGTCTCTGGATGATTAGTCCAGCGACAATACCACGGCACCACCGCCTCCCAATATTTATCTGCATTTGTGCTGTTACTTTGTCCACCTTGTTCAAAATGTCTTGCGTAATCAGATAAAACAACTCCATTGTGACATTTTTAAACAATTCTTTCCCTGATGTGACCTTGTTCACTGATGCACTATTAGCATTCAATTCTGTGTCCCTTTCTGACACACTCCGCTTCTCTTTGCCCAATCGCTACACTGCTCAATGGTTTTAACTTTTCCCTTCATATTTAAAAATATTCCCTCACATGAGCACTTTCTGCCCACCATTAACCTTCCTCACTCACCTACACCTTTTAGTTTAAAGCCCTATCTGCAGCCCTAGCTATTTGATTCGCCAGGGCACAGGCTTAAGTAGAATCCAACCTGATGAAACACCATATTCTTTTCCCAGTCCTTATGCCAGTATCTCATGAATTAAAACCCACGTCTTCCATAACACTCCTTAAACAACACATTTAATTAATCCCTTTGACCCTACCCTAGTTGCATTGGTGCAGGTGGTAATTCAAAAATAATTACCTTTAAGGGTTCGACTTATTAATTTGGACTGTAGCTCCTCAAGCTCCCTCAGCAAATCCTCATTATAACTATGCCTATGTCCTTCAACCTACATAGACGCAACAAACAGATCCTACTCCTCCTACTTCCAGGTTTTGCTCAGCTCTCAGAAGATGTCCTTAACTCTGGAACTGGACAGGCAATTTTTGGTCGCTGCTGCAGAGAACAGTAACTGTTCCCTCAGACAATACTATCCCCTACCATTCTCATATTCCATTTCACTTTCCAAGTTTAATGGACTCCTTTATCACAACGTCACTGTCAGTTTGCCTTCACACAGGCAGCAAAAGCCGCAAATCGGTTGAGTAAGGGCAAAGGTCAAGACTCACCCAGCACTGCACATGAGGGTCTCCTTATGTGCCTGACTCAGTCACACCCTCCTGTCACTGACCTTTAGCCAGATCTGTAATCAGCAGCTTGTGGTGATATGCATCACTGTAAATACACAAGGCGTTAATGTAAGTACACGTAGACTAACTAGACACTAGAGGGAGCACCAGAGACATCATGACACAGACAATCAACCAATAGGTCAGTACGATAGGACACGACCAATGGGCATTCACGACACACACAGAGGTGACACTACCACAGGAGGGCATTACACCAACCCATATAAAAGGAGACAACATACATGATCTTCCTCTTTCCAGTGGAGACTCTCAGTGAGTACACAGGGTTGATTTTAAACACATCACACACACCTCGTGGATTGTAGCAGACTTGTCCGTCAGTCTGAGTAGCTATAGCAGGATTAACAGGAGAGTTGAATCCAAGTAGGAGAATTGTTAACAGTTTAATAAATGTGTTGAAGCTATCTCCAAGTCCGAACCTTCCTTTGTCAGAGTGCACATCAAGGAAGCAGCTTATGCTATGTCAAGAGCATAACAAAACATGGAACCCAGTGAATGACTGTTAAACCCATATAATTACAACTCAGCAAATAGTGACAACCAGCAACAGCAGCCAGGCAAGATGATGTTCGGGATTCCGGTTCCACAGCAGCTCAGGTACCAAGGCAATCTCAGTGAAAACTGGCGTTGGTTCAGGCAGAGATTTGAGATCTACCTGGTAGCGTCTGACCTAGATGGCGTGGCGGATGCAGAGAAAATAAAGCTTCTACTTGCCATCGCGGGTTCAGAAGCAGCTGAAATCTTCCAGACCTTCAAATACTCAAAGGGGCAAAACAAGAGCGACTTCCAGGCAATCTTGGACAAATTCCAAGAATTCTGCAAGGAACATACAAGAAACAACAGTAAAAGAGGCGCCAAAACTCGCCATGAGGCGAAGATAGGCTTTCCATTGAAGAAATCTGCAGTTTTGATTGGTGGCCATCTTGGAAAAGGTGCTGCACATGCGCAGTTGCGCGAAGAGCACACAGAACGGGATCGTCCGTTTGCACACGCGCAAGAAACCGCACATGCGCAATTGCGAAAAAGGCCCCAAGTAAAGGCACAGCGATATGCGCATGCGCAATCGCTTCCTACGACCTATGTCACACGCTTCGTGACGTCAGAGGCCCCGGACCACATCCACTTAAAGGGGAAATATCCCAAAACATGGATAAAAAGTTTTAAAGCCGTAAAACCCGATTCTTTCCCCTGGAACGATAGCACAATGCCTGAAATTCGACCAGCAGCTGAAATGGCAGCAGAACCCTGCAACAAGCAGTTAGCACCGCCCAAAGAGATGATACAGTCCTTGAAGACTATTACTCAGACCTTGAATTCTTCTTTGGACATCGCGAGCCCAATGCCAGCTCCAACACAACACGTGATGATATGGACTTGGAAGACAACGACTCAGACAAAGATTTCACCTTGGGAGGTGGCTACCCCAGTACCAAATCCAAACCGCAACTAGACGCGTTATACATTGAAGACCCCGACGACGAGTTCTTCGGATTGGGGAATCTTCAGCCCAGCATATATGACATTCCGACTTGTGAGTGCAGGATTATGCTGCGGCCTGACGCCAGGAGACAGAGAGCGGTACAAGCCAACAGAGAGCGGCCTGCTGCCACACAAAGAGTGGTCCACACACCGCAAAGAGTCCCTGACTCCACTCAGAGAGTGGTCCACGCACCACGAAGGGTCCCATCCTCCAGACAGAAAGCGATGACAGACTCCACAGCAAGACCAATGCATGATTCCACACAGGGAACACTGCAAGATTCCACAGAGGGAGTGACACAAGCCTCCACAGCGAGCTCGTGGACAGCCTCCACGATAGAAGCAATGCAAGACTCCAAAGCGCAGTCCTTGCATGAACAAGAAGTGACTCGAGTGACACAAGCGTCCACAGCAAGCTTGTGGACAGCCTCCACGATAGACACGACGCAAGACTCCAAAGCGCAGTCCTTGCATGAACAAGACCATGAGGGTCTAGGAACCTCCTTTGAGCAACCAGCAGCAGATGATGCAAGTCTGCCATGCTCAAGTGAACAACAAAAAGACTATGACAGTCTGCCATGCTCCAGTGAACAGCAAGAAGACTATGACAGTCTACCACGGTCACGTGAACAACAAAGCCACCATGTCAGTTCACCCAGATTATTTGAGCCACCAGAAGAAGACTCTTGACAGTCTACCCAGCTCAAGTGAATGACAATAAGACACTGAGACTCTGTATGTGAGACAAGTGACGACGGCATCCCACTTCCCATACAAGATGTGCAATGTGACAGATCTCAGCTAGTGTGTGCAGAGGCACTCGACGATCACAGTGAGACTACTGGTGACTCCGGTGACACCACGTTAATTCAAACCTCATCGGCTCGAGTCTCTCCACAAGCAAATGCATTCCTGAATGTTTTGACTCTGGACGGGGAGCATCACGAAACTTCAGAAGATTCAAGTGAACCTGAAATGACTCCAGACGGGAAGCGGCAAGAAGCCAAAACAGACTCAGGTGAAACAGACCAGACTCCAGATGGGGAGAATCGACAAGCCAAAGCTGATTCAAGTAAGCCGGACTTTACTCCAGACGGGTAGCGCCGCGGTCTCAGTGACGGCACGCTCAAGGAAACAGCAGATGCCACAAAGGACGCTGAAAAGAGTAATTGTGTGAAGGACTCGTATTATCTACAGAGTGTGGTCCTTGAGCGCAACAAACACGACAACAAAACCAACCAACACACCAACAACATCACAGACAATAGCGAGAAGCGTACCAAAGTCAACAAGCACAACAAAAACAACACCAATGGAACTACGACTGGTACGACATGGTACAAACTCTGCAAATGAGGGACACTGTTACTGCTCAGCTCAGTATAATGACATACCATGGCAGGATGATGCATCCTACCAATTCATGTTTGCTGCACTACCAACAGGCAACATGGCTTTCAGGACAGTTTGCATACATCGCTACCACAAACATCGGAAGAAAAAAATACTCCAAATCAGGCAACAAAGTGATGTGCCCACTTCTTGGTTCCTTACACACAGGGACGCTGACGGCGTTTACAAAGCAATGCCACAATCAACATCACCACCTCACCAACCAAGACAGACACTCGACCATAATAATTGATGAATTTTGGACTCATACATATGATTTGGACTTATTGTTTAATGATCACTGTTATCATGATTTGTACAGAGCATCACTTATCTACCTGTTTTTGTTCAATTTTCTTTCATAGTGTGCAGAAAATATGTAACACGATAAAAGGGGGATGTGGTGATATGCATCACTGTAAATACACAAGGGGTTAATGTAAATACACATAGACAAGCTAGACACTAGAGGGAGCACCAGAGACATCATGACACAGACATTCAGCCAATAGGTCAGTAAGATAGGACACGACCAATGGGCATTCACGACACACACAGAGGTGACACTGCCAGAGGAGGGCATTACTCTAACCCATATAAAGGGACACAGCACACCTGATCTTCCTCTTTCCAGTGGAGACTCTCAGTGAGTTCAGACAGAGGGTTGATTTGAAACACACCCACCACGTGGATTGTAGCAGACTGGTTCTTCAGTCTGAGTAGCTATAGAAGGATTAACAGGAGAGTCGAATCCAAGTAAGAGAATTATTAATAAATGTGTTAAAGCTATCTCCAAGTCTGAACCTTCCTTTGTCAGAGTGCACATCAAGGAAGCAGCTTATGCTATGTCAAGAGCATAACAAATCACAGCTTACCTCAGGGGGTGTCACTAGCCCCTGGATGTAAGTTTCCAGGCAACTCCCTCTGCCTGAAAACTTATAATGTCTTCACCTAGGGATCCAGCTCAACATCACTGAACCAAAGTTCTTGCTGTTGAGTAATCGTGATGCTCTTCCCAAATTCCACATTCTGAGGTGCAGTACACTGTTTTCAATAACAACTATATAGCCTTGTTCTCTTTATTGAATCCATTAACGTTTGTGTATTTAATCAAGGTAGCATTTTTAAAAGAGTTTTTAGATAGAACATAGAACATAACAGCGCAGTACGGGCCCTTCGGTCTCGATGTTGCGCCGACCTGTGAAACCATCTGAAGCCTATCTGACCTACACTATTCCATTTTCGTCCATATGTCTATCCAGTGACCACTTAAATGCCCTTAAAGTTGGCGAGTCTACTACTGTTGCAGGCAGGGCGTTCCACACCCCTACTACTCTCTGAGTAAAGAAACTGCCTCTGACATCTGTCCTATATCTACCACCCCTCAATTTAAAGCTATGTCCCCTCATGTTGGTCATCGCCATCCGAGGAAAGAGACTCTCACTGTCCTCCCTATCTAACCCTCTGACTATCTTATATGTCTTTATTAAGTCACCTCTCAGCCTTCTCCTCTCTAACGAAAACAACCTCAAGTCCCTGAGCCTTTCCTCGTAAGACCTTCCCTCCATACCAGGCAACATCCTAGTAAATCTCCTCTGAACCCTTTCCAAAGCTTCCATCCTTCCTATAATGTGGTGACCAGAACTGCACGCAGTACTCCAGGAACGGCCGCACCAGAGTTATGTACAGCTGCAGCATGACCTTGTGGCTCCAAAACTCAATCCCCCTACTGATAAAGGCTAGCACACCATATGCCTTCTTAACAGCCCTAATAACCTGGGTGGCAACTTTCAGGGATTTATGTACCTGGATGCCGAGATCTCTCTGTTCATCTACACTACCAAGAATCTTGCCAGTACTCCCAGTACTCTGCATTCCTGTTACTCCTTCCAAAGTGAACCACCTCACACTTTTCCGCATTAAACTCCATCTGCCACCTCTCAGCCCAGCTCTGCAGCTTATCTATGTCCCTCTGTATCCTATGACATCCTTCAGCACTATCCACAACTCCACCGACCTTCGTGTCATCTGCAAATTTACTAACCCATCCTTCTACACCCTCTTCCAGGTCATTTATAAAAATGACAAACAGCAGTGGCCCCAAAACAGATCCTTGCGGTTCACCACTGGTAACTGAACTCCAGGATGAACATTTGCCATCAACCACCACCCTCTGTCTTCTTTCAGCTAGCCGATTACTGATCCAAACCGCTAAATCACCTTCAATCCCATACTTCCTTATTTTCTGCAATAGCCTACTGTGGGGAACCTTATCAAACGCCTTACTGAAATCCATATACACCACATCAACCGCTTTACCCTCATCCACCTGTTTGGTCACCTTCTCAAAAAACTCAATAAGGTTTGTGAGGCATGACCTACCCTTCATAAAACCGTGTTTTTCATTAATCCTTGATATAATTTAAGTAATAGGTTGATTGAATTTAAATATTTGCCTCTAACCTAACATTGCGGGAGACGGTGGCGTAGTTGTAATGTCACTGGGCTAGTAATCCAGAGGCCCAGTGAAATGTTCTGCACCATGGGTTCAAATTGTGCCACGACAGCTGGTGGAATTGAAATTCAATTAATAAATTTGGAATTTATTCCACCAGCGGCACGGTAACACAGTGGTTAGCATAGTTGCTTCACAGCTCCAGCGTCCCAGGTTCGATTGCGGCTTGTGTCACTGTCTGTGCGGACTCTGCACATTCTCCCCGTGTCTGCGTGGGTTTCCTCTGGGTGCTCCGGTTTCCTCCCACAGTCCAAAGATGTGCAGGTTAGGTGGATTGGCCATGATAAATTGCCCTTAGGTTAGGTGGGGTTATTGGGTTACGGGGATGGGGTGGACGTGGGGGCGTAATGCGTGCTCTTTCCAAGAGCCGGTGCAGACTCGATGGGCCGAATGGCCTCCTTCTGCACTGTAAATTCTATGATTTGAATTGAGAAGTTAGCCACAATAACAGTGACCTTGAAACTATTGTTGATTTTCAGAAAAACCCAGCTATGCGAATAAAAATATTTTTCAAAAAGAAATTCCAGCTGGTTGAATAATGCCTTTCAGGGAAGGAAATCTGTCATCCTTACCTGGTTTTGTTCACATGTGACTCCAGACCCACAGCCATGTGGATATATCTTAACAGCCCTCTGAAATGGCCTCGCAAGCCACTGAGCGCAAGGGCAATTGCGGATGTCTCCTTTGCCAGTGATGTCTGCATCCCTTGAAAGAATAGGAAAAAAAGGGTTGCCACCCCATCTTCTGCTACATCACTTTACATTTTTCTCCTATGCTGCTCTCGGATTTGTCTTTCCATTTGTTAACCTGAAGACGCTCTGATCTTTAAAAAGATAAATGATACATTAAGCAACAGGTTCTAATTTCTCTTGCCGTTTCCTGCTCCATTTTGGCTCTGGCATTATGTTTTGAGCTTTTCACTGTTTAGAACATAGAACATAGAACAGTACAGCACAGAACAGGCCCTTCGGCCCTCAATGTTGTGCCGAGCCATGATCACCCGACTCAAACCCACGTATCCACCCTATACCCGTAACCCAACAACCCCCCCCTTAACCTTACTTTTATTAGGACACTACGGGCAATTTAGCATGGCCAATCCACCTAACCCGCACATCTTTGGACTGTGGGAGGAAACCGGAGCACCCGGAGGAAACCCACGCACACAGGGGGAGGACGTGCAGACTCCACACAGACAGTGACCCAGCCGGGAATCGAACCTGGGACCCTGGAGCTGTGAAGCATTTATGCTAACCACCATGCTACCCTGCTGCCTGCTGTTTGTCAGGCATCAGCTTTTTAAAACGTAATTCAGAGGATGTGGGTGCCAATGGCGAGGTCAATATTTATTGTCCCTCCCCAATTGCCCTCGATGATGGTGAGCTGCCTTCTTGAATAGAGGGCAGTCAAGAAACAACCACATTGCTGTGGGTCTGTCATCTACTGTAGGTCAGGATGGGTAAGAACAGCAGGTTCCCTTGCCAGAAGTACATTGGAGAACCAAATGATTTTTTCAACGATCCAGTAGTTTCATCATCACCATTTCAGTCTAGCTTTATTTAATTGAATTTAAATTCCATATCTAGGGGCAGCACGGTGGCCTAGTGGTTAGCACAACCGCCTCACGGCGCTGAGGTCCCAGGTTCGATCCCGGCTCTGGGTCACTGTCCGTGTGGAGTTTGCACATTCTCCCCGTGTCTGCGTGGGTTTCGCCCCCACAACCCAAAAATGTGCAGAGTAGGTGGATTGGCCACGCTAAATTGCCCCTTCATTGGAAAAAATGATTGGGTAATCTAAATTTATAAAAAAAAATAAAAAAATTCCATATCTGCTTTGGTGGGTGTGAATTCACATCTCTCATTGATCCAGGCCTCTGGATGGAGGATGTAAAATTCTTCCCATAATATCTGAGGGGTTTTGACAGAGTAGATGCTGAGAGGATCTTTCCTTGGTGGAGGAATCTAGAACTAGGGGCACAATTTCAAATTAAAGAGTCTTTCATTTAAGACAGAGATAAGGTGATTTTTTTTCTCTCCCAGAGAATTCTTTGGAGTTCTCTACCCGACATAGCTGTGGAAGCTGGGTCATTGAACATAGTCAAGGCTGAAGCTGACAGATTTTAATTGACAAGGCAGTCATGGATGATGGAGGGCAGGCAGAAAAGTGGAATCAAGGCCACAATTAGACCAGTCACAATCTTATTAAGTGGGTGCCTTTCTGTGATCCATTTCAGCTGTTTGCAGTCTATGAAGCTATGATCTAGGGTGATTCCAATGTACATGGTTTGTTCTTGAGGGTACTGCAATAGGCAACTTGAAGTTCGCTTTTAGTCAGTTGGTTGCTGAGGTGGAAAGCAGTGACTTAATTGGGTTGGGAGGAGGTGCCATGAGTTAAAATATTGGTCCATCACTTCTAAGTCCTGAGAAAAGCTGCTGAGATCCTCAAATTTGCCTTGGTAACAAGGGCCATATTATCCACATGGGGAAACTTCATAGAACTGGTGGGAGGCATGTCACTCACATAGGTGTTGAAGAGGATTAGAGCTGAAACAGAGCCAAGGGGAAGTCCATCATTCAGAGTCCTTGTGCAGCTTGTTTGTGAAACCCTATACCTTCAGTTGTTAAGTATTGAAGAGAGAGAGCACATTGCAGCCTGATACCAGAATGGTCTGGCAGCTTCCAACAGAAGACCACATTGCTACTTCATGTCAGATGCTGGTGAAAGCTGCAATGCCTGTTGTCATGTTCTGTCGACTGGCCAAAGTGAATGATGAACTACAGAACATCAATTTTAAATAATTTAATATGGAACAACTGCGTGATAAGATAACTAGGATAAATAGAATAATAAACTACGAACACTAATGAACTATTCTGGAGCAAATGCAGAATACGTCTATTCTCTAGTACGACCTACTCCCAACTCCCCAGCCACAGGGTCAGTGATAGGTTTACACTGCCACCTAGTGGTCGGAGGTTCTCCATAACATTATGTACAAACTTGCTTTATGCATATCATCACATCCTCTTTCCTTTGAAAAATGAAATTATTTGCATACATGAAATAACTTTTTTTACATTTCACTATGATATGCATAACTATTTATGTGTTCAGAATATTTTTTACAGTCTGTCACAAGTTCAGTCTTTCTGGCTTGTGCTTAATCCTCAGAGACCTTCTCAGTATCTGCTGAACTTGCAAAGGTTCTCCATGTTATTCAGTGTTTGTTGCTTGAGTTTGATGCTCTTCATGTATTGATGATAATAATAATCTTTATTGTCACAAGTAGGCAAACATTAACACGGCAATGAAGTTACTGTGAAAAGCCCCTAGTCGCCACATTCTGGCACCTGTTTGGGTACATAGGGAGAATTCAGAATGTCCAATTCACCTAACAGCACGTCTTTCGGGGCTTGTGGGAGGAAACCGGGGTACCCAGAGGAAACACACGCAGACACAGGGAGAATGTGCAGACCCCACACAAACAGTGACCCAAGCTGGTAATCTGAAACTGTTGAGGTGCCTTGATGCCTTCCACCTCAGGCTTCGAAGTTTTACCGTGCGTTGAGCACCAGATGCCAGTAGCTAGCAAGGTTAATAGCAAAGATGTTTTTTTTCCTTATCTCTAGTGGTTTAAATTTTTTCCAACTCAACCTTTGAGTTCTTTGTAAATCATCAACCTTGGTAGTATGTCATGTTCTGTAGACTGGTCAAAGGGAATGATGAACTGCAGAACATCTAGTTTAAATAGTTTATTATGGAACAAATGCGTGATAAAATAACTAGGATAAATAAAATAATAAACTATTAACTCTAATGAACTATTCTTTTTTTTAAAATAAATTTTATTTAAATTTTTCAACAACAAATTTTCTCCCAACAATAAAATAAACAAGGTATAGAAATAGACAAAAAGAAGAACCCCCCCCCCCCCCCCCACCCAATACAAAGCAATAAATTAATAACAATACAAAAAAAAAGAAAGTAGCAAATGAACAGTCGCTAAAACAAACCCCCTTAACAGACCCCTAACCCCCCCCCCCGGGCTGCTGCTGAGATTGATCACCCTCTAACCCTCCGCCAGAAAATTGAGAAAGGGCTGCCACCGCCGGAAGAACCTTTGTACTGACCCCCTCAGGGCAAACTTGACCCTCTCCAGCTTGATGAACCCGGCCATGTTGTTGATCCAGGCCTCCGGGCTCGGGGGCTTTGCGTTCCTCCACTGTAAATGAATCCTACGCCGGGCTACTAGAGACGCAAAGGCCAGGATACCGGCCTCTCTCGCCTCCTGCACTCCCGGCTCTGATGCTACCCCAAAGATCGCGAGCCCCCAGCCCCGTTCCACCCTGGAACCGACCACCTTGGACAAGGTCCCCGCCACCCCCTTCCAAAACCCCTCCAATGCCGGACACGCCCAGAACATGTGGGTGTGGTTCGGCGGGCCTCCCGAACACCTCCCACACCTGTCCTCACCCCCAAAGAACCGGCTCATCCTGGCCCCAGTCATGTGCGTCCTATGCAGCATCTTCAGCTGAATTAAGCTGAGCCGTGCGCAAGAAGAGGACGAGTTCACCCTCCCCAGAGCGTCCGCCCACGTCCCCTCGTCGATCTCCTCCCCTAGCTCCGCCTCCTACTTCGCTTTCAGCTCCTCCACTGAGGCCTTCCCCCCCCCTCCTGCATCACCTGATAGATTGCCGAGATCCTACCCTCACCGACCCACGTCCCCGAGAGCACCCTATCCTGCAACCCCCTTAGGCGGCAGTAGCGGAAACTCCGCCACCTGCCACTTAACAAACGCCCTAATCTGCATATACCTGAAAGTATTCCCAGGGGGGAGACCCCACTTCCCCTCCAACTCCTCTAAAGTCCCCCCTATGCCGCCTCCACTGGCCCCAAATTTTGAGGGAAGCCACCACTAGTGGACTCGTAGAGTACCTTGCCGGGGGGAGTGGGAGCGGGGCCGTCACCAATGCCTCCAAACACGTGCCCACACAGGACGCCACCTCCAACCTCTTCCATGCGGCACCCTCAGCCTCCATCACCCACCTACGAATCATTGCCACATTCGCAGCCCAGTAGTACCCACACAGGTTGGGCAACGCCAAACCACGTACCTCCCTGCCTCGCTCCAGGAATACCCTCCTCACTATCGGGGTCTTCTGCGCCCACACAAACCCGAGAATACTCTTATTGACCCTCCTAAAAAAAGCCTTCGGAATCAATATGGGGAGGAACTGGAAGAGAAACAAAAACCTTGGGAGCACCGTCACCTTAACCGACTGGACCCTACCCACCAAAGAGAGCGGCAGCGCATCCCACCTCCTAAACTCCTCCTCCATCTGTTCCACCAGCCTCGAAAAGTTTAGCCTATGCAGGGCCCCCCAGCTCCTAGCTATCTGGACCCCAAGATATCTAAAGCTCCTCTCTGCCCTCTTCAATGGGAGCTCTCCTATCTCCCTCTCCTGGTCCCCCAGGTGCAGCACGAACAGCTCACTCTTACCCACATTGAGCTTATAGCCCGGAAAATCCCCAAACTCCCCAAGTATCCTCAACACCTCTGGCATCCCCCCCGCCGGTTCTGTGATGTACAACAGTAAATCATCCGCGTACAGCGACAACCGGACTAATGAACTATTCTAGAGCCACTGCAAAATTCTTCTATCTTCCAACATGACCTACTCCCAACTCCCCAGCCACAGGGTCACGT
This sequence comes from Scyliorhinus canicula, assembly GCF_902713615.1. Classification (NCBI taxonomy): domain Eukaryota; kingdom Metazoa; phylum Chordata; class Chondrichthyes; order Carcharhiniformes; family Scyliorhinidae; genus Scyliorhinus; species Scyliorhinus canicula. Next base: position 140,700,248 of record NC_052149.1, read on the forward strand.
GGTATGTTTACACTATCACCTAGTGGTGGGAGGTCATGCACAATATTATTTACAAACTTGCTTTATCCATACCATCACAGCTGTCTTGAGGCATTGGTACCATTCTCCATATGGGTGGTTAGTGCAGGTACTTGGCCAACACATCTCTAATCAGATCTGAAACCAGCTTGCTCATTAGGGAGGTTGGGCTCAACCAGTGGTGAGAGTGCAGCCAGTGAGAGCTCGGTTTGTTAAAGGTACATAGCAGAGATATGGGCTGATGACTAGCTGGATCAGGAGCTGGTTTGCCCGACTTGAGAATGACAATGACTTTAGCCTCTCTCCAGATTGATGGAATAGCATAATTCACAAGGGTGAAAGAGAAAATGCTGGAAAATCTCAGCAGGTCTGGCAGCATCTGTAGCGAGAGAACGTTTCGAGTCAGATGACTCTTTGTCAAAGCTAACAGACAGAGAAAGTGGGAAATATTTATACTGTGGAGTGAGAATTAAAGATGATGGGTGGGATTCTCCCAATGGGCGGCTAAGTGCCGAAGCTGGAGTAAAAGCGGGAGTGTTTTACTCCGGCTTCGGCGCCCGTTCCGGGTCCCCATTCTGCGGCCCACAAGGGAATAGGAGAAGTTGATCTCCACCCTAACAAGATTCGCCTTTGGGCAATCAATGAGGTGATGACTAAAACATCTACCTCCGCACCCGTTTCCAACCCCGGCTGGTCCGACACCCCAATTATGACCTCCTGAGGGCCCGGGTCCAGTTTCACATGCATCACTTTAGAGATTACCCTAATAACCTACGTCCAGTCATCCTCCAGCTTTGGACAGGACCAAAACATATGAACGTGGTTTGCGGGGGCCCTCCGCAACGCTCACACACATCTTCTAGCCCCTCAAAGAACCGGCTCATCCTTGCCCTTGTAAGGTGCGCTCTATACACCACCTTCAGCTGTATCAGCCCCAACCTTGCACACGAGGTGGAGGCGTTTACCCTCCGGAGCACCTCACACCAGAACCCCTCCCCCATACCCTCTCCCAACTCTTCCTCCCACTTTGCCTTGATCCCTTCCAGTGGTGGTACCTTCTCCTCTTCCAAAATAGCCCCCTAAACCTCCGACAAAACCCCCTTCTCCAGTCCCCCTGTCGTGATCCACCCTATTTTAACTAATCTCATCACTTCAACCTCTGGATCCGTGATCTTGTAGTTTAGGCATAACTCTTCACATTTACTAATTAAATGTGGAAAATACACAAAGGCAAAATGTAGCTGTCAAGAACTGGCCAAGACCATGATGTTGATGTTCTTGTTCTCCGAGAGACAAACATGATGATGAATCCGGTGCCTCCAAGCTCTACTCCTATGACTTTCAAGTTAATTACAGAAATGTCATGTGGTGTGTGGCATTTCAACATACAAACACCACAAGCTGATTGACGTTTCCACCAGGAAGAAATCAAGCACCAATACGCTCTTCATAGCCACTGTGAAGGTTGAGATACAAAAATCACTAACATGTACAAACTGCCTAAGAGGCAGTCCCCTTCCAGTATTATCCATTACCACTCACCCTGAATCCATGCTCGTGATTTCAACCAATGGTACTAAAAAAATACAGATTATCTGGTCATTCTCACATTGCTGTTTGGGAGAGCTTACTGTGAGTAAATTCTTCCAACTTCAAAAGCAATCAAATGACTACAATGTACTCTGGGACATTCTAAGGTTATAAACAGCCCAATAGAAATGCAAGTTCTTTCTTTATTTAAAATAAATGTACAGAATATTTTACCTTTGCAGTTCTGTATAGATGCCCTGTCGCCTTGTTCTTTACAAAAGCAAAATTATTATTTTTCCCAAATGCAGTCTTTTCTTTGTCATCAATGTTTTCCATTAATTTTTTCTCCTCTCCTATTCTCCTGAAGGCATTAACTCCATGCTTGGTTAGAGGGAGAGTCGCAGGTTACAGTGACGGAATATATCACATTCTGTTTTATTACATGAAATTACAAGATTTTACAGCATCCTTTCAGTTATTTTGGGAGATCATTTTGAGATTCCAACTGCTCTTCCATTAAAAGTGAAAATTAATGGTCTTTATTGCTGACCACAGGTTCTGTTCAACTTCCATTACCACATCCAAGTGACCACTGTTCAAGTATAGACTCCTGACACCAAGGGCGTGTCTTAACCAAAATATTTTAAAGTTGGTAGTGAGCGGGAACTGTTGTTCCCGCCACTCAGCCTAGTGAGGCCATTACAGCGATAGAAGGTTAATTGGTCCACTTAACGAGACCCCACTGTATTCACGCTGCAAATCATGGTTCGCCGGCTGATTTGCCCGGGACCACCTCCTCAGCACCCTGCTAACAAATGACAGCAACACTTAAACCGCCCCTGCACTGCCAACCCCACTCGGCTCGCAGCCATGCCACAACGGAGACCAGCCCCACGCTTTGATGACGCCAACCTCGGATGACTGCTAGATGCAGTGGAAGCCACACGAGATACCCTGTTTCCCCGGGTGTCCAGGAGGGTCAACCACAGGACAGTCATCCACTTGGGAGGAAGTGGCAGCGGCTATCTTCTTGGGAAGTGTGAACAGGGGGACTGGCATCCAGTGCCGCAAGAAGGTCAACGACCTCAACCGGTCCGCTCGGGTGAGTTTGCACCGGATACCTAGTAGGAGAGCACAGATGATGCCACCATATTAGTCGCAGCACAGCACAGAGACACACAACTTGGTGGACAAAAGTAGGGGACAGGCTTCTGGAGCACATTCTGGTGAGTGTTATACACCTGCTGATGCACATCAGATGAGGTAGGAATGCTCAGGTGAGACAGCAGTCGAATGACTGCTGGATCCCTGGACCCAGCTGGATCCCAAACAGATGCTGAGCCTCTGGAACAGGTTTACCCGGAGCTGATGTAGACGTTCGGGTGCAGCCGTGAGATTCAGAGGAGGATGGCAGCGACCCTCCAGCAAGTCCATAGCCAATTGGAGGAATCCCAGAGGCTACGGGCACAGGCGATGTTATATGTTTAGCTGCTGTTGTATAAAGAGTCAAAGGTTCTGCTCCTTTTCCACAAACACCTTTAATTTACTTCAACAGACTCTGCACAAAACTCTAACATCATATCACCTGAAACAAAGGCCACCTGAAGCCCCTTTACATATCAGTGTCAATCATTTGATACTTAACATAAATGAGACAACTAATTGGAATGTCTCTCTTAACCCGTTACTTAACAGTCTCCCCTTCCTTGGAGAAAAAAAATAATAAGGTGAAAACAAAATTACAAGAAACTCAAAAACACAAACGCAATTTCCCCCCCCTTTTTTTAATTTTTGGAAGAAATAAACCAGTCACAGAAACAGGCGCCCACCATTAACAATATGCTGCTGCTGCTGCTGACCTCCACTTAACGTTCCGCGAGAAAGTCAAGGAACGATTGCCACCGCCTGGAGAACTCCTGCAAGGACCCTCTTAAGGCAAACTTTATCCTTTCCAAACTTAGAAACCCAGCCATGTCACTGACCCAAGTCTCCACACTTGGGGGTTTTGCGTCCCTTCACATTAACACGAGCCATCTCCGGAGGCAAAGGCCTCTTTCGACTCCTGCACTCCCGGATCTTCTGACACCCCAAATATCGCTATCCCTCAGCTTGGCTTTACCTGAGTGTCCAAGACCTTGGACATAGCCTTTGCAAAGCCTCTCCAAAATCCTGTAAGTGCCGGGCATGCCCAAAACATATGGACATGGTTTGCTGGGCTCCCTGAACACCTCACACACCTGTCCTCCACCCCAAAGAACTTGCTCATTCTCGCCACTGTCATATGCGCCCGGTGCACCACCTTAAACTGAACCGGGCTAAGCCTGGCACAAGATGAGGAGGGATTAACCCTGCCCAGGGCGTCTGCCCACAGGCCCTCATCCAGCTCCTCCTCCCACTTGCCCTTCAGCTCTTCCACCAATGCCTCCTCCGCCTCCTGCAGCTCCTGGTATATGTCCGATACCTTTCCGTCCCCTACCCACATGCCCGAGACCACCCTGTCCTGTATCCTCCGGGCCGGTAGCAGCAGGAATTCCCCCACCTGCTTCCTCACGAAAGCCTGGACCTGCAGGTACCTAAAGGTATTCCCTGGGGGCAACCCAAATTTCTCTTCCAGCGCCCTCAGGTTAGCAAACGTCCTGTCAATAAACAAGTCCCCCATCCTTTTAATACCCGCTCTGTGCCAGCTTAGGAACCCACTGTCTATTCTACCTGGAACGAACCTGTGATTGTTCTGTATCTTAAATATGATTGTTTTTTTTTTTTTTTTTTTTTTATTTTTTTTTTTATAAATTTAGATTAGCCAATTGTTTTTTCTAATTAAGGGGCAATTTAGCGTGGCCAATCCACCTACTCTGCACATTTTTGCGTTGTGGGGGCGAAACCCACGCAGACACGGGGAGAATGTGCAAACTCCACACGGACAGTGACCCAGAGCCGGGATCGAACCTGGGACCTCAGCGCCGTGAGGCGGTTGTGCTAACCACTAGGCCACCGTGCTGCCCTTTAAATATGATTGTTAACTCCCTGTGAGCAATATCCTTCAGCCATGTGGCCGGAGGCCTCCCTGGTCAGTGGGAATTATGGATGGTCAGTGGTGCAGTCGGGCAGGGGTAGGAATTGCCCCCAAAACAGAACCACACAGTCAAGGGGTTGGCATGGCAGACCCGTGGGTGCTGAGGCACCCATGACGTCCCCATCGTCCCCCGAGCCCAGGCCATGGGTGGCCAACCCCCCTGATCCACAACTAACCCCCCCCCCCCCCATGATGGTGGCCCACCCTGACCAAGGCTGAGCCTCTGGGGAGAGTCCCAACCCCTTCGAGCAATGGGGAAGCCCTTGTCGCTTTACAGTGAGCGAAGACGTCTTCTACTAATCGCTGCAGCGTGACCACGTGCTGGGGAGGCAGTTAGATAGGAGATCACTCCCGTTAATTGCATGGAGATTAGGTTTAAGTGATGATTATTGGTTTCTCACCATGCTCAGGCAATCTCCCAATTTCACCAGTGGGAATGGGCCAGTTCGATCGCAAATTGATCAGCACCTGGCGGAATTCTCGATTATGGCCTCCCTCGCGATTTAACAGCCTCATCGTGCTCTTGCTTAAATGCAACACAGCCATTAAATTGCACCTCGAGTGTCAGCTATTTGAGTGTGAAGGGTTCAAAACCAAACTCCATCCTCAGCTCACCTGAAATGCAGACGCATGCACTACCAGCAAGATATGACGAAGGGTCGGAATCCAAACTGATTCATCCCTTGTCCAAACACATGGTGCAGTGACATTGATGCTCTGCTTGAGATTAGCTCACTCAGCAGTCCAAGAATTACATTTGGAATTTTCCTGTTCAGACTGAACATGCTGAATCACTGGAGGAGCAGCAGTGCAGCCTCGTCTCTTGGGTTCAATTGTCTGTCACCCTGTGATACACTCAGCATCATGTTAATCAGAGGACAAGGGAATTTCTCTCATCAATGGAGCACATGTTTCCTGTTGGAACACAATAAACCTGGGTACTTCAAGTGCAAAGAATAGGTTCTACTGCTTTGCTCCATAATCCTGCACGTCATTGAGAGAGATGGGACATTTTGCTACAGTAACGGTGCTATCTCCATGCAAGTTGTTGTCGTATCTGATCTGCTACCCTGGTTGACAGCACAAATGTGGAACAAAACTGGAACCAGTCGACTTTGATGGGTTAATACCAGGGGAACTATTTACACTTCTGTACCCATATCATGTATACTTTATCGTCGGAAATCTATTGTAAACAAATCTTAACTTAATCCTTTAAAAATATTTGCACATGAATTATAAATTGAAGATTTTATTAATTGCATGCATCTACTAATCTGACCAATGCAAACTGTGATTTCTTCAGAAATTAATTTGTTTTCATCCTGACTAAATCAAATTTAAAAGCATAATAGCTTTACTTGTTTCTTATGTCACAATGATGAATGCAGTGCATGAATCTTCTCTGTCCAAATAAATATTTGTAGATTGTGTCTCTTTAAGTAGCAAAACCAGCCATTTGTTTCAAAGACCATAATTAGATTATGTAGCATTAAACACCATGCTAAGTACTGACTAAAGCTTGTGTCCTTTTTTTTTAGTATGCAAAGGAATATTAAAGGGTGATATTCATGATAGGCAGGACTCAGAAGGGTTCCCTGCTGGGTTAAAGAGTTTCAGAGATACAGACTTAATAGTCCGAAAGGCCTCCTTCCGCAAAGTACCGATTCTATGATTCGATACCCCAGCGTGAATAAATATCTATCAGAGGAAATAATAGTGGATCAAACTCTTGATACAGTCAAAAGAGCGAAAAATGTACATAGTGCTGTTCACACATGTCCCTTACAACAAAGTACTTTTGAAATGTAGTCCCTGCTGTAATATCAGAAACATGACAGCCAATGTATGCATGACAAGCCACCAGAAACATAAGTGTACTGGTGACCAGACCACCTGTTTTCATGCTGTTAGCTGAAGGATAAGTCTTGGTCAAGCTTCCACGGTCATTGCCCTTGCAGGTTCTTACAAACAGCATAACGAGAGCACCTGAGAGGGCAGATGGGGACTCGGTTTCGACCTCATCCTAAAGACGGCACCTGGGACAGTGCGGCACCACACTACCAACTCAGTGCTGCACTGGAGGAGGGACAGATAGCCTGAACAGGGAAATAGACAGTAAGAAGTCTTACAACACCAGGCTAAAGTCCAACAGGTTTGTTTCAAATCACTAGCTTTCGGAGCACAGCTCCTTCCTCCGGTGAATGAAGAGGTAAGTTCCAGAAACATATATATGTAGACAAAGTCAAAGATGCAAGACAATGCTTTGAATGCGAGCATGTGCAGGTAATTAATTCTTTACTGATCCAGAGAGAGGGACAATCCCAGGTTAAAGAGGTGTGAATTGTCTCAAGACAGGACAGTTAGTAGGATTTCACAAGTCCAGGCCAGATGGTGGGGGGTGGGGGGGTGAATGTAATGCAAATTGAATCCAAGGTCCCGGTTGAGGCGTACTCGTGTGCGGAACTTGGCCAGAAACTCAGCACCCATGGACCAGGAACATTCCTCGTCACAATGGACGTCTCGGCATTCTACACCATCCGCCATAACGATGGCATTGCTGCAACAGCCTCAGTACTCAACACCAACAACTGCCAATCTGCAACTCATCCACTTCATTCTGGATCACAACGTCTTCACCTTCGACAACAGATTCTTCATCCATCTTTGACTTTGTAGATATGTTTCTGGAACCTACCTCTTCATTCACCTGAGGAAGGAGCAGTCCTCCGAAAGCTAGTGATTCGTAACAAACCTGTTGGACTTTAACCTGGTGTTGTAAGACTTCTTACTGTGCTCACCCCAGTCCAACGCGGGCATCTCCAAATCAGGAAACTAGAACAGCGGCTGCAACAACCACCACCACTTTCACCAGCAGCCGCAGCAGCGCCAAGCTTAACTGGTGAATTCAGCTGACCGACTCCCCCGTTGGACACGCCCCCCTCCTCGACTGGCGCGAGGCGCGCCTCCTGGCGGGGAGGGTGGCAACGCTCTCCACCCCCCAGTCTCCGCGCTTGCGCTTCTCCGCCCCTTCTCACCGCGTGCGCGCGCTCTCTGCCCCTTCCTCCCCCAGTCTCCGCGCACGCGCGCTCTCCTCCCCCATTCTCCGCGCGCGCGCGCTCTCCACCCCTTCCACCCCCAGTCTCCGCGCACGCGCTCCGCCCTTCCACCCTCAGTCTGCACGCGCGCCTTCCGCCCCCTTCAACCCCCACCCCCCCAGTATCCGCGCGCGCGCGCGCTCTCCGCCCCTTCCACCCCCATTCCGCGCGCACGCTCTGCCTCCCTCCGCCCCCACCCACCCACCCCCCCCGGAGGAGCCGGGCTCAGAGCTGGAATAATGGCGGCGGTTTGATGGTTCCGTTTTTTTTGTGCGTCGTTTCCTTTCACTTCAGGAGGAGCCGAATACGAGAGAGACGGGCGGAGACAATTCCCCCTTTGCGGGTTGAAGGAAGGGGGTTTGTGGACTTTGCCGTTTTTGTGAACCACAGGCCCACTCCTCCCTTACAATAACAGAACCATACTCGGCAGTAAGAGACAGAAAATACCGGAGTCTGCCCGATCGCACCGCGCTTTAACTTCTCTGCCGCCCGCCACTCACCTCGATGGCCGGCCTGAGGTTGATCATGAGTGGAGTGAGGGAGAAGCTGGAGGCGGTGCTGAATGTGGCCCTGCGGGTGCCCAGCATCATGGTGCTGGAGATGCTGTACCGGTGGGACGTGAGCTCCTTCTTCCAGCAGATACAGGCCCGGAATAACAACAACCTCCTTTTCCAATACAAATACCTGGCCCTCAACCTCCACTATGTCGGTGAGTGAGTGCATTGGTAAACCTGGGTGGGCTGGGCAATTTTATTTGACCTTGCGTGTGTGTAATAAATACATATATATATATATATATATATGTGCGTGTCTGTATTAAATGTGTGTATACATATTCCCTGTATTATGATTGTGTGTGTGTATTGTGGGTAGGTGTGTGTATTGTATTGTGGTTAGGTGTGTGTGTATTATGGGTGTGTGCGTGTATTGTGGTTAGGTGTGTGTGTATTATGGGTGGGTGTGTGTATTGTGGGTAGGTGTGTGTATTGTGGGTAGGTGTGTGTATTGTGGGTAGGTGTGTGTATTGTGGGTAGGTGTGTGTGTGTGTGTGTATTGTGGGTAGGTGTGTGTGTGTATTGTGGGTAGGTGTGTGTGTGTATTGTGGGTAGGTGTGTGTGTGTGTATTGTGGGTAGGTGTGTGTGTGTGTATTGTGGGTAGGTGTGTGTGTGTGTATTGTGGGTAGGTGTGTGTGTGTATTGTGGGTAGGTGTATGTGTGTGTATTGTGGGTAGGTGTATGTGTGTGTATTGTGGGTAGGTGTATGTGTGTATTGTGGGTAGGTGTATGTGTGTGTATTGTGGGTAGGTGTGTGTATTGTGGGTAGGTGTATGTGTGTGTATTGTGGGTAGGTGTGCTTGCGGGTATTGTGGGCAGGTGTGCGTGCGGGTAGGTATTGTGGGTAGGTGTGCGTGCGGGTAGGTGTGTGTGCGGGTACGTGCGTGGGTATTGTGGGTAGGTGTGGGTACGTGCGCTTGTCTGCGCGCGTGTTGCGCTTGTCTGTGTGTGCACGCGCTGCCTGTGTGTGCGTGTTGCCTGTGTGTGTGCGTGTGTTGCCTGTGTGTGTGTGTGCGCGCGCGCTGCCCATGTGTGTGCGTTGCCCGTGTGTGTGTGCGTTGCCCGTGCGTGCGCGTTGCCCGTGCGCGCGCGTTGCCCGTGCGCGCGCGTTGCCCGTGTGCGCGCGCGTTGCCCGTGTGCGCGCGTTTCGCACGTGTGCGCGCGCGTTGCCCGTGTGCGCGCGTTGCCCGTGTGCGCGCGTTGCCCGTGTGCGCGCGTTGCCCGTGTGCGCGCGTTGCCCGTGTGCGTGCGTTGCCCGCGTGTGCGTGTGTTGCCCGTGTGTGTGTGTGTGTGTGTGTGTGTGCGTGCGTGTGTTGCCCGTGTGTGTGTGTGTGTGTGTGTTGCCCGTGTGTGTGTGTTGCCCGTGTGTGTGTGTGTGTGTGTGTGTGTGTGTGTTGCCCGTGTGTGTGTGTGTGTGTGTGTGTGTGTGTGTGTGTTGCCCGTGTGTGTGTGTGTGTGTATGTGTGTTGCCCATGCGTGTGTGTTGCCCGTGCGTGTGTGTGTGTGTGTGTGTGTGTGTGTGTGTGCTGCCCTGTGTGTATGTGTGTGTGTGTTGCCCGTGTGTGTGTGTGTGTTGCCCGTGTGTGTGTGTTGCCCGTGTGTGTGTGTGTGTGTGTTGTGTGTGTGTGTGTGTTGCCCGTTGTGTGTTGTGTGTGTGTGTTGCCCGTGTGTGTGTGTGTTGCCCGTGTGTGTTGCCAGTGTGTGTGTGTGTGTGTGTTGCCCGTGTGTGTGTGTGTTGCCCGTGTGTGTGTTGTGTTGCCCTGTGTGTGTGTGTTGCCCGTGTGTGTGTGTGTGTGTTGCCCGTGTGTGTGTGTGTTGCCGCGTGTGTGTGTGTTGCCCGTGTGTGTTGCCCGTGTGTGTGTGTGTTGCCCGTGTGTGTGTGTGTGTGTTGCCCGTGTGTGTGTGTTGCCCGTGTGTGTGTGTTGCCCGTGTGTGTGTGTGTTGCCCGTGTGTGTGTGTGGTGTGGTGTGTTGCCCGTGTGTGTGTGTGTGTTGCCCGTGTGTGTGTTGCCCGTGTGTGTGTTGCCCGTGTGGGTGTGTGTTGCCCGTGTGTGTGTGTGTGTTGCCCGTGTGTGTGTGTGTTGCCCGTTGTGTGTGTGTTGCCCGTGTGTGTGTGTGTTGCCCGTGTGTGTGTGTTGCCCGTTTGTGTGTGTGTGTTGCCCGTGTGTGTGTGTGTGTGTGTGTGTTGCCCGTGTGTTGCCCTGTGTGTGTGTGTGTTGCCCGTGTGTGTGTGTGTGTTGCCCGTGTGTGTGTGTGTTGCCCGTGTGTGTGTGTTGCCCGTGTGTGTGTGTGTGTTGCCCGTGTGTGTGTGTGTTGCCCGTGTGTGTGTGTGTTGCCCGTGTGTGTGTTGCCCGTGTGTGTTGCCCTGTGTGTGTGTGTGTTGCCCGTGTGTGTGTGTTGCCCGTGTGTGTGTGTGTGCCCGTGTGTGTGTGTGTGTGTGTTGCCCGTGTGTGTGTGTTGCCCGTGTGTGTGTGTGTGTGTTGCCCGTGTGTGTGTGTGTGTTGCCCGTGTGTGTGTGTGTGTGTGTGTGTGTTGCCCGTGTGTTGCCCGTGTGTGTGTGTGTGTGTTGCCCGTGTGTGTGTGTGTGTGTTGCCCGTGTGTGTGTGTGTTGCCCGTGTGTGTGTGTTGCCCGTGTGTGTGTGTGTGTGTTGCCCGTGTGTGTGTGTGTGTTGCCCGTGTGTGTGTGTGTGTTGCCCGTGTGTGTGTTGCCCGTGTGTGTGTTGCCCGTGTGTGTGTGTGTGTGTTGCCCGTGTGTGTGTGTGTTGCCCGTGTGTGTGTGTGTTGCCCGTGTGTGTGTGTTGCCCGTGTGTGTGTGTGTTGCCCGTGTGTGTGTGTGTGTGTTGCCCGTGTGTGTGTGTGTGTTGCCCGTGTGTGTGTGTTGCCCGTGTGTGTGTGTTGCCCTGTGTGTGTGTGTTGCCCGTGTGTGTGTGTTGCCCGTGTGTGTGTGTTGCCCGTGTGTGTGTGTGCCCGTGTGTGTGTGTGGTGTGTTGCCCGTGTGTGTGTGTTGCCCGTGTGTGTGTGTTGCCCGTGTGTGTGTGTTGCCCGTGTGTGTGTGTTGCCCGTGTGTGTGTGTTGCCCGTGTGTGTGTGTTGCCCGTGTGTGTGTGTTGCCCGTGTGTGTGTTGCCCGTGTGTGTGTTGCCCGTGTGTGTGTTGCCCGTGTGTGTGTTGCCCGTGTGTGTGTTGCCCGTGTGTGTGTTGCCCGTGTGTGTGTTGCCCGTGTGTGTGTTGCCCGTGTGTGTGTTGCCCGTGTGTGTGTTGCCCGTGTGTGTGTTGCCCGTGTGTGTGTGTACAGATGTGTCTGCAGTGAAGTGTTTGTGTGGTGGGTTTGTGTACAGATATGTGTCTGTGCAGTGAAGTGTTTGTGTAGCGGGTTTGTGTACGGATATGTGTCTGCAGTGAAGGGTTTTGTGTTTTGTGATTGCCTGTGTGTGCATCTGTGTTTCGATTACCTATTGCTGAAATGTATTGTATTGTGATTGTCCGTAGGTGTCTGGGTGAAGTATGTGTGTGTGCGTATTGCGGTTGTCTGCATGTGTATATTGTGGTTGTCTATGCGTGTGTATTGCGATTGTCTATGTGTGAAGTGTGTGCGTGGGCATTGCGATTGTGTGTGAAGTGTGTGAGAGTTTCTTGAGTGGTGTTGGAGCTGCACTCATCCAGGCAAGTGAAGAGTATCCATTACACTCCTGACTTGTGCCTTGTAGATGATGGACAGGCTTTGGGGGGTTAGGAGGTGAGTTACCATTGGATTCCTAGTCTTTGACCTGCCCTGGTGGCCACAGTATTAATGTGGCGAGTCCAGTTCAGTTTCTGATCAATGGTATCCCCCAGGTGTTGATTGTGGAGGATTCAGCGATGGTAATGCCATTGAATGTCAAGGGCCGGTGATTAGGCAGCAGTGGAAGGGTGAGAATCAGAGGACACCAATTTAAGGTGATTGAAAAAAGAGTAATGATTATATGAGAAACATTTTTACACAGCAAGTGGTTAGGAGTACACTGCCTGTGTGTGGTGGAAGTAGACTCAATCATGTTATTCAAAGGAAAATTAGATTCAGCACCTGATGAGAGAAAATTTACAGGGTTATGGAGAACGGGAGAGGGAATGGAATTCCCTGAGTTGCTCTTGCAGAGTACGACATTGTCACAGCATGGGTTCCTGGTGTAATTCTAGATTCATACATGAAATATGATGTGAGATTTTGAAATATTTCCCGAAAGGATGAAAAACTGGTGATTACCTCGCAGGCTGGAAATAGGAGAACTGTGAGGTGATGAATTAAGAGTAATATATCCTTCCTGAATGCCAAAGTAAGTTTATCAAGTAACCTATTGAGTTAACCAAGTTAGGAAAGTCCCAGGTTCAGTTTGTGAACTTGCCTGTGTCTAGCAATATAGCATCTTTCCCATGGAGGAAGTGTCCCAAGATAATTCATAAAAGCGTAATCGGGAGGGCAGTACGGTGGCGCAGTGGCTCCAGGCCACTTTCCATGTGGAGTTTGCACATTCTCCCCGTATCCGTGAGGGTCTCACCCCCACAACATAAAAGATGTGGAGGGTGGGTGGAATGGTCACGCTAAATTGCTCCTTAATTGGAATTATAAAAAAAAAGAATTTAGTAACAGCATAATCAGATAAAAATCAACACTGAGCCAAAAAAAAGCTAACAAAAAGGGGAACTAATAAAAGAGATGAGCTTCAAAGGGATTTCAATAAGGGGATAGAAGTGAATAAGCAGAGAGGTTTAGGGAGAGAATTCTAAGCTGAAAGTCTGATGAATCAGAGTTTTGGGGGTGCACCATAGACCGGATCCGGTTGGAGGAATGTAGGATTTCCAGTGGATTGTTGTCGAAAGTTGCAGTCATAGGGCAGGTGAGTTCATGGAGGGATTTGAACGTTTAAAAAAAAAAATTTAGAGTACTCGATTAATTTTTTCCAATTAAGGGGCAATTTAGCGTGGCCAATCCACCTACCCTGCAAATCTTTGGGTTGTGGGGGCGAAATCCACGCAAACACGGGGAGAATGTGCAAACTCCACACGGGCAGTGACCCAGAGCCGAGATCGAACCTGGAACCTCAGCGTCGTGAGGCACCAATGCTAACCACTGCGCCACTGTCCTGCCCTAGAGGGATTTGAACATGATAAGGATGTGGACTGTAAATTTCAACTGTTGAGACTGTGGGCTTATGTAGGTCAGTCAGTGCAGTGGATCAGCTTTCGGGTTTCCTTTGACTTATGTTTCACTCAAGGCGCCGAGGACCTGGGTTTGATCCTGGCCCCGAGTCGCTGTCTGTGTGGAATTTGCATATTCTCCCCATGTCTGCGTGGGTCTCACCCCCACAACCCAAAAAGATGTTCAAGGGTGGTGAATTGGCCACACGACTTGCCCCTTAATTGAGAAAAAAATAATTGGGTACTGTAATGTAAAAATTGGGTAATGGATAAAAAAGACTTGTGTTTCACATCACAGAACTTCATTGGGGATGTGAGGGGGTGTTAGGCCGAGCGGAGTAGCAGCCAGCATTTTCCATTCTTAATCCGTATCCAGGGAGGGCATCAGGATAGGACCAGGCTGTAATGGGCTGCAAGGTTAGGCTCCAAGTTGCCAGAAGGTGACTGACATCAATGGAACTGTGGTCACAGAAGTAGCCAAAGCTTTTTAAGTCAAATGAGACGAAGAATGGTGACAAGGAGGTGGGGAATTTTTTCAATCCTCCCTGTGTTGCCCATTTCTTTTTGCTCTTTCCCTTATATAGTTTTCATTGTTCTCATTTATCTTATGGGGCAGGAACCAAAATGCTGCAGGGCTCGAAATCTGAAACATTATCAGAAATTGCTGGAATATTGAATTGGACAGACAGCATCTGTGGAGAGAGAAACAATTCCTGATTCAGGTTAATGACACTGGAACAGCCACAGACCTGAAACGTTTCTCTCTCAACAGATGCTTTCTGATTCCTGAGTATTTTCAGCATCTGTTCTGTTTATATTGCAGGATGGATTTCACTTTGTGCAATACTTTTAATTTCTCCTCAGTTCATCCCATCACAACAATCATCAGTGACAGCCTGTATTCACCATTGTCTAAGTGATATACAATTCCAATGGACAAAATCCATTTGGAAGGGCAGAATTTTATTTTCTGAATATTTCTCACAGTTCAAATGACTTAGATGTGAAAAATGGACATTGCACATCTGTGGAATCGCAGTGATGGTACTGATTTGTCAGGGGCTGAATTGATTAGCTGTTTATAATTCCTTATTTGGCATATATAAACCAATTTAACGGCATTAATGTTATTATGCGTTGTAATAATTTACTATCGCTTCTTTCCAGGATCATGGCTTAAATATCTTTTTAAATTGCTGTCATTTTGAGTTTTGAATTTGTTATAAATGTTGGTGTGTAGAGAGACCATGATTATATCTAATTCCAACTGGTTACTGCATCTGTCATGTACACCATTTATCAGCACTTCAAAGAATCTGGAACATACGCAGTTTGTAAATGTCACACGTCTTGTGTTCTCTCATCACAGGATCACTAAGCAGGTGGACAAACCATCCCCATGTTTAAATTTTGATCTTGGCATGAAATTTGCACAGGTTATTTTATGGTTGATTGAATAATTTACAATCCATTCCAATTTTCGGACATTCTTTACCTTCATATGAAGTGTACAAATATTGCTTATGTGTATACGATCCGACTTTAGTTGTTAACATCTTTCTCATGGCACTTTGCCTCAGAAGTAGGGTTTAGTTTGAAGTGCTCTGTTTTGACCATGTTGATGCATGCAGCAATGGTGTGATACTGCTTTATTTATAGGTGCTGTTTGTACACACATAAAGCAGTGAATTTGCATGCCTTTACCTCTGATTTCTGCTCGTATTTGTACATTTTTCTTCCATTTGTAATTCATGATTTGACTTTCTGATGGCATAAAGAAACGTAACGTTTTTAAAAAATATATTTTTATTCTCCTTTTTCACAATTTTGCTCCTGAATTTACACCCACCAATAATCAACAACAAATATATCAAACCCCACAACAATAACAATGATCCTATCATCCCACAAACCCCCAAACATCAGCCCGCATGTTAACATAAACAAATGACAAAAAAGGAATCGGGGATTACCCATAGCCATCTTTAATATACACAGCCCCCCCCAACCCCAAACTAATGTTCAATGTTATCCAGTTCTTGAAAGTGCATAATAAATAGTGTCCATGACTTGTAGAACACCCCCCCCCCCCCCCCCCGGAGCTTCCGCTCAGTTCGAACTTAACCTTCTCAAGGGTCAAGTATTCCAACAGGTCCCCCTGCCATGCCAGGGCACAGGGTGGAGAGGCTGCTCTCCATCCAGCAGGATCCGCCTTCGGGCGATCAACGAGGCAAAGGCTATAATATCTGCCTCCGCACCCGTTTCCAACCCTGGCTGGTCCGACACCCTGAATATGTCCTCCCGGGGACCCGGGTCTAGTTTCACAAGCACCACCTTGGAAATTACCCTAAACACCTCCTTCCAGTACTCCCCTCGCTTTGGACAGGACCAAAACATAAGAACGTAATTAGCGCCCCCCCCCCCCACCCCCGCAAAGTTCACACACCTCTTCTACCCCTTCAAAGAATTGGCTAATCCTCGCCCTCATGAGGTGTGCCCTGTACACCACCTTCAGCTGTATTAGCCCCAACCTCGCACATGAGGTGGAGACATTCACTCTCCGGAGCACCTCACACCAGACCCCCTCCTCTATAACGTCTCCCAACTCTTCCTCCCACTTTGCTTTGATCCCCTCCAGTGGTGCCTTATCCTTTTCCAACATAGCTCCGTACACTGCTGACACTGCCCCCTTCTCCAGTCCCCTTGCCGTCAGCATCTCCTCCAGCAAGTGGAAGCCGGTTCCTCTGGGCAGCTCTGTATCTCCTTCCTGGCAAAGTCCTGAACCTGCATATATCTAAAGACTTCTCCCTGCTCCAGCCCATACTTCGCTTCCAGTTCCCTCAATCCTGCAAATCGACCCCGAAGAAACAAATCTTTTGGCATCTTAATCCCCTTCTCTTCCCATTTACGAAAGCTTCCATCCGACCTCCCTGGCCCAAATCTGTGGTTCTCCTGAATCGGCATTTCCCTTGACCCTGCCCCCAACCCGAAGTGTTGGCGAAACTGCCTCCAGATTTTCAATGAAGCTATTATTACCGGACTCCCTGAGTATTTCCCCGGAGCTATCTGGAGCGGCGCTGTTGCTAGTGCTTTCAGCCCTGACCCCCTGCACAAACTCTCCTCCATTCTGACCCACTGGGAATCAACCCCTCTGACTCAGCTCCGCACCTTCTCCACATTCGCCGCCCAGTAGTAGTACATCAGGTTCGGGAGACCCAAACGCCCTACCTGCCTTCCCCTCTGTAGCAGCACCTTCCTAACTCTGGCCGCCCTCCCTCCCCATATGAACGAGGTAATCCTTCCCTCAATCTCCCTAAAAAAAGACTTTGGTAGGAAAATGGGTAGGCATTGAAAAATAAACAGAAATCGCGGCAACACATTCATTTTAACCGCCTGTACCCGACCGGCCGGTAACAGATCATCCCACCTTGCCAGATCGGCTTTCACTCTCCCCACCAACTCGTGATGTTGTATCTGCAAAGCCTTCCCCACTCCCAGGCAACCTGCACCCCCAAATACCTAAAGTGAGTCCCTGCCCAACGGAATGGCAGCCCCCCCACCACTGCCCCCACCCCCGGCCGAGACACCACAAAATACTCACTCTTGTCCAGGTTCAGCTTGTACCCGGACAAGACCCAAATACCCGCAGTACTCCAATATTCCTCCTATCGACGCACTCGGTTCTGACACGTACAGCAGCAAGTCGTCGGCATATAAGGACACCCTATGCTCTATCCCCCCCCCCGCACTATTCCTTTCCATGCTCCCGAATTCTGAATGCGATGGCCAACGGCTCAATCGCAAGTGCAAACAGCAGGGGGGACATACACGGTGGAGAGAAAAGCATCTCGAACTGATATTGTTCGTAGCGGACACTCGCCTTCAGCTCCTTATATATAGCTTTACCCAGTTCACAATCCTGGTCCAATCCCAACCGCTCCAGCACTGCCATCAGGTACCACCATTCTACCCGCTCAAACGCCTTCTTGCATCCAATGCCACAACCACCTCAGTTTCCTTCCCTTCCGCCGGTGCCATAACGACGTTCAAAACCCTCCTAACATTCGAAAACAGCTGCCTCCCTTTCACGAACCCCGTCTGATCCCCACCTATCATCTTCGGGAGGCACTCCTCCAGCCTACCCGCCAGTGCCTTCGCCAATACCTTTGCGTCCACATTCAGAAGTGATATGACCTGTACGACCGACACTCCGTCGGATCATTATCCTTTTTAAGCAACAGTGAAATCGATGCCTGCCCCAAGGTTTGCAGCAGCACTCCCTTCCCTATCGCCTCTTCAAACATCCCCACCATCAGGGGTGCCAACTTATCCTTAAATTTTTTATAATATTCCACCGGAAACCCATCCGGCCCTGCCACCTTACCCGACTGCATCCTCCCAATCAGATCTTTTATCTCCTGCTCCAGTATTGCTCCTTCTAATGGAGCCCTGTCCCCTTCCCCTAGCCTCGTGTACTCCAACCCATCTAGAAATTCCAGCATCTCGCGGTCTCCCCTGGGTGGCTCTGACCTGTACAACCTCTCGTAAAACTCCTCCAAAACTTTGTTAATCAGCTCTGGAGCCACCACCAACTTCCCGGCCCTTACCCTTATCTGAAGAATTTCACTTGCCGCTGCCACTCCGGAGCTGACCTGCTAACATACCTTATTTCATAAACTGCACCCTTTGCTCGCCCCAGTTGGCACACCGCCTTCCTGGTGGATAGTCGATCGAAGCTCGCCTGTAGTTTCTTCCTCTTTTCCAGCTTCGCTGGGTCCCCATCCTCTGCATAACTCCTATCTACCTCCAACATCTCATCTATTACCCTCTGCCGCTCCAACCCCCCCCCCCCCCCCCCCCCCCCCCCCCAACACACACACAGCCACAATCAGCGCGTGTGTGTCCCAGTCGGGAATGGCCCCAAACACCATCCTCGCGAATCCCACATCGTCCCAATTGGGACCGTATACACGTACCAGCGCCACTAATCTCCCCTCCAGCGCCCCTGCCAGAATCACATATATACCCCCCGATCTGCCACCGCCTTCTCCATCTGGAGCGTACCCTTTTGCTGACCAACACCGCTACCCCTCGAGCCCTTCCATCAAATCCAGAGTGAAACACTTGGCTAACCCAGCCCTTTTTAAGTCTCACCTGGTCCTTCACCCTCAAATGAGTCTCCTGCAGCATTGCCACATCGATTTTCAAACTTTTAAGATGCGCAAGCACCCTTGACCTCTTGACCGGACCTCCTAGCCCTCTCACGTTCCATGTGACTATCCTTACTGGAGGTCTCTCACCCCCCCCACCTTTCTTATCCACCATCATCATACCCCCGGGCCCTGCCCCATAAGCCTGACCCGCCCCTGTCCATTGTTAACATTGAACCCCCCCCCCACCCCCCACCCCCGAGAACCCCCCCCTACATTTCCTCCTGAAACAACATCCCCCAACATCCATCCCTTTCCCCCCCGCCCCCCCTCGCTTGCCTCGTAGGCCCATTGAAGCCTGCTATCCAGGCTCCCAACGTCTGCAGCCCTCCTCCCCCCTCACCTCTGTTCACTAGCTGACTTTAGCTAGCTAGTGCGGGTAGCTCCCACCCATCAAGACATATCATCCCCTTCCACCCAGTCCCAGAGAAAGAAACAAAACAAACCTAACAATCCAACCCCTACAATACACTAACATAACATTTAACCGTTACAACACAGAACACCAATCAACCCACCATTAATTTGAACTCTGTAACAATGCAAAGAGAAGTAAATTACAATACAAATCCGTAAAAAGAAAGTTATAACATTTATACATTTTCCGGCTGTTCAAACACAGTCCACAGTCTCTCTTCCAATTCTGCCCTTCACGTCTGTCCCAAGCCTTCTGCCTTCACGAACGCCTCAGCCGCATCCGCTGTCTCAAAATAAAAGTCTTTGCCGTTATACGTTACCCTCACTTCGCTGGGTACACCATACCAAATCGCACCCCCTTGCACAACGTCGCCTTCACTCGCCCAAATGCTGCTCGTCTTTTTGCCAACTCCACCGTCAAGTTCTGGTCGATCTGAACCGCAGTACCATCCCAGAGCACCTCCCGCTTCTGCTTCGCCCAGTTTAATACCTTCTCCTTCATGCACAACTTATGGAAGCAGATAATTACTGCCCTTGGCTCGTTCACTTTGGGCTTCGGCCTTAATGACCAATGAGCTCGGTCTAGCTCGTACTGGGAGGGGTTCTCACCCTCCCCCATCAGCTCCGCCAACTTCTTAGCGAAGTATTGTGTTGGCCTTGGGCCCTCTGTCCCTTCGGGCAAGCCCACAATTCTCAAATTATGCCGCCTTGAGCGGTTTTTCAAGCTTCGCTCGGAGTCCTCTGTTAACCTCCATAACTGTCTGCAGCTCATCCCCCATCGAGGTGACCTGGTCGCTGTGTCGTGACACGGCTTCTTTCACTTCCTCCACTTCCTGCTCTCTCACCTCGGCCAATGCCTTTGCCATCGCCGCCTCCATCGGGGCGATTACCTCCTCCACCAGTGACTTCAATATGACCGCCGAATCCTTCCTCAAGGCCTCCCTGTGCCTTGCAAACAGTTTATCCAGCTCCACCGCCATCACCTCGATCATCTTCTCCACCGTAAGTAGTGCGGCCCCGCTTTGCAGTTCGGCTTCCGCCATCCTGTCAACACTTTTATTCGTCTTCTCCTTCAGCGGCGAACCCGCATTTCCTCCTTTCTTCGACGCTGCTTTTCGCATCCTTTAGCGGCTTATTGTTTTTTACTTTCTTTCTCTTCTCCTCTCTGCCCCTCCACCCTCATGTCCTTCATCAATCTGAATTATTCTTTTTTTGGAAAAAAAAAGGGGAAAAGAAAAACAAACCTTCTCCAAACTTCCTTAAATCTTCAACTCTTCTTTCTTTCTCCTCTGCATTCATCCAGAGCTCCCCTTGGACCAGGCTTCAGCCTTCTTTCTTCCTCCTAGGTGGGAGCCATCCGATGTGGGACACCCCACTTACATCGTGCCCTGGACTCGGGCCTGCCACCTCGGCCTCCTTGTAGCTCTGCCCCCGCTGCTCTGGCCCCGACGCCGCGGTGGGCCCAGCGCCTCAGCCCCCGCCGCCCGACAACCGCGCGAGGTTCTTTGTTGGCTTTTAAAGCTGGCTGCTCTTGATGGCCTCAGAGGCCGACAATAGTCGAGGGGGTGCGCTGAAACACGGGGATTTCCCCGAAATCGCCGCGACTCGTGGCCACCGGCAGGAGCTCTTCGTGCTGCGGCCGCCCTGCGCGCGCACGCCACCGGAAGTCAAAAAATTTAACTTTTTATGCAAAGGTATTACTTTAAAGAGTATAGTGATTGCTTTGGCAGAGTACACTGACTTCATATTTTATTCTGGTTTCCATATCACCAAACCACCAAAAAGAAAAAGCTATACACTCTCAAAACTGGCTGTCAAAAAACCGAAGTTGTCCGAAACCGAACATTATTAGAATGTGTCATGCATCATGTTTTCTATTTTATTCAATTAAATGAACTTAATGGGACAATTCGGCTAGGCACTGCATGGTGCTGGACTTGTTATCCCCATAACCCCTTATTCGCTGTTCTATTCCCACACTCCAAGCTGCCCTTGACCCCACCTGATGTGGATTGATCCAAAGTGCACAGTCCGAATTTTGGCCAAACCCAAAGTCGGACACAGCTCCTGAGGTTGTCAGTTTTGAGACCGTGTAACTGCAGAAAGAAAAGAGCAAGTTGCCCTTTGAATTCTGATATCTAATTTTGTTTTTAATATGTTTCATTGTTCAGTAGCTACTTGCATGGCAAACTCAGTCTATAAAATATTGGAGATGAAATTTCATGCTCATCACAAATCTGCTTCCAACGTTAAGAGAACATTTTGAAAAATTGCAGATCTAAGTCTCTAATCTCATTTGATTGTGTAGCATGTTGGTATCAGCATAGTTTAGGAAATCATGTTATTGTTTATCATGTTGGTATCTGCATACTTTAGGAAATATTGGACCAAATCAAAATGTTTTAAGAAGCAATAACTCTCAACTCATCATTCCAAATTGCCTCAATGACAAGTCTGAAGTCAGCACTCTGACCTTGTGTTGCTTTCTTTAGTCATCACCCAATGCAGTAACTGTTATTGAGTCCTTCTCGCAGTTTAAGTGGTCTCGGTACATAACCACCATGGTACTTTCTAAAGGTCCTAATGAAAGTAAGATTGCAATTTGTATGTCTGAGTTTTGTTATAATTTCCAGCTCGGGACTTGGCATGTAAAGTTACTCATCAGATTTCAGTAAAATCCTGTACTTAATTTTATTTCTAGATGGTATCAATCTCTTGGCTCATCTGATCAGCTCAGTTCAGATTAATTGTTTTGGGCAACTCAAATTGGAATTATTTAATGTTGTGTAAAATATTTCTGAGACATTGATTTATTCTGAACGTTAAGCGTTTCACTATTCAGATCACATTTTGCCTCTCCCCTGTTGACAGTTATCAAACAATTGTAGACACATCTCTGTGTGGACAAAAGCTTTTTCTTTGTATACTTAAATACCATGGAGCTTAGTTTATTGCTGTCAAACCCTTCAAACACAAAGTAATTTCCTTTTTTGGTCATCATGAGGAAATGAGGACAAAATGTGAACATAGATCACACTGTAGTAATTTCCTTTTCAAACTTGCATTGTCTGGGGATTCATGCATAAACTTGAGGGAAAGAAAACCTTGATTTTCCATTTCCAAAATATTCCTTTTCATATTTTCTGGACTCAGGAGATAGATATAATATTAAAGGTCGGATGATATGTCGAGTTATGGACTTGACTATTTAAACTATTTGTGGAGCAACATTTGCACACTGACGATGTGTGTGTATCTAATGCCCATGTAGTTCTGACATGGAAATTTGCAATGTCATGATATGCTAAACTTATTGAATTCAGGGATCACAAAAGCCCAGGACTTAATAATAACTAAATTAATCTCTTATTAACTTTAGTCACTGATAGGGCTGCACGGTGGTGCAGTGGGTTACCCCTGTTGCCTCATGGCGTCGAGGTCCCAGGTTCGATCCCTGCTCTGGGTCACTGTCCGTATTGAATTTGCACATTCTCCCCGTGTTTGCGTGGGTTTCGCCCTCTCAACCCAAAGATGTGCAGGCTAAGTGGATTAGTTACGCTAAATTGCTCCTTAATTGGAAAAAGTGAATTGGGTACTCTAAATTTATTTTTAAAAACATTATTCACTGATTTCCATGCAGTTACTATTCCTTATTGTTTGACCCATAAAATGAATTAACTTTGTGACGTACATTTGAAATCAGGAGTCAATTTGAGATGGTTGAATATTATCAGGCACCATATAGTTTGCAGGCAATGCCAAGTAGAATATGAAAGCCTCGGTCTTACAGTTGAAGGAACACAAAATGGAATATATTATTTCTCTCCTTGATGAAATTTTGGTTAAAAAGCACTGGGGGCTACATCAGTTTTCTGAGAACAAATTATACCTGCAGGGAAAGTATGGAAGGATACAGAAGAACTGAAGAAAGTGAGCACTGAAATTAGATTGATGGACAAGTCCGTGCATTTGATATGTTGTATACTTCTATGATGTGAGAAAGTGGGGAAGATACACTTAACTCAGGCTGGACACTTTTGAGTCTGACATTGGAGGACAACGAGACTTAGTGTGGCATGTGAAAATGAGTGTATACGGCTAGTGTTGAATAAACACTCATGGGTGGTTCCGAGAGCTGAACCTGCAGGAAAGCACCAAAGCAAAATCTGATGGAGTGTGCAGCAACTGGGAGGATTTAATGACCAACACTCAAATAATGAGTGAGTATGTACCACAACAAGATATTATAATTGAATAAAATAGAAAACATGATGCATGACACATTCTAATAGTGTCCGGTTTCAGAAAGCTTCGGTTTTTAGACGGCCAGTTTCAATTTATTTGTGTCATTTGATTGAAGATTGACTTCACCGATGTTGGATTGGACTCCACTTGTTAAAGGACTGCTTAGATTTAAACAAAATGTTTTATTCCATTCTTAAAATTACAAAACCATTGCGCAGAATGGACAAGGCAAGCCTTTAATCCATCTTGCTTGCTCAAAAAAAATTCAAATTGAATTCAACTCTTTCGAAGATGGGAATGTTAAGATTATAGCATGGGAAGTGTTGATGGGCAGAGAACTGTTGCAACATGCAGAGAGTGGAGCACAGTTTGGTGGTTATAACCATAGATGACAATTTTCAACAATCGCAATTTCTGTGCACAGACAGGCAGACCTCAAAATATATTACTATAGAAGCATTTTTATATTGGAGAAATATATTAAATGCATAATCTGTTTCACTACTAACTTCCATGTGCTTGGTTATCTATTTTCACCGTGGGCAGCATTTCGAGTGTTGTCATTTTTTTTCACGCGATGTGAGCATCGCTGGTAAATGCCTGCATTTATTGACTGTCCCGAATTGCGTTGGAGAAAGTTATGATGAGCCACCGCCTTGAATCATGTAGTGCAGGTACACCAACAATGCTATGAGGATGGAATTTCTACAATTTTGACCCAGCCCTGATATCCCAGGGCGAAGAAAGCAAAATCAACTAGAGTTGGCTCAAGGATGCTTTGACGTGACTTCGGCAAAAAAGTGCACATCAGTGGACTTCTGATTACAAGATGCGCCGAGCTGTGTTACAGATTGCAGTGTAATTTTCTGTTGACTCTGTCACAGTGAACAGTGAAAGATTTGGCTGGAGCTGCAGCAAAGACAAAAGCCTCTTCCAGCATGCCGACGGGGGAAGGGCAAGCTTAAAGGCTTCAAGCTGACTTGAGGGCCTTTATTAAAACTGAATTCCAGCAGCAGAAGGAACAACTGTGAAAAGATCTCGCCAAGACCATTGAAGAAGCGGTGACGAGACTTCCGTTGGCGGCCATGGAGGAGTAGGTCGCTCATTCAGCAGCTCCCGTCTGGAACGGACTCTCGGACCTTTCTCAGGAGTTTTCACAGACTTTTTGGGGCAGATTGGTGAAGCGAGCACTGCCAAAAGGATTCCCTCTCTGTTGTATGGACCAGGAGTGGCCGGGTGAAGCTTTTAAGTCCCAAAAGACAGAAGCGTGCGGAGCAGGTGCCGAGGCACTGCATGGTGGCCGGTATAGACCAGGGTGCATGGGTGCAGTGGGCACAGGAGCAACAGGAGTTCCTTAGGGGCTGCTTTGCTGATCTTAAAAAAGACATGCTGGCCCCGATGAAGGCATCAATAGACCAAATGATCGCAACTCAGGCGACACCAGGGAAAGTGATTAAGGCGATGGAGAAAAAGCTGTCCGACCATGAGGACGAGTTGGTCGTATTGGCCCTTAAGGTGACCGCCGCAAGAAGTGGCAGGAGAGGCTGGAGGACCTAGAAAACAGGTCCAGGAGACAGAACTTGAGAATTGTGGGCCTCCCCGAAGGTGTGGAGGGGTCGGATGCGGGAGCATTTGTGTCCAAGATGTGGAGACACTGATGGGGACGGGGTAGTCCCTCGACCCCTGGAGCTGGACGGGCCGCACAGAGCCCTCGCAAGGAAGCTCAAGGCAAATGAACCGCCGAGGGCCATGGTGAGATTTTATTGTTTCTCGGACAAGGAACTTGTATTGCGGTAGGCAAAAAAAGAATGGAGCAGCAGGTGGGAGAACTGCGTGATACGCACCTACCAGGACCTGGGTGCGGAGCTGGCCGAGAGGCATGCTGGATTCAGCCGGGTGACGGCGACCCTCTTCAGCAAGGGCCTTAAACTTGGGATGCTATATCCAGCGAGGTTATGGGTCACGTACAAGGAACGGCATCACTATTTTGAGACGCCGGATGAGGCGTGGTCATTCGTCAAACAAGAAAAGCTGGCCTTGAATTAAAGGCCAGTTAAGCTTTGGTGGAATGCGGCGGTGGGGCTGGGTAACACGGTACCGTTTCCAATATAAGATTTTGTACAATGGCCCCCCCCGGTTACTGCTGAAATTGACCATCCTCTCTCGCTCCGCCAGAAAGTCTAGGAACGGTTGCCACCGCCGGAAGAGCCCTTGCACCGTCCCCCTTAGGGCAAACTTGACCCTCTGCAGTTTGATAAACCCAGACATATCATTGATCCAGGATTCCACGCCTGGGGGCCTCGCATCCTTCCACTGCAAAAGAATCTTGCACCGGGCTACCAGGGACGCAAAGGCCAGAATACCGGCCTCTTTCGCCTCCTGCACTCCCGGCTCCGCTGCTACCCCACAAATTGCGAGCCCCCAGCCCGGCTCAACCCTGGAACCAACCACCCATGACAGCGTCTCCGCGACACCCCTCCAAAAGCCCTCCAGCGCAGGGCACGCCCAGAACTTGTGGGTGTGGTTTGCTGGGCTCCCAGAGCACCTGACACATCTGTCCTCTTTTCCAAAGAACCGGTTCAGCCTAGTTCCAGTCATGTGCGCCCTATGCAGCACCTTTTAATTGAATTAAACTAAGCCTCGCGCAGGAGGAGGAGGAATTCACCCTCCCCAGGGCATCCGCCCACGTCCCCTCATCGATCTCCTCTCCCAGCTCCTCCTCAACCTATCTTTCAGCTCTTCCACCGGGCCTCCTCTCCCTCCTGCATCACTTGGTAGATTGCCGAAATCTTCCCCTCACCAACCCACGTCCCCGAGAGCACCCTGTCCTGAACCCCCCTTGGCGGCAACAGTGAAAACTCCGCCACCTGGCAAACGCCCTCACCTGCATGTATCTGAAGGTGTTCCCTGGGGGAAGGCCCAGCCTTCCCTCCAACTCCTCTAGGGTCGCAAACTTCCCACCGGGAAAGAGATCCCCCATCCGCCTGATTCCTGCCCTGTGCCAGCTCAGAAACCCTCAGTCCATCCTCCCTTGTACAAACCGGTGGTTCCCCCGTATCGGGGACCAGACTGAAGCCTTCACCTCCCCGCTATGTCGCCTCCACTGCCCCCAAAGTTTGAGGGTAGCCGCCACCACTGTGGTATATCTTGTTGGGGGGAGCGGCACCGTCACCAACGCCTCCAGGCTCGTGCCCACACAGGACGCCACCTCCAGCCTCTTCCATGCCGCCCCCTCTCCCTCCATCACCCACCTACGCATCATCGCCGCGTTGACAGCCCAGTAGTACCCACATAGGTTGGGCAACGCCAACCTCCCCCACATCCCTCCCCCCGCTCCAGGAACACCCTCCTCACCCTCGGGGTCTTCTACGCCCACACAAACCCCATAATACTCCTATTGTCCCGCCTGAAGAAACCCTTAGGAATCATGATAGGGAGGCACTGGAAGAGGAACAAAAACCTCGGGAGGACCGTCATTTTGACAGACTGGACCCTGCCCGCTAGGGAGAGTGGCAGCACATCCCACCTCCTAAACTCCTCCTCCATCTGCTCCAGCAGCTTCGTAAAGTTGAGCCTGTGCAGGGCCCCCCAGCTCCTGGCTACCTGGACCCCCAGGTACCTGAAACTCCTCTCCGCCCTTTTCAGCGGGAGCTCCCCAATTCCTCTCTCCTGGTCTCCCGGATGTACTACGAACAGCTCACTCTTCCCCACATTGAGCTTATACCTGGAGAAGTCCCCGTACTCCCCAAGAATCCTCATCACCTCCGGCATCCCCCCCCACCAGGTCTGCCACATACAACAATAGATCATCCACGTATAACGACAGCCGATGCCCCCCCCCCCAGTTCCTCGACTCCCTCAGCGCCATGGCCAGGGGTTCGATCGCCAGCGCAAACAGCAGGGGAGACAGGGGGCACCCCTGCCTCATCCCCCCTGTACAGTCAATAATTCTCTGACCACCTCCCATTCGTAACCACACTCGCCACCGGGGCTTCATACAGCAGCCTCACCCACTTAATAAATCCCTCTCCAAACCCGAACCTTTTCAACACCTCCCAAAGGTATCCCCACTCCACCATAATCAAAGGCCTTCTCTGCATCCATCGCCGCCACTATCTCTACCTCTCCATCCACTGCCGGCATCATTATGACATTCAGAAGCCTCCGTACGTTATCATTCAACTGTCTCCCCTTCACAAAACCTGTTTGATTCTCGTGTATGACCTGCGGCACGACGTCCTCCACCCTCCTGGCCAATATCTTTGCTAGCAGTTTCGCACCCGCATTCAGGAGCGAAATCGGTCTTTATGACCCTCACTGAAGGGGATCCTTATCCCGCTTCAGGATCAGTGAGATCAGTGCCCTGGACATCGTCGGGGGAAAAACACCCCCCTCCCTTGCCTCATTAAAGGTCTTCACTAGCAGCAGGCCCAGTATGTCTGACAACTTCTTATAGAATTCAACCAGGAACCCATCGGGCCCTGGTGCCTTCCCTGTCTGCATGCTCCCCATCGCGTTAACCAGCTCCTCCAATCCATCTGATGCCCCCAACCACCCCCACCTGCTCCTCCTCCACTCTCGGAAACCTTGGATTGCCCAGAGAGCGATCCATCCCTCCGTCCTCCACTAGGGGCACTGACCGGTATAGTTCCTTATAAAAGGTCCTAAACACCCCGTTGATGCCCCTCGCACTTCGTACCAGACTCCATCCTCCATCCCTAACTCCCCCTATCTCCCTAGTCGCCTCCCGCTTTCAGAGCTGGTGCGCCAGCATCGGACTCGCCTTTTCCCCATATTCATATACCGCCCCCTGCGCCCGCCTCCGCCTTCCTGGTGGTCAATAGATCAAACTCCGCTTGGAGGCTACAACGCTTCCTCAGCAGCCCTTCCTCCGCGTACCTCCTGTCAACCCTCACCATCCCTTCCACCAGCCTCTCCCTCTCTTTCTCCTTTCCACCCTCTCCCCCCGTGCCCTGATGGAGATCAGCTCCCGCCAAACCACCGCCTTCAGCGCCTACCAGACCACCCCCACCTGCACCTCCCTGTTATCGTTAATTTCTAGGTACCCTTCTATACACCTCCGGACCTGCCCGCACACCACCTCGTCCGACAGCAGCCCCACCTCTAACCGCCACATTGGCCGTTGGTCCCTCCCCTCCCCCAACTCGAGGTCCACCCAATGCGGAGCGTGGTCTGAGATGGCTATCGCCGAGTATTCCGCACTTTCCACCCTCTAAATCAACGCCCTGCTCAAAAAAAAACTATCCGGGAGTAAGCCGTGTGGACATGGGAGAAGAACGAGAATTCCCTGACCCCCGGCCTCATGAATCTCCAAGGATCCACCCCTCCCATCTGGTCTATAAACCCCCTCAGCACTTTGGCCGCCACCGGCCTCCTACCCGTCCTGGACCTAGAAGGGTCGAGTGCTGGGTCCAGCACTGTTACAATCCCCTCCCCTTATTAAACCCCTGTCTCAACGTCAGGAATCCAGCCCAACATACGTCGCATGAAGCCCGCATCGTCCCAGTTCGGGGTGTACACATTGACCAGCACCACCCGCTCCCCCTGGAGCTTACTGCTTACCATCATATATCTGCCACAGCTATCCGCCACCACACTCGACGCCACAAACAACACTCTCTTCCCCACCAAAATCGCCACCCCTCGTGCATCTAAACCCGAATGGAACACTTGCCCAACCCACCTCTTTCTCAACCTTACCTAACACTCGCCCTCACCCCCCAGCTAGGGCCCCCCTAGCTGCGATGCTCCTCTCATTGTACTCCCGTAAGTCAGCTGACTCCTGCTGACCCCGGCTGCTCCCGCCACCCCAACGACCCCCCCCCCCCCCCCCCCCCAGTGTAGCACTGCTCCTCCCCTCCCTGCCCACCAACAGGCACAATCCCCTCCCATTCCGGCCCCAGCGCGGGAAGAAACCCGCGCATCCAACTTTAGCCCCGCTCCTCAGCCCATAGCGCGGGAAAAAAGCCCGCGCAACCCGCTCGGCCTGGCCCCGCCCCCTCTGGCGCAGCTCTCTTTCCAGGCCCAAACTCCCCACCCTACCCTCCCCCGAGGCCCCATCCACCTTCACCGACCTTCAACCCCTCCCAACCCAACACCCCCTTCCCCGAGCCCGTCTGACGGGCCTACAAAACATCCCACAAACTCCCGTAGAAACAGGAACAAGGAAGAAAAAACCCAAAACACTATACAACAATCCCCGACCACCCCCCCAACCCTCAGTCTGAGTCCAACTTTTCGGCCTGAATAAAGGCCCAGGCCTCCTCCGAGGAGTCAAAGTAATAATGACGGTCTTTATAGGTGACCCAAAGGTGCGCCGGCTGTAAGATGCCAAACTTCACCCCTCTCCTGTGCAGCACTGCTTTCGACCGGTTATAACCGGCCCTTTTCCTCGCCGCCTCCGCGCTCCAGTCCTGGTAGATACGGATCTCTGCATTCACCCACCTGCTGATCCGTTCCTTCTTGGCCCACCTGAGTGCACATTCTCGATCGACGAACCGGTGAAACTGCACCAGTACCGCCCTTGGTGGCCCGCTGGGCTTGGGCTTCCGCTTCAGCACCCGGTGGGCCCCCTCCAACTCCAAGGGCCCTTGGAAGGACCCCGGTCCCATCAGCGAGTTCAGCATGGTGACCACATAGGCACCCAGGATCCGCAGATTCTTCCGCCGCAAGCGGTTCTCCATTTCCTCGAGCCTCGCCTGCCATTTCTTGTGGAGCGCCTCGTGCGTCTCCACCTTCACCGCCAGGTCTAGGATTTCATCCTCGTTCTCCGAGGCCCTTTGCCGGATCTCACGGATCTCCGCCCCTTGGGCCATCTGGGTCGCCAGGAGCTTGTCAAATGAGGCCTTTAACGGTACCAGCAGCTCAGCCTTAAGCTCTCTAAAGCAGCGGTGGAGCTGCTCCTGCGCCCACTGCCTCCACGCTGCCGGTCCCCGCCCGCCGCCATTTTGTTTTTCCTCCCTCGCACCTTTCTCTGCTCCAATATCGATTTTCTTTTATCGCCCCGCTCCTAGTCCAGTCCATCCACCAGCAGGGAAGTGTTGCTGTTGCCTTCCCACACCGGGAACAGTCCGTCCAGCACCGTCACGGGCCCTAAAAAGAGCCCAAATGTCCGATAACAGCGGGAGCCGCCGAACGTGCGGCTTAGCTCCGCATCGCCGCAACCGGAAGTCCTCAATTGTGTACAATGTTGGGTGCGTGTAAGGGCTGTGGTGGTGGCTGGAGGGTGCAGTGTTTTCGGCAAAGTTGAGATATGGAGGGGGGAGGGGACCCTGTACTTAGTGCGATTTTTCGGGAAGTTGGAACCTTGGTTCAACAAGTGTCTCCTCACGGGGCAATGTTAGTGTCTTCTGTTTATTTTTCGTTTTGTATTACTATTTACTCACTGGGGCTGGAGATGTAGTTTAATTGGTTTATTCATGTGGGGAGAGGGGTCCGGACAATGAGGCGACAGTCTGATCGGCGCCAGGGTCAGCATGGGTCAGCTGACTCTTGGGAGCATAGTGAGGGGTGGGCAAGTGCTGGTGCTTGTTCGAAGACCAGGGTGGTAGCAATTCTGATCAGTAAGGGTGTGGCATTTGAGGCTGGGAGAATTGTGGCAGATAAGGTGGGCAGGTATATAATTGTGAGTGGAAAGTGGGAGGTGTTTGTGAACGCCTACGCTCCGAATTGGGATCATGTGGAATTTATGAGACGCGTGCCAGGCAAAATCCCGGACTTAGAGTCACGCAACCTGATCATGGGGGGAGACTTTAACACAGTCATTGACCCCGAGCTGGAACGGTCGAAGTCCAGGACAAGGAAGCGATGGGCAGTGGCTAAGGAACTGAAGGGTTTTATGGAGCAGATGGGGGTTGGATCTAGGAGGGGTGAACAGAGTCTTTAAGGAGTTCAATAGTAAGCTATACGAGTCGGAGCCCCTGACGGGAGCGGAAGGGATGAGGCAATTTTTGGACCAATTGAGGTTTCCAAAGGTGGAAGAGGATCTGGTGGTGGGGCTGGGGGACCCGGTTGAGTTGGAGGAGATTGTCAAGGGTATAGAGGGCATGCAATCGGGTAAAGCCCCGGGGCCGGACGGTTACCAGGTAGAATTCTATAAGAAATTTTCAGAAATATTGAGCCCACTCCTGATGATGACCTTCAATGAGGCTAGAGAGAAAGGGATCATCCCCCAACAATGTCACAGGCCTTGATCTCACTCATTCTTAAATGAGGGAAGGACTCAGAACATTGTAGGTCAGACAGGCCGATTTCGCTTTTAAATGTAGATGCCAAATTGCTAGCTAAGATTCTGGCCACAAGAATTGAGGATTGCGTCCCAGGGGTGATAGAGGGAGACCAGACTGGGTTTGTGAAAGGCAGACAACTCAATCCCAGTGTTCTGAGACTTTTGAATATTATTATGATGCCGTCAGTGGGAGGGGAGGCGGAGGGTGGTAACAGCGATGGACGCAGAGAAAGCCTTTGACCGGGTGGAGCGGGAGTACCTGTGGGGAAACGCTGGGGAGGTTTGGTGAGAGCTTTATTGGCTGGGTGAAATTGCTGTACCAGGTGCCTGTAGCAAGTGTATGTACAAACTGGCTGAGGTCGGGGTACTTCGAGCTTCACCGGGGCACGAAGCAGGGGTGTCACCTCTCCCCGTTACTATTTGCCCTAGCTATAGAACCACTAGCTATGGCGCTGAGAGCCTTGAGGAACTGGCGGGGACTGGTTCGGGGGGGTAGTTTTTCAGGGTACAAACTGAACATTGGAAAGAGCGAGTTGTTTGTGATCCAGGCGAAGGGGCAGGAGGAGAGACTGAAAGAACTGCCGCTCAGGAGGTGTGGAGAAAAGTTTTCATTACCTGGGTATACAGGTGGCCAGGAAATGGGATGCCCTGCGCAGGCTCAACCTGACCCAGTTGGTGGAGCAAATGGAAGGGGATTTTAAAAGGTGGGACATGCTCCCGCTGTCACTGGCAGGGAGGGTGCAGACTGTGAAAATGACCCTCCTCCCCAGATTTTTGTTTGTCTTTAAGTGCCTCCCCGTCTTCATCCCTAAGGCCTTTTTTAAGCGAGTGAGTAGGATCATTATGGGCTTTGTGTGGGCGAATAAGACCCCGTGAGTAAGGAGATCGCTGTTGGAGCGCAGTCGGGGGGGGGGGGGGGGGGTTTGGCGCTGCCGAACCTTCGCAACTACTACTGGTCAGCCAATGTAGCTATGATTAGGAAGTGGGCGATTGGGGGGGGGGGGGGGGGGGGGGGGGGGGGGGCCTGTGTGGGAGCAGCTGGAGGCAGCGTCATGTAAAGGTTCTAGTCTTGGAGCTTTGATAACGGCTCCTTTGCTGTTCTTGCCAACCCGTTACTCCACAGGTCCAGTGGTGGTGGCGACACTGCGGATCTGGGGACAGTGGAGGACGTACAAGAAGGTGGAGGGAGCGTCGGTGGACCCCGATATGCAACGCCCACTGGTTTGTCCCGGGTAGGATGGATGGTGGCTTCCAGAGCTGGCAGAGGGCAGGCATCAGAAGGATGGGAGATCTGTTCATAGACGGAAGCTTTCCCAGTTTGAAGGCGCTAGAGGACAAATTTAATCTGCCGTCAGGAAACGTCTTTAAATATCTGCAAGTACGAGCCTTCCTGAAAAAAACAGGTAGTGGCCTTTCCGACGCTGCCGCCACTGAGGATACAGGGAGGGGAAGGTGTCGGATATCTACCAGGAAGTACAGGAGGCGGAGGAAACCCCGGTGGAGGATCTCGAGGGCAAGTGGGAGGAGGAGCAAAGTGAGGAGTTGGAAACGGGTCTGTGGCATGAGATCCTGGGCAGAGTTAATTCCTCCTCATCATGTGCCAGGCTCAGTCTAATTCAATTTAAGGTGGTCCACCGGGCACACATGACGGCAGTGAGAATGAGCAAGTTTTTTGGGGTAGAAGACAGTTGTATGAGGTGCAAGGGCAGCCCTGCAAACCATGCCCACATGTTTTGGGCATGCCTGGAGAGTTTTGGCAAGGGTTCGTGAGGGCAATGTCCATGGTGCTTAACACATGGGTGGTGTCGAGTCCAGAGAAGCGATCTTTGGAGTGTCAGAAGACCCGTGAGTTCAGAAAGAGGCCGATGTCTTGGCCTTTGCCTCCCTAGCAGCCCGGAGACGGATTTTATTAATGTGGAGGGACCTGAAGCCCCCGAGTGCAGAGACTTGGGTTAACGACATGGCTGGGTTTCTCAGCCTCGAGAAAATAAAGTTTGCCTTCAGAGGGTCTACGCTAGGGTTCTCTCGGAGGTGGCAGCCGTTCGTCGACTTTGTCGGGGAAAATTAAAATGTCAGCAGCAATCAGTGGGGGGTGGTGAGTGCTTCATTGGGATGGTGTGGGAAGACTGGGCCGCGTGGGCTAATGTCTACTTAATTATTGCATATTCTCTTTTTACACAATGTTAATGTTCACTCTAGTTTGTTTTGTTATTATTGTTACTACTGTTTTATTATGAAAAATTCTGCAAAACCTTTATAAAAATACTTTAAAAAAAAAGACTCTGTCACAGTGCTGTGTTTAGTTTTATGCATGTAGAAATACTACTCGAATGAGGTGACTAAGGTCTGTTGGTGCCAGTTGAACTATTTTCCAAATGTCAGTGACCTCAGGAGAGGGAAGAAAACAAAACACCTTGTATTCATGTTTATCATAGAATTTACAGCGCAGAAGGAGGCCATTCGGCCCATCGAGTCTGCACCGGCTCTTGGAAAGAGCATCCTACCCAAGGTCAACACCTCCATCCTCTCCCCGTAACCCAGAAACCCCACCCAACACTAAGGGCAATTTTGGACACTAAGGGCAATTTATCATGGCCAACCTGCACATCTTTGGACTGTGGGAGGAAACCGGAGCACCCGGAGGAAACCCACGCACACACCGGGAGGATGTGCAGACTCCGCACAGACAGTGACCCAAGCCGGAATTGAGCCTGGGACCCTGGAGCTGTGAAGCAATTGTGCTATCCACAATGCTACCGTGCTGCCCACGGTTGTGCCTTTACATAATAAAACTTTCCAAGGTGCTTCTTAAGAGCATTATCAAGCAAAATTGGCATTGAGCATGCAAGGAGATATTCAGCAGATGACCTAAAGTTTATTGTAAAGGTAAGTTTTAACGAGGAGAGAGAGGTGGGGACAGTTGCAGAGCTCTGGGCAAGTGAAAAGGCACAGTGCCATTTATGGAGCAACTATAAGTGGGGATGCGCAGGAGGTCAGAAGTGAAGGAACGGGGCTCTTGTGAAGAGCTGTAGGGTCTGGCGGAGGTTCCAGTGATATGGAGGAGGGGTCCAGGAGGAGTTTGAAAGATTAGGCTTTTTTGTATCATGAACAAGTCTTAAGTCAGGGATGATGGGTGAATAGTATTTGATACAAGTAAATAATCACAGCAGAGTTCAGAACAAGCTCATGTTTATGTAGGACGGAGAATGGGAGACTGATTTGCAGTAACCAACTCTAGAAGTAGCCGAAGCATAGATGAGGGTGCAAAAGAGAAAATGCTGGAAAATCTCAGGAGGTCTGGCAGCATCTGCAGGGAGAAAAAAGAGCTAATGTTTCGAGTCCAGATGACCCTTTGTCAAAGCTTTGACAAAGGGTCATCTGGACTCGAAATGTTAGCTCTTTTCTCTCACAACAGATGCTGCCAGACCTGCTGGGATTTTCCAGCATTTTCTCTTATGGTTTCAGATTCCAGCATCCGCAGTAATTTGCTTTTATCTTTAGATGAGGGTTTCAGAAGTTGATGAGTGAGACGGCATAGTGGTTGCACTGCTACCTCAGCGCCAGGGACCCAAGTTCAATTCTGGCCGTGGGTCGCTGTCTGTGTGGAGTTTGCATGTTCTCCCCATGTCTGCGTGGGTTTCCTCTGGGTGCTCCGGTTTCCTCTCTCGGCCCAATGTCGCACAGGTTAGGTGGATTGGCTATGATAAATTGCCTCTTAGTGTCCAGGGATGTGCAGGTTAATTTATGGGGTTGCAGGGATACGGCAGGGTGGACAGGAGAGTGAACATAGGTAGAGTGCTTGTTCGAAGGGTCGGTGCAGACTCGATGGGCTGAATGGCTTCCTACATGCAGGGATTCTATGAGGAGGGGCAGAGACGGGCCATGTTATGGAGGTAGCAGTAGGTGGTTTTGGTAATGATATGAACATATGATCAGCAGCTCACCTTGGTGTCAAATAAGACTGTGACTTCAGTCATCCAAATGCTGGAGGAATTTCTGCTCATCCAGTGCTGGATGTTGGACTGGCAGTGTAACAAATTAGGGAGGGCTCAAGAAGATCTGAGTGCCCTCATTGTACATATGGAGCCTGACATGTTTTTGGATTTTGTCACGTTGAGGCAGCACGGAAATGAGAATTAGGAGGGGGCCGGGGAATATCCTTGGGCATCCAGAAGCAGAAGTGTGAGATCAGGAAGAGAAGTTATTGGAAACGTTTCTTAACTGCGACTCTTGAGTATAGACCAGGTATTGCTTCTCAGCCTTTTGGCTAAGATCAAGTGTAGTATCTGCTCTGCCTTTTGGCTCAGATGTGGTATGTCTCTCTTGGATTGGATTCAATTTAAATTTGAATTGGCTTTTGGAGCAGGCAAGGAGCTGGATTGGTGGTTCGCCCTGTCCACACTCTGAGCCCTGGCTTTGTAACTCAGAAAAAGTAATTTTTAAAAAATGTATAGACCAGGCAAGGGCAGTTCCTTGACAGATTTTGAAAAGGGAGAACATAATTGAGAACAGGAGATAGTATTGTGGAGATTAATGGTGTACACGAGACCACCAAGACACCGTATGGACATAATGAATTTTTAAAAACGAGATTTATTGCTGACCCATTGAGCTCCCAAGTAATTAATTAAGAAATCTGCCTCTAAATGTGTTAGTCTTAGAGAAGCAGAATTTCTTCTGACCTGTGACCTTGACAAATCTATATCCAATTATATGGTTGAATGGTGGTTGCAGTAGACTTGGAATTAGCATCAGTGCAATATTTTGCTACAAGATCAGTTCAATTCAAAAGTTAGAACATCATATTTTAAGTTTGAATGATGATGCTTTACGGAATTCAGTAATATATCGGGCTTGTGAGCAAACTGTGGTTAATGGTTTTATATACAAGATTGACAAACGTGCTGCTTAACAATTTTTATTTTAAATGTAACCTTCATTCTGCTGAAGAGAGAAAATGCACCTCCGTTCTTCGGATGGGCTCTTGGGTAAATGTAAACCCTAGATTATCAGGCCATTCAGCCCGGAGGCTTGAGGCTGTTTCAAGTTGCTGCTGAGCTTGCTGTTAAGATCGTATTTGGAGTGTTCGCTTTGACTTGAGTATCTTGGTTAAAAAAGGAAGATGAGCCTTTTCTTTCCTGTGTTGTAAGACACATTTCTGGTTCAGTCTAGATTGGCTATGACAAAGGACAAGGAGCAATCTAGAATAACGATACTTAATTGTAGAAGGTTTAGTTTCAGTGGGTTGAGAACAGTCTGTCCTCACTAAGTTGCATTGAAAGATTGGCAGGCAACTGTAACAGAACAATTTTAAACAAGATGGGTCAGGTACCCAGAAGGAGGAGAGATAGGGCAAAACAAAACCAGAGCGTCCTGGATGATGAAAGAGATATGGAGTGAAATACAGATACCAGGTTGATGTAACCGATCCAGGCTGAATATAGAAAGTTCAGAGGGGCAATGAAAAATGAAATGAGGGAAGCAAAAGAATTATGAGAAGAGAATGGCAACTGATGTAAAAGAATCAGAACATAAGAACCAGGAGCAGGAGTAGGCCATCTGGCCCCTCGAGCCTGCTCCGCCATTCAATTAGATCATGGCTGATCTTTTGTGGACTCAGCTCTACTTTCCGGCCCGAACACCATAACCCTTAATCCCTTTATTCTTCAAAAAACTATCTATCTTTACCTTAAAAACATGTAATGAAGGAGCCTCAACTGCTTCACTGGGCAAGGAATTCCATAGATTCACAACACTTTGGTGAAGAAGTTCCTCCTAAACTCAGTCCTAAATCTACTTCCCCTTATTTTGAGGCTATGCCCCCTAGTTCTGCTGTCACCCGCCAGTGGAAACAACCTGCCCGCATCTATCCTATCTATTCCCTTCATAATTTTAAATGTTTCTATAAGATCCTCCCTCATCCTTCTAAATTCCAACGAGTACAGTCCCAGTCTACTCAACCTCTCCTCATAATCCAACCCCTTCAGCTCTGGGATTAACCTAGTGAATCTCCTCTGCACACCCTCCAGTGCCAGCACGTCCTTTCTCAAGTAAGGAGACCAAAACTGAACACAATACTCCAGGTGTGGCCGCACTAACACCTTATACAGTTGCAACATAACCTCCCTAGTCTTAAACTCCATCCCTCTAGCAATGAAGGACAAAATTCCATTTGCCTTCTTAATCACCTGTTGCACTTGTAAACCAACCTTCTGTGACTCATGCACTAGCACACCCAAGTCTCTCTGAACAGCGGCATGCTTTAATATTTTATCGTTTAAATAATAATCCCGTTTGCTGTTATTCCTACCAAAATGGATAACCTCACATTTGTCAACATTGTATTCCATCTGTCAGACCCGAGCCCATTCACTTAACCTATCCAAATCCCTCTGCAGACTTCCAGTATCCTCTGCACTTTTCGCTGTACCACTCATCTTAGTGTCATCTGCAAACTTGGACACATTGCCCTTGGTCCCCAACTCCAAATCATCAATGTAAATTGTGAACATTGTGGGCCCAACACGGATCCCTGAGGGACACCACTAGCTACTGATTGCCAACCAGAGAAACACCCATTTATCCCAACTCTTTGCTTTCTATTAATTAACCAATCCTCTATCCATGCTACTACTTTACCCTTAATGCCATGCATCTTTATCTTATGCAGCAACCTTTTGTGTGGCACCTTGTCAAAGGCTTTCTGGAAATCCAGATATACCACATCCATCGGCTCCCCGTTATCTACTGCACTGGTAATGTCCTCAAAAAATTCCACTAAATTAGTTAGGCATGACCTGCCTTTAACGAACCCATGCTGCGTCTGCCCAATGGGACAATTTCTATCCAGATGCCTCGCAATTTCTTCCTTGATGATAGATTCCAGCATCTTCCCTATTACCGAAGTTAAACTCACTGGCCTATAATTTCCTGCTTTCTGCCTACCTCCTTTTTTAAACAGTGGCGTCACGTTTGCTAATTTCCAATCCACCGGGACCACCCCAGAGTCTAGTGAATTTCGGTAAATTATCACTAGTGCATCTGCAATTTCCCTAGCCATCTCTTTTAGCACTCTGGGATGCATTCCATCAGGGCCAGGAGACTTGTCTACCTTTAGCCCCATTAGCTTGCCCATCACTCCCTCCTTAGTGATAACAATCCTCTCAAGGTCCTCACCTGTCATAGCCTCATTTCTATCAGTCGCTGGCATGTTATTTGTGTCTTCCACTGTGAAGACCGACACAAAAAACCTGTTCAGTTCCTCAGCCATTTCCTCATCTCCCATTATTAAAACTCCCTTCTCATCCTCTAAAGGACCAATATTTACCTTAGCCACTCTTTTTTGTCTTATATATTTGTAAAAACTTTTACTGTCTGTTTTTATATTCTGAGCAAGTTTACTCTCATACTCTACCTTACTCTTCTTTATAGCTTTTTTAGTAGCTTTCTGTTGCCCCCTAAAGATTTCCCAGTCCTCTAATCTCCCAGCAATCTTTGCCACTTTATATGCTTTTTCCTTCTATTTGATACTCTCCCTTATTTCCTTAGTTATCCACGGTCGATTTTCCCTCTTTCTTCCGTCCTTCCTTTTTGTTGGTATAAACCTTTGCTGAGCACTGTGAAAAATCGCTTGGAAGGTTCTCCACTGTTCCTCAACTGTTCCACCATAAAGTCTTAGCTCCCAGTCTACCTTAGCTAGTTCTTCTCTCATCCCCTTGTAATCTCCTTTGTTTAAACACAAAACACTAGTATTTGATTTTACTTTCTCACCCTCCATTTGTATTTTAAATTCCACCATATTGTGATCGCTCCATCCGAGAGGATCCCTAACTATGAGATCATGAATCAATCCTGTCTCATTACACAGGACAAGATCTAGGACCGCTTGTTCCCTCGTAGGTTCCATTACATACTGTTCTAGGAAACTATCGCGGATACATTCTATAAACTCCTCCTCAAGGTTGCCTTGACCGACCTGGTTAAACCAATCGACATGTAGATTAAAATCCCCCATGATAACTAGAACATAGAACATAGAACAGTACAGCACAGAACAGGCCCTTCGGCCCTCAATGTTGTGCCGAGCCATGATCGCCCAACTCAAACCCACGTATCCACCCTATACCCATAACCCAACAACGCCCCCCCCCCCCCCCCCCCCCCCCCCCTTAACCTTACTTTTATTAGGACACTACGGTCAATTTAGCATGGCCAATCCACCTAACCCGCACATCTTTGGACTGTGGGAGGAAACCGGAGCACCCGGAGGAAACCCACGCACACAGGGGGAGGACGTGCAGACTCCACACAGACAGTGACCCAGCCGGGAATCGAACCTGGGACCCTGGAGCTGTGAAGCATTTATGCTAACCACCATGCTACCCTGCTGCCCATTTCTGTACCATTTCTACATGCATCAGTTATTTCTTTGTTTATTTCCTGCCCCACCATAACATTACTATTTGGTGGCCTATAGACTACTCCTATCAGTGACTTCTTCGCCTTACTATTCCTGATTTGCACCCAAATGGATTCAACCTTATCCTCCATAGCACCGATGTCATCCCTTACTATTGCCCGGATGTCATCCTTAAAT
This sequence comes from Scyliorhinus canicula, assembly GCF_902713615.1. Lineage (NCBI taxonomy): Eukaryota > Metazoa > Chordata > Chondrichthyes > Carcharhiniformes > Scyliorhinidae > Scyliorhinus > Scyliorhinus canicula. Next base: position 140,740,410 of record NC_052149.1, read on the forward strand.
AACAGAGCAACACCACCTCCCTTACCATCCACTCTGTCCTTCCGAATAGTTTGATACCCTCGGATATTTAAAGTCTTCTGTTGGCACGTAAGAATTTTTAAAAAATAGAAAGAGGAGGGGGATATGGCTTATTAGTGAGCGAAAAGGAGGCTGAGATGTTAATCATTGCTTTGCATTTGTTTTTGCTCAGATGTGCTGCCAGAGTCGTGAATTAGGACGTTGAGGGAATTGAGGATATTGTGGAGATACAGGTTGTAATATGCCAATTCTTCTTAGACACTGGGATTGCTGCCTGAGGTCTGGAGAATTTAAAAAAGGGTGCAAAGATAAGGCTAGCAACTACTTGTTGAGATGATAATCTGGGACAAATTTAGCAGTCATTTGGGCAAATGGAGATTAATTAAGGATTTCTTAAAGGCCAATTGTTTTCACCAACTTGATTGTGTTTCTGGATGAGATACAGAGAGGGTTGATTGACGAGGATAATGTCGTCCATATGAACGCCTGAAAGGCGCTTGATGAAGTGCCATGCAAACTGCTTTTGAGCAATGTTGAAGCCTGGGAAGAAAGTGGGAGTGGCAGCATTGGTAAGAAATTAGCTGTGTGTGTGACCACTGGATGGCTTTAGGAATTTAAAAAAAAAATAATTTTTCTTCAAATTTTTCAACAACAAATTTTCTTCCAACAATAAAATAAACAAGGCATAGAAAAAACAGAAAGAAAAGTCCCTCCCCCAATACAAAGCAATAAATTAATAACAAAAAAGAAAGTAACAAACATATAGTTGCAATACAAACCCCCTTAACAGACCCATAATCCCCCCCCCCCCCGCCGGTACCGCCCCCTCGGCAAACATGACCCTCTCCAGTTTGATAAACCCGGCCATGTCGTTAATCTAGGATTCCGGGCTTGGGGGCTTCGCGTCCCTCCACTGTAAAAGAATCCTACGCCGGGCCACTAGAGACGCAAAGACCAGAATCCTGGCCTCTCTCGCCTCCTGCACTCCCGGCTCCGATGCTACCCCAAAGATAGCGAGCCCCCAGCCCGGTTCCACCCTGGAACCGACCACCTTGAACAAGGTCCCCGCCACCACCTTCCAGAACCCCTCCACCGCCGGACACGCCCAGAACATGTGGGTGTGATTTGCCGGGCCTCCCGAACACCTCCCACACCTGTCCTCACCCCCAAAGAACCGGCTCAGCCTGGCCCCAGTCATGTGCTCCCTATGTAGCACCTTCATCTGAATTAAGCTGAGCCGTGCGCAAGAAGAGGACGAATTCACCCTCCTCAGGGTGTCTGCCCACGTCCCCTCGTCGATCTCCTCCCCTAGCTCCTCCTCCCACTTCACTTTCAGCTCCTCCACCGAGGCCTTCCCCCCCCCCCCCCCCCCTCCTGCATCACCTGATAAATTGCCGAGATCCTACCCTCACCGACCCACGTCCCCGAGAGCACCCTATCCTGCACCCTCCTTGGCGGCAATAGCGGAAACTCCGCCACCTGCAGCTTAACAAACTCCCTAATCTGCATATACCTGAAAGTATTCCCGGGGGGAGACCCCACTTCCCTTCCAACTACTCTAAGATCGCAAACTTCCCGTCGAGGAAAAGGTCCCCTATCCGCCTGATGCCTGCCCTATGCCAAGTCAAAAACCCACCATCTATTCTCCCTGGTGCAAACCGGTGGTTGCCCCGTATCGGGGTCCAAACTGAGGCCTTCACTTCTCCCCCATGCCGCCTCCACTGCCCCCAAATTTTAAGGGAAGCCACCACTACTGGACTCGTAGAATACCTTGCCGGGGGGAGTGGGAGCGGGGCCGTCACCAGTGCCTCCAAACACGTGCCCACACAGGACGCCACCTCCAACCTCTTCAATGCGGCACCCTCCCCCTCCATCACCCACCTACGAATCATTGCCACATTCGCAGTCCAGTAGTACCCACACAGGTTGGGCAACGCCAAACCATGTACCTCCCTGCCTCGCTCCAGGAATACCCTCCTCACTCTCGGGGTCTTCCGCGTGCACACAAACCCCAGAATACTCTTATTAACCCTCCTAAAGAAAGCCTTCGGAATCATAATGGGTAAACACCTAAACTCCTCCTCCATCTGTCCACCAGCCTTGAAAGTTTAGCCTATGCAGGGCCCCCCAGCTCCTAGCTATCTGGACGCCAAGATATCTAAAGCTCCTCTCCGCCCTCTTCAACGGGATCTCCCCTATCTCCCTCTCCTGGTCCCCCCAAGTGCAGCACAAACAGCTCACTCTTCCCCACGTTAAGCTTATAGCCCGAAAAATCCCTAAACTTTACAAGTACCTCAACACCTCTGGCACCCCCCCCCCCCCCCCGCACAATTCGCCTCCAGTCCATGGCCAGGGGTTCATTTGGTAACGCGAAGAGCAGGGGAGACGGGGGGCACCCCTGCCTCGTCCCCCGGGACAGCCGAAAGTCCTCCGACCTCCTCCCATTCGTCACCACGCTCGCTACCGGGGCACTATACAGCAGCCTCACCCAGCTAATGAATCCCTCACCGAACCCAAATCTCCTCAACACCTCCCACAGGTAGCTCCACTCCACCCTATCGAAGGCTTTCTCCGCATCCATCGATGCTACTATTTCCGCCTCCCCATCCGCCAACAACGTCATCATAACATTAAGAAGCCGCCACACATTGACAGTCCGCTGCCTCCCCTTCACAAACCCCGTTTGGTCCTCATGGATAGAGGTCCTCACTAACAACGGGCCCAGCAAGTCTGAGAACTTCTTATAAAACTCCACCTGGAGCCCGTCAGGTCCCGGTTCTTTCCCTGTCTGCATGCTCCCCAGCGCCTCCATCAACTCCTCCAACTCGATTGGGGCCCCCAGACCCTCCACCCGCTCCTCCTCCACTCTTGGGAACTCCAGCTTATCCAGAAAGCGGTCCATCCCGCCCACCTCCCTAGGGAGCACCGACAGGTACAGCCCCTCGTAGAAGGACCTGAACACCCCATTAATGTCCCTAGCACTCCGCACCAAGTTCCATCCTGCATCTGTGACTCCCCCTATCTCTCTCGCTGCCTCCCGCTTCCGGAGCTGGTGGGCCAGCATCTGACTTGCCTTCTCCCCGTACTCATATACCACCCCCTTCGCCCTCCTCCACTGCGCCTCCGCCTTCCGGGTGGTCAGTATATCGAACTCCGCTTGGAGACTGCGACGCTTCCTCAAAAGCCCCTCTTCTGGGACATCCGCATACCTCCTGTTCACCCTTAACATTTCTTCCACCAACCTCTCCCTCTCAACACTCTTCCCCCCTCTCCCTGTGCGCACGAATAGATATCAGCTCCTCTCTAACCACTGCCTTCAGCGCTTCCCAGACCACCCCAACTTGCACCTCCCCATTGTCATTAGCTTCCAAATACTCCTCTATGCACCTACGGACCCGCCCACATACTTCCTCCTCTGACAGAAGTCCCACATCTAACCTCCACAGCATGCGCTGATCCTTCCCCTCCCCCAGCTCCAGGTCCACCGAATGCGGAGCGTGGTCAGATATGACTATCACCGAATACTCCGCCCCCCACCACTCTTGGGATTAGCGCCCTGCTGAGGACAAAAAAATCAATCCGGGAATAAGCCTTGTGGACATGGGAGAAAAAGGAAAGCTCCCTACCTCCCGGCCTCTCAAACCTCCAAGGGTCTACCCCTCCCAACTGATCCATGAACCCCCTCAGCACTGAGGCCGCAGCCGGCCTCTTTCCCGTCTTAGACCTCGAACGATCCAGAGCTGGGTCCAACACAGTATTAAAATCCCCTCCCAAGATCAAGCCCCCCCATCTCCAGGTCTGGAATCCTGCTCAACATTCGCCGCATGAAACCTGCATCGTCCCTGTTGGGGGCGTACACATTAACCAGAAACACCTGCTCCCCTTGAAGCCTACCACTCACCATTACGTATCTACCACAGCTATCAGCCACCACACTCGATGCCACGAACGACAAGCTCTTGCCAACTAAAATCGCCAGCCCTCGATTCTTCGCATCTAGCTCCGAGTGAAACACCTGTCCAACCCAGCCTCTTCTCAGCCTAACCTGATCCGCCACCTTAAGGTGCGTCTCCTGGAGCATAGCCACGTCCGCTCCCAACCCCTTCAAATGTGGCAAGACCCAGGACCGCTTCACCGGTCCATTCAGCCCCCTCATGTTCCATGTGACCAGCTGAATCTGGGGGGGGTCTTCCCCCTCCCTCTGCGCTGGTCAGCCATAGCTCTCCTCCGGCTCACCACGTGCCCACAGATCCCCCCAGGCCCGTTCCCCACGGTGGCAGACCCCCCCCCCCCATCACCAGTAGTTTCCCTTCGACCCTCCAGCAGCATCCCGGTACCCCCCTATTGCTGACCCCGGCTGCTCCCACCACCCCAACACCCCCCCCCCCCCCCCCCCCCCCCCCCCCCCCCGGCCCGGTGTAACACAACCACCACTCCCCCCACTCAGTGCCGGTCCCGCCCGCTGCGCCTCCAGCACAGGAAGAAAGCCCACGCTTCCATCTCGGACCCCGTGTTGCTAATTGTGCTTTACTTAATTTGCTCTGTTTAATCACCTTGCTCTAGAGTCGCCAGGTATCTTGATACCACCACAAGGTTCAAGTTCAAGTGCTGATCAATAACTCAATACACCAGTTAGTAAAGTTCAAATCAAAACACATTTATTATATACACAGTCAGTCACTACTCATGCATAAAACACTACTCACTAGACTATCTCTAACACTAAAAGGCCAATACTTAGCTTTGGAAACTGGCCCACCAGGTCAGGGGAACAAATGGCCTTTCGTTCGCTTTTGAGTCTGCAGGCTTCCAGCTGGTATGGACTAAGGGTTAGGAGCGCCTATCTCATAGCGTGCGTTGACTGGACACTTACTTGGCTGGTGCAGCTGCTAGGCACGTATCTCCGAGTTGAGAGCCACGGTCTAATTCTTTGAGAGCTGCCAAGAAGCTGTTAGGCTGGTCTCTCCTCGCTGAGAGCCAAGTACCAAGAAGATCGAATTGAACTTGGGGACTCTATTTTATAGTCCCCAGGGGCTTTGCGCCCTTTTGGGCGGACCCCGTACCTGGTTGCAATTGATTAGACCATGTTCCAATCAATTGATTTAATTTCCCCAATACTGGAGCTGTTCGCTGATCGCTGGCCGGTTCCTATATGTCCGTTGGCCTTCCTTTGTCTTGGCTCCCGCTGGCGCCGAGGAGTCTGGCTTGGCCTCGATTGTCTTAAATCTTTCCAATTGTTCCCAGGGATCGCTCATCAATAGGTAGATGGTTGTTAGTTTCAGTGCTGTCTGGGTTTCTGCAAGTTCTAATATACAGGAGATTTTGCACCTGCTTGTTTTCCTGCGTTTGGCCATTTCTCCCTGCATTCTTAGCGGATCTCCATTTTAAAGTCGGGAAGTGGCCAATTTGTTTTTCCAGCTTGGGGAGATGAGGTCATTGCTAGATGGAGCCAAGGGAGGCAGAAAGACATTTTGAAAGTATTAGAGAGTTAGTTTTGTGGAGAAACTTTGGAGAGGGGAATTAAATTCTGATCTGCTTGATGTTGAGTCCACAACTCCCCCACAGTAAGATAGATTCAAAGCTGTATGTTTCTTTTCTTGTTGTTTAATGGGAAATTGAGTGGTTGTGTTTAAGGGGTAATTGTGAGCTGTTCTTTTCTGATGCGAAGTTAAAAACTTTAATATTGTGATCACAATAAAGTTTTGTTTTAAAAATACCAAATCTCTATTTCTTCATGCAATCACTCCATGAGCGAATCATTATTTCCGCACAATCTTACAAATAAACTGAAATATTGGGGTTTCAGTCCAGTATCCAAGCCACTGTTTGAGTCTGACCTGGAATCGTAATATGTGACGAGCAATATGGAGTATTAGTGAATGGCTGGTTTTGAACTGGAGGAAGATATACAACAGGATTCCTTAGAGCTTAGTACCAAGACCACACACATCTCATTGAAATAAATGACTTAAACGTAGGTGAACATGGCACAATTTCAAAATTACATATGACATGAAATTTGAAAGTACTTTGAACTGTGAGGAGGAAAAGGAGATAAACATGCTTGTTAAATGGACTGACAAGGAGGAAATTGAATTTCATGTAGACAAGTGTGAAGTGATACATTTTGGTAGGAAAAATTAGGAAAAGCAACATTGAATAAAGGGTACAATTCTTAAGCAGATGCAGCAACAGGGAAACCGGGGCATATTTGAACATAGGACATACAGTGCAGAAGGAGGCCATTCAGCCCATCGAGTGTGCACCGAACCAGTTAAGCCCTCACTTCCACCCTATCCCCATAACCCAATAACCCCTCCTAACCTTTTTCATCACTAAGGGCAATTTATCATGGCCAATCCACCTAACCTGCACGTATTTGTACTGTGGGAGGAAACCGGAGCACCCGGAGGAAACCCACGCAGACACTGGGAGAAAGTGCAGACTCCGCGCAGACAGTGATCCAGCAGGGAATCAAACCTGGGACCCTGGCTCTGTGAAGCCACAGTGCTAATCACTTGTGCTACTGTGCTGCACAAATAGTTGGAGGTGACACGTAGGTTGATTGAGTGGTTAAGAAGGACACAGGATCCTGAACTTTTGAAGTAGGGCACGACATACAAAACCCAAGGAGGCTATGAGAGTGGCACAGTGACACAGTGGTTAGCACTGCTGCCTCACAGCGCAAGGGACCCGGGTTAGATTCTGACCTCGGGTGACTCTGTGTGTAGTTTGCATATTCTCCCCCTGTCTGCATGAATTTCCTCCCACAGTCCAAAGATGTGCAGGTTAGGTGGATTGGCCATGCTAAATTGACGCTTAGTGTCCAAAGGTTAGGTGGGATTATGGGGATAGGGTGGGGGAGTGGGCCTAGGTAGGATGCTCTTTCGGATGGTCGGTGCAGGCTCAATGCGTTAAATGGCCACCTTTTGCACTGTAGGGATTTATGATAAATCTTTGTAAAATATTGGTTTGGCCTCATGTGGAGTTTGTGTCCAAGAGAGGATGCAGAAATGATTTCTGAGAATGGCTCCAAGAGTGAGAGACTTCAGTTGAGCGAATAGACTGAAGTTTTTTTTTCCTGGCAGATGAGACGGTTGAACGGATATTTGGTAGCGCTCTTCAGAATCGTGTTGGATCTAGACAGGATCTGGGCACTCTAAATTTATTTTAAAAAAATATTTCTATTCGTTTGACGTATTAACGTATGCTTCATAATTTATTCATCAGAAAGAACATCCTCCATAGGTTGGGTAAAGAATGAGGCAACGTGCATTTTAAAAATAAAATCAGAGTACCCACTTCTTTTTTTTCCAATTAAGTGGCAATTTAGTGTGGCCAATCACCTACCCTGCACATCTTTGGGTTGTGTGAGCAAGACCCATGCAGACACTGGGAGAATGTGCAAACTTCACACGGACCGGGATTGAACCTGGGTCCCTAGCGTCGTGAGGCAGCAGTGCTAACCACTGCACTACCGTGCCGTCCCTAATTGAAATCTTAAGGCTACAAAGGCGATAGTGGTAGATCCAGATACAAGTTTGTTCGAGGAAAACCCTAAAATGCTGGAAATAGACATTGGCTCCTGCAGCATTTTGAAAAAAGTGTCATCTGAAAATACTGCAACCTGGTTCATTTCAAGCACAGTTTTTAAGAAGACTTCAGGAAATGGCACACCTGCTCGAGGAGTGTGGATGAAAATGTGTTGGGGCCCATTGGATTGAGTTATGCTTCACAGTCAATTAACTGTTTCTAACTTTTCTGACATCTTGTTCAGCAGATAAATACTAACTGCAAGTCCACAGAGGACCCAGTACACATTGCCAGAGACGTCATAATATCAGCAGCTGTACTGAACATTTGTGAAAAGAGCTAGTGACACCCTGGGAGATGGAATTTGTAATCTGTGAACTGTACAACATCACTCAGACAGAGAAAAGGCAATCAGTTGTCTAAAGCAGGGTTTTTCGAACTCAGGGTTGTGACCTGTGGGTGGGTCGCAGGTGGGTCGCGGAATGATCGGTCATGGCACTCCCGATCGTGGGAGCAGTGCCCAACGGCCGCACCCAGCTTTTAGGTTGAGAGTGCCGGCCAGGACTGCCAGCAACTGCAGCATTTTGCCTTGCTCCATCTGATTGGCACCCAGATTATTCAATGGGTGATTAGCTTTCCTAATGTCCCATGCGGCGCCTCATTGTTCTGCAGACCAATAGGAGGCGATGGGGGCGGCACTTCGGCGGTCGGACTGTTGGAGCCCATGGGGCCTGTGAAGGATACGGAGAGTGGCAGAGAGAGTTTTGTGAGGGGTGAGAATGGCAAGTCACGATCCTGGCAGTCAGCACCAGTTCACCGTTTTCCATTCGCACTTCAATGCCGACACCGGTACAGTCGCACAGTGGTTAGCACTGTTGCTTCACAGCTCCAGGGTCCCAGGTTCGATTCCCGGCTTGGGTCATGTCTGTGTGGAGTCTGCACGTTCTCCCTGTGTCTGCGTGGGTTTCCTCCCACAAGTCCTGAAAGACGTGCTGTCAGGTAAATTGGACATTCTTCATTCTCCCTCTGTGTACGCGAACAGGTGCTGGAATGTGGTGACTAGGGGCTTTTCACAGTAACATCATTGCAGTGTTAAAGTAAGCCAACTTGTGACAATGAAGATTATTATTAATAAGGTAGGAGGAGGTATGTGATAGCTACATAAGGAGGGATTGCAGTAATTTGTTCTTCAAACTGCGATCCAAGAAGAAGGCACCAGCAGCAATCACAGAAAAGAAATGACGTGTGGTTCTCCTCTGGGGAATTTGAGGAACAGCATGTTTGAAACCTCTGCAATCGTGTCACTACAACAGTGTATTATAAGTTATCACTCTTCAGAAATGAAACTCATGGACACCATGTGCTGTTTTTTCTTTGAAAAGAGAATGCTGTCTGCATGCATGACCGCTCGGGCAGATCTGGCCTGGTGCCCAGTGGGGCAGACTGCCACCTCCTGACATCGGCGCGTTGTCCCAGTATGTCTCCTCCTGACGTCAACGTGCTGTCCCAGGACCAAATTTCTTTGAAACAATTGCAGTCTTCCCACCAGATGTGGCGGCAGTGAGCAGGTCACGCGCCCGGCATGTACACTGACATCATCTGACATCATGCGATCTGCGCTTTGGCTGCAAGATCATGGAGGAGAGCTGTCAGCTTTGTAGCTGCCAGCAAGAACGCAACACGACTATGTGAAGAACTGAAGATGGATCAGTTTGTAATAAGGAAGAGTAGGCCAGAGACACAAACAGGCCAGGATCTCTCAACTTGATCTGCTGGAGAGAGCTTCTGAGGAGAGCCCTTGGTAGGACAAAGCAGTGCTGGTGTGTGCTCCAAGGCCTCTGGTGAACAATCCATTAAGCTGAGATCGGGGAAAAAAGCAATATATTCATGAGGTTTGGCTTTATTAATTGTAACAGTGCAAATCAGGATGCAAAGCCTATATGCGTTATGTGCAGGAAAGTACTGGCAAATGAAAGATTAAAATCCATAAAACTTCAAAGGCATTTGAAGGCATGGCGAGTTTGAGGACAAACATCTTGATTTCTTTCAAAGGATGCAGTGAGAACTCTAAATCATCCACTGAAGCCCTGAGCAGAAATGTAACATTGAATGACAAAGCAAGTGAAGTTGTGAGGGCCAAGTAGGCTCACCTGTGGCATTAAAGGTAAACGAAAAAGTCGGTTGTGAAGTCGGCCGGCTGTCGTGGGTCCCAAAGGCTGACTGGTTGGTAGAAATGGGTCCTGGGCAAAAAAATTTTTTTAAAATACTGGTCTAAAGATGTTGTATGCTTAGGTAAATGCAACTCATAAGAATTTTGAACAGTGAAAGGCGTTCAAAGTTGAAATAAAAAACAAATAACAATGGTCAGACGTCTGAAATAAGAACAAAAATGGACAGCAGTGTCGGCACATAGAAGGTCGAGGCAAGTTAATGTTTTATTTGGAACCTTTAGTTTGAAATGTTTTGAGGAAGGATTTCTACACGCAAAAAAATCTGACTTGCAAATAAATAATCTAGTGTGGATATTAAATATTTTCTGGGCGGTATGGTGGCGCACCCCCCACAACCCAAAGATGTGCAGGGTTTTTGGTTTGGCCATGCTATATTGCCCCTTAATTGGAAACATTTTTTTTTAAAGTTAAACTTTTTCTGCTTTTGCCTAAGCTTAAGAATATGAGGTACACAGTACTGTACCATAAGCTTAGCAGTTGAACTTTGAAGATTATTGCGAGTGGCAGAATACAAAATGATAATCCTCAGGTAATGCTTTATCTGGTGAAATAGCTGGCCAACACTATTGGATCATTCAGGTATTGAAGATTTACAGTCTGTAGAATCTTTACCCAGCATGCGTCAGCATCTTTTGCAGCGATGGAACATTAGTGTCACTGAAAATGAAACTGGATTCTTAGCCCTCATGCCCCCCCCCCCCCCCCCCCCCCCCCCCCCCACACACACCCTTCCCTCTGAAAAAGGCTTAAAATGCAAAACATCAATGAGTGGGAGCTTCCAGTTGTCTCTTTATGCATGCCTACATTATACACTATTTCCTGTATGAGACAAAAAAATTATTATGACGTGCCTCTTAATGCCAGCCTGACTGCTGGAACTTTGTAGGAGCAGTTGTAGATTCACTTTTATTTCTTTTTTCCTATTCTGATGGAATGCATTAGATTGGCAGTTGCTGTATGAAGAAATTCTGATGTGGAATGTAGTTTGTGCTTGAACTGCTTTGCTGACATCAGTCTTCTCAATTCACATAATTGTATTTGTAAAAATGTATACATTAAACGTGGCTGCAAATAGCTCTCTAGAACTATTGCATATCAACTCAACAATGGCTATTTTCAGAAAAATTTGTATGTTCTTAAGAAATGCAAAACCCAAATAGCATAGAAATACTGGGTGAGTCACAGGTAAAACATGCTGGATTAACACAAAGCCTATCTAAAGGGAAGCAAATTAGTTTTGTGCTGTCTCTTGTGTTAGTGATTCAAGAGCTCTTATTTTCCAGCAACACCTAATTGTGACAGGAAATGTCATAGCTCTCAAGGCTGTCAGAACAGTTAGATAATTTTTGGCTTTCATGCAATGATATAATTTGTTAGTGGCTTAATTCCTTGACCTATTGAGTGTTAATGCTTACTCAGTGGAATTCCTGTTCCTTTCTGCACAGCCTTCTGTAAAATTAATCCAACATTTAAACAAATCTCAAGATCATCGTGTATGAGAAAGCTAAAAATAATAGACTTAGATTCTTTTCTCCTCTTGTCCCTCCACCTTCTCTTCCTGCCCCTAAACAGGCATAGACTCCCAATTTGGTATACCGCTACAGACACGAGCAGCCTGCCCCATCCGTTTCACTGCCATTCATGTGATTGCAGCAAAAGTGTGCTTGATGAGAACAGGGATTGAGTTTTGCTGTGATGCTGTCCAAATCGCGTAATTAACATTTGAAGAATGGCATCATTCATGAAATAATGAAGTTGCCACTGCCTGTGGAGCCCATAGCTTTGAAAGAGTGGATATTTTCAAGACAGGTGAGAAAAAATGGGAGGGGAAGTTGTACAAGTATAGAGCACTTTAAATTGAACTCATTGCTCTTTTTAAATTTGTTGATTGGAAAATATTTTAAAGAACAAATTATTAATATTGTTGTGGACTGATTTAAGTTAGTATGTAACTTAAGTAAGATTCCCAGTAAGATTCTTAACTTGATATTTCATAGCATATGACAAAGTTGTTATTCCAATCAATTTGGAAATATTCTCAAAATATTGTGAGCCTTGAATCACTTGTATACAACTTCTTTGGTAGGTTTCAATTCAGCTTTAATTTAATCCAGAATGGGGCGTCACGGTTGCGCAATGGTTATCACAGTTGCCTCACGACACCGAGGACCCAGCTTCGATCCCGGACCTGCGTCACTGTCGTGTGGTGTTTGCTCATTCTCCCCGTGTTTGCGTTGGTCACCCCCTCCACAACCCAAAGATGTGCAGAGTAGGTGGATTGGCCATTCTAAATTGCCCCTTAATTGGAAAAAAATTAATTGGGTACCCTAAATGTATTTTTAAAAATTAATCTAGAATGCTTCAATCTAACTAAATTGGTTATAATTTGCTGTTCTGAGAGAATCTTTCCCCTCATGGGGGAATCTAGAACTGCTGGGGAAGCGGCACGGTTTCAAAATAAGTAGCCTCCCATTTAAGACAGAGGCAAGTAGGAATTTATTTTCTGACGGTTATTAATTACTTCAAAAGATATGGAGATAGTATGGGAAAGTGGCATTGAGGTAGATAATTAGTCATGATCTTATTGGATGGTGGAGCAGGTTCAAGGGATTGAAAGATCTATTCCTGTTCCTATTTCTTATGAAAAATGAAATGAAAATTGCTTATTGTCACAAGTAGGCTTAAGTGAAGTTACTGTGAAAAGCCCCAAGTTGCCACTTTCCGGCGCCTGTTCAGGGAGGCTGGTACGGGAATCGAACCATGCTGCTGGCCTGCTTGGTCTGCTTTAAAAACCAGCGATTTAGCCCAGTGTGCTAAACCAGCCCCTTCTGCTTCTGTGTTAAGTTGGAAACTGTATTTACAAAGTGTTTAATGAACAACCTTGTCTTTATTAAAGAGGGAAACCCAGCATTTTTAATACACCAAAAGCATGCCAGTTTAATACTTAAATATGCTCTAGTTTTGTGCTAGTCTAATGTTGAAATAGTACACGTCTATGATTGTTTAAACGTCCAATAAATCTGAGTCCCGTTTATTTTATTTTTATTATATGCACCTGTGGACCCATAATCGGGACGTGCCTTTAAGCAGAAAATTCAAAGTTGAATCAGCCTGCTTGCCAGGACATTGTGTTCGGGTATTGAACTTGATGATCAGCCATGATCAGAATGAATGGTGGTGCAGACGCGAAGGGCTGAATGGCCTCCTCCTGCTTCTGTTTTCTATACATGTTTCTGTGTATGTTCCCAGGTTTTGTATTTTGGAAAGGAGAAACCAGACTCCTCGGCACCGAGTGGATCTTAGCAACCAGTTTGTGGCGGGAGTCGGTTTGATTGGTTAACTGACAACCTGTGGGTTGGCCAGAGACGGTATTCAGCCTGACACCGGTCAGTGATTGGTTCCTGCATGATGCTTTCTGAGCAAAAGTGTTTAGACCTTGGAAGTGAAAGGAACAGTTTCTCTCTCTCTCTGAAGTGAAATAACTGCGCTATTGTAATGAAAGCGGTGAGTGCTTGGCACAGGAGTGAGAGTGTAGACAGCTTTGCCAGAGAAAATTATCTCAAGCCTAGAAGGAAGAAGTGCCAAATGAAAGCCTGAACTTCAAAAATACATTGACTGGAAATCATCCCAGACATCAAAAATTTATATTTTCTTTCCCTTTCCACGACTCTACCCCCCTGTTGTTTGTCTGTGTGTGTGTGTATGTAGAGAGTGGGGCAAGTTGGGGGGTTGGGTAGGGGGTAATCAATAGTTACATTTTCTGTGCGTTTAGTTATAATACTGTACATAATTAAATGCTATTTATGTTTTAAAGCTACAAATCTGGTGACTAGTTTATTGGGCTCAACCAGGGACGTTTGAGTATTTTAAATAAAATCTGATTTCACCTGTGTTGTGACTCCGGGTCACATGAAGCTGCAATTGACCAAACCCTAGCCCAAGGTGTTGTGACAATATTTAGACTTTTGAAATGTAAAAAAAGGATCATTCAAACAGGAAATGCGTAGCACTTGATTCCACATGGACGTGTGACAATACCATGATCCATAATGTGTAATGAAAAGCTTGCTCGTGTGCTCAGAAGTCCAACTTGTACCATTTGCTGTACCAGTGCTTTGAATCAGAGGATTGAACTGTGTGAAAATGATGATGAATGGATTCTTTTGTTACTGACTTAACATGAAAGCAGCAGCTTTTTTAAGTTGCTGACAGCTATTCATTGCTGGGTAACATCACTGGTGCTGTATCTGCGTCTGTGTATGCATAGTGAATAATCCATTTGTTTTCATTAGCTCCGACAAGGCATGGTTTAATCATAGTTTTAGTTGGCAGTGGACTTGAAATTTCATGTTGCTGCCTAATTTCTTTGTCAAATCGTTAAAACTTTTCTAAAGCTTCCTATTTAACCTGACACTGGTATTTTTGTGAACTCGGCTATTAGATTATGTGTTAGAAGCTGCCAGGTGCTAAACAGGTGCATTGTAATGATTGATAGTAAAAATTTAGGAATTGAAGTATTTATGCCGTGTTGAGTAAGATTATTAGTATAGAAAAGTGGTTTAGCTACTTATGTTTTACCTGCATCATAGAACCATCATTTAGAGCTTATTCTTATATAAAGTGAAGCTTTTAAGCTCTGCAAGAATATTATCTAGATCGAAACTGCTAGCCTCACAAATATTGGTACAATTTGCTTAATTGCAATGCCACAGGCTATAATTTACCATTTTGTGTGTGTGTTGTATTTCCTAATTGCATAATGACCAATTTATTGGTGGATTACAGTTCCCGTATATGTTGAACTGCCACTTTACAATTAACTATTTACATCCAAATACTGAAGAGCACCGAGAGTGCTGCACTGCAATTAACAAAACATGGTTAATTTGGGCTTTCAGTTTAGAGGCCCAGAATAACTTGTAATGGCTCCACTTGTGGATTTGTTCCAAGTATAATTAAAGCTGGAAAGTAAAACTGTCAGCTTATCTCCCTTTTGGTGCTTCTTCTTGATAACTGCAGTATTTTTCCTTTTTCACTACTGCATCCACAGTTGGGTAAAACTCCAAATTAGAAACCACATCACAGTTTCCTGACATGCACACATTTCACACTCAAATGAGTGAACCAACAGGACATTCATTCAGATCAGTTGCCATTGTGGCTGTCAGGAATAAGTGCATGCTGCTGAAAAACCACATTGCTGCATTTGCATTTTCGTCAAAATTCTTATGTTCTTGATGTTGGCTGCAAATATGTCAAAGCCTGACTTGTGTCAACTTCTAAATATGTTATTGTTTTTTCTGTGCATTGTGTTGTTGATATCCTCTGATTACTACCAGACAGCTCAATAACATTGACAAATGTGGGGGTGGTGAACGGGAGGAAAATGGTATCATGTCCTGAAGCCTTTTAAAAATAGTTTTTAGACGCACGAGTCTGACTGCAGTTTTGGAGAAAGCTGCTAAAAAATTTCATCTGGTCTAAAAACTGTTTAAAAATAAGGGGTCACCATTTAAAACTGAGATGAGGTGAATTTTTTCTATCGGAGGGCTGTAATCCTTTGGAACTTCTTCCTGAAAAGGCAGTGGAAGCAGAACCGTTGAATACGTTTACGGCAGAGGTGTGTAGATTCTTGGTAAACAAGAAGGTGAAAGGTTATTGCGGGGAGGTGGGATGCAGATTTGAGCTTACTATCATATCAATTATGATCTTACTAAAGCACGGGGCAGCACGGTAGTATTGTGGTTAGCACAGTTGCTTCACAGCTCCAGGGTCGCTGGTTCGATTCCTGGATTGGGTCACTGTCTGTGTGGAGTCTGTACATTCCTCCCGTGTCTGCGTGGGTTTCCTCCGGGTGCTCCGGTTTCCTCCCACAGTCCAAAGATGTGCAGGTTAGGTGGTTTGGCCATGCTAAATTGCCCTTCGTGACCAAAATTGCCCTGAGCGTTGGGTGGGGTTACTGGGTTATGGGGATAGGGTGGAGGTGTAGACCTGGGTAGGGTGCTCTTTCCAAGAGCCGGTGCAGACTCGATGGGCCGAATGGCCATTCTTCAGCACTGTAAATTCTATAAATGACAGAGTGGGCTCGAGGGGCCAAATGGACTTCTGCTCCTTGTTCGTATGTTCATAAAGTTGTTGATAACTGCATGTATGACTATCGGTGCCTAACCACCGGAAATAAGATTCTGCACAAATGGAAGACTTTCCTGGTCACACTTCTGTGGCTCTATTGGTTCGACAAAATTAGTTGCACAAAGGGTGCAGTGTGCAAATTTTGTCTCATCCTACATTATTCACCTCAGGATATTATTGTAGCTTGCAGCTGTTGTTTCCATCTTCACTTCCCTGCTCACAAACTCTCACTCCATGCCTAATATGGTGAACTTGGTTGATATCAACCACAGAACAGTACCTATTTTTTCCGTAAGTCAAGACATTAGACGTTAGTAGGATATTAAATCATGGACATTGGAGGTGAGGCAGGCTAGGGCAGCCTTACACAGCTGGACCACAGAAGGCAAATGTTGGAGGAGGCGGTGTGTTAACTGAGAAAGGCTGCCAATGGGTTAAATAAAAATCTTTATTGTCACAAGTCGGCTTACATTAACACTGCAATGAAGTTACTGTGAAAAGCCCCCAGTCGCGTTCTGGTACATAGAGGGAGAATTCATAATGTCCAAATTACCTAACCAGCCCGTCTTTCGGGACTTGTGGGAGGAAACCGGAGCAGCCAGAGGAAACCTACGCAGACACAGGGAGAACGTGCAGACTCGCACAGACAGTGCCTCGAGCTGGAATCGAACCTGGGACTACTGTGCTGACCACTGTTACCGTGTCGCCCGTTGACCAGTATGAGGAAGGATAGTGTATGAGAGTTTTGTTGTGGGAGGGGTGGAAACCTGATTGCGGAAGTTCAAACATGAACTTGCAGGTTAGGTGGATTGGCTATGCTAAATTGCCCCTGACTGTCCAAAAGGTTAGGTGGGTTACTGTGTTACGGGGATAGGGTGGAGCCGTGGGTTTAAGTTGGGGGCTGTTTCCAAGGGCCGGTGTTGACTCGGTGGACCAAATGGCCGCCTCCTGCACTGTAGATTCTATGATTCTACTCTCATGATCAAGGTAAGATGGATTTTGGAGATAACAGCCTGGTCAAGGAATTCTGATTGGAAAAAGAGGTTGGAGATGAGGAGGGAATTTGCATGGTCTAGACTTCTTTGAGGGAGCGGTAATGATTACAAGTTTGAATGGGAGGAGAGCAGTACCTATGAAGAGGGAACTGTTACTATTATTGGCTTGCATTGGGATCTGCTGAGTAAACTTGATTGGTCAGCAGTTAAATTGGATAGGATTGAGGGAGCAAGAAGTGGGTACCATGGATAAATTGCTCTGAGAGGGCATGAGCGATAGTGAGAGAGCAATGAGAGAAACATATGCTATAATGTTGGAACCAGAGAGAATCTAGGGAAAAGTTTAGCTTTGTGGGCTAGTAAATGGGAATATGCGGCAGTTTAATAGGTGGTCTTGATCCTTGTGTCAAAGAAATCCACCTTTCAATGATTTGGATACACCAAAGCTTAGTTGAGGACTCAAACTCAGTTGTTAAATTTTCAGATCAGCAGAGATTGCCAAACTAGAAGCAAACAGCATCAGGCATGTCTAAAAGTGAGGAGCTAACCTGTAGTTATGATACAGGACTACATGCTCTTTCCACTGTTTAGCATGCATGCTAGACTGAGCTCAGTGGTTCCACAACCACCTGACTGGATAAAACTCTGCAGTTACTACATCAAGTTGTGAATGCTGGTATGCAATTAAGCAACTAACCAAAGGAGGAAGCTCCACAAACATCCCTATCCTCTACTTTAGGGGAGTGCAGCAAGTTAGTGCAAACGGCAAGGTGAAGCATTTGCAACCATCTTCATCCAGAAGTGCTGGGTAGATGAACCATCTCGGTCTCCATCTGAGGTTCTGGCATCACAGGTGCCAGTCTTCAGTCAATCCGATTCACTCCATTTGATAGAAAGAAACAACTGAAGGCAGTGGATACTACAAAGGCAATGGGCCCTACAAGTGGACAGGAGAACGGAAGACTTGTTTGTGCTCTGGAACTAGCTGTGCATTAGCCAAGCTGTTTGAAAACATTGCAAAACTGACATCTATCTGACCATGTGGAAAATTGCTGAGGTATGTCCAGTCCACAAAAAGCAGGACAAACCCAATCCAGCCAATTACCATAGATAAAACAAATCACTGTGGATGCTGGAATCTGAAACAAAAACAGAAAATACTGGACAATCTCAGCAGGTCTGACATCAACTGTGGAGAGAGAAGGGAGTAAATGTTTTGAGTCTGGATGACTCTTTGTCAAAGCCAGCTACCACCCCATCATTCTGCTCTCGATCATCGGTGAAGTGACTCAAACGGCACGGGTAACACATTCTCAGAATAAAGCCAGCCCATTTAAGATTGAGATGAGGAGGAATTTCTTCACTGGGAGTGGCAAATCTTTGGAATTCTCTGCACCAGAGGGCTTTGGAGGCTCAGTCATTGTGTACTTTCAAGACTTAAGATTGATATATTTCTATATATTAAAAACATCAAGGTATAGGGGGATAATGCAGAAAGATGGTGTTGAAGTCGAAGATCAGTATTATCTCATTGAATGGCCTGTTCCTCCTATTCCTTATGCTCCTATGTTGTCCAGGTAGCTCTTGTTTGTGCAATATCATGTAATATCCTGCTGAATTGAATCTGAGATGTTCCACACATTGGTTCCCATCCTACCCCATTTTGTGGAGTCATCTAAAAATACTTCCAAGTGCTTTTCTAACCTTATGATGCAACTTAATGCCTTAACAGTGTCTGTGTTATGGAAAGGCTGTTCACTGCATGCCTCTCTTCTTTGATTGATTACTGCACACCACTGATTTTTCAAATATTATGATCCCAGACCCAACAGTGGCTAGGATACTGGACAAAACCCCAATATTTTAGTTGATTTGAAATACTATGCGTAAAGAATGTTCGCTCCAGAAGTGATTGTGATTGCATGAAGAAATAGGGCGTGGTCATTTTTAAAACAAAACTACAATTGTAACTACAATATTCAACTTTTTAACTTCACACCCAAAAAGAACAACTAAACACTACTACTTAATTTCCCATTTAACAACAAGAAAAGAAACACGCAGATCTTAATGCATCTTACTGTGGGAGAATTGTGGACTCAGCATCAGGTAGATCAGAAGGCAACTCCTCTCTGCAAAGTTTCTGCACCAACCGCCACTCTAATGTTTTCGAAACTCCTCTCTGCCTTCCTTGGCTCCATCCAGCAATGGTCTTGTGTCCGCAAGCTGAGGCGGTGGATACTCGGCTCAGTGTACACCACGAGTACGGCGACTTTCAGGGGGGGCTGAAAATTGCGAAACCGATTTTGGTTTGGTCCTAATTTTGTGCGCCAAAACGGATTCTCCGCCCCGACTCAGAACACAATTTCGGCGTCGGGGCCGGAGAATCCAGCCCCAGATGTTGTTCTCCACTTGGAAATAACTTGAAATCTAAGGGTACAAGAAAACAGATAGTTGGACAGTCTTTGAAAAGTTAAATATCATTACCTTTTTTT
Organism: Scyliorhinus canicula; assembly: GCF_902713615.1. Classification (NCBI taxonomy): domain Eukaryota; kingdom Metazoa; phylum Chordata; class Chondrichthyes; order Carcharhiniformes; family Scyliorhinidae; genus Scyliorhinus; species Scyliorhinus canicula. The sequence continues at coordinate 140,759,814 of NC_052149.1, forward strand.
GGTTCATAAGTGATCTTGAGTACAGTAATAATGCCATTGATCTTTTAACTGAAGAGTTCTGACACTTGTTAGCCACTTCAAATTACTGCTGTATCCCTCAGTTGTAACCAATTTTAATGTTTTCTCAAGATCAGCATTTTGACATTGTCCACACAAAAACACAAGTTTTTGCATCTGTAGCCAGAGGTAGGAGATTGTGGGCCTTCGTCCTTTTGCCCTGATGAAACATCAAACACAGAGCTCTGTTCATAGGTCTGTGATCTGCTTTTCAGTTCTGGTCATCTGATGCCAAAACCAAGGTCAGCAGCCTAAGAATTGCAGTGCTTTTGTGATCCATCACAAGCTCACAATAATGAGGTTTGATTTGGTCGGTATACCTACCTGTAGGGGAACCAAGGATTATGGGGATAAGGTGGGAAAGCGAAGTTGACGATTATCATATCAAATCAATCATGATCTCATTAAATGGCAGAGGAGGCTCGATGGCTTGAATGCCCTCCTCCTATGTCCTATGGTCTTATTTCAATGCCATTCACCTGAGCTCCAGCTGAGAATGTACATTCTTTGAAGATTTCCACATCAACAACAGTCAGAATCCCAGGTTTTCATCCTGTTTCCAATCCCTTTTTTGCCCTGTTCTGACCACCTATCTGACCTATTATTAAATGTTGACCTGGGCTCTCTATTTCATTGCTTACTACAGTCAAACCGTACATAGCCTCACAGGCCTTTGTTTAAAAATAAGCTTGCGCAGAATCACTACAGTGCAGAAGGAGGCCATTCGGCCATCGAATCTGCACCGACCCTCTGAAAGAGCCCCCACCCTATCCCCATAACCCAGTAACCCCACCTAACCTTTTGGGCACTAGAGGAAATTTAGCATGGCCAATCCACCTAGCCTGCACATCTTGGAACTGTGGGAGGAAACCCACACAGACACAGAGAGGATGTGCAAACTCCCCACAGACAGTGACCCAAGACTGTAATTGGACCTCGGCCCCTGGCGCTGTGAGGCTGTAGTGCTAACCACTGTGCTGCCGTAATGTTGTCCCCTCTTTAATTTTACCGTCATTCCCCTTTCTCTGCTTCTGACAGTTGCTTAGGCCTTTTGTTTTAGCCAGTTTGTTGCATTCCTTCATAATTTTAAATAATTGTCAAATCACTTGGAATTTTTGTTCATATTTACATTTCCTCCTACAAAGATTTGTTAGGTACATTCACTTAAATTTTGACTTTTAAATTCTATCCACTTGTATTTGATTAGTTGTGTTATGACATTAACTACTTCATAGAATTATAGAATCCCTACAGGCAGGAGGAGGCCATTTGGCTCATCAAGTCTGCACCAACTCTTTGAAAGAGCACCCGACCTAGGCCCAATCCTCCACCCTATCCCTGTAACCCCATGCAACCTTTGGACATTTAGAGCCAATTTAGCCACATTTACCTGTGTTGCTTTTATAGTTTTGTGAACCTAATTACCCATTCCTCTGCCCAAATGCCATTGCTCTTCTACATCATTTAAAGGATAATTACTTTATAATCAAAATATACAATGCTACATCATATATACTGGGTTGAATTTCCTCAACCACTCTTGTTAATTACACCATCTTGCCATTATCCTTTTACAGCTTCCATTGGACTTTAGAATTATTTGTATTGCCTCCTATTTTAGTATTGTTTCCAAACAACCTAGATACCACTCCTGCTAGCTCTATATCCAAATCATTACAGCACAGGAAGAACAAAACCCTGTGGGACATCACTACCACTTAGAATACAATGTCTGACTTAAGGGCAGGTTGCCAAACGGGTTCAGGGCTTTGAAAATACAGGCCGGTTGAGTATGGTCAGTACTTTACGCACCACTGTCTAAAATTAAATATGATTACGTGCTAGGACAGGACTTGTTGAACTATCCTAAGTGCTAAGAATTACACTAACTGTTTTAAGATTATCAATTTGGCTTGCGATGTGGTTTCCTTACACTTGCAAGAAGCTCCATATATAGATACGCAGATACCTGTTTTCTGCAGGCAAAAAGAACAGCACCAAACATTATGTTTTTATGAATGGAACAAAAAGCATAAGGGACAATCGTTCTCTGGTTGATGCTACACGGCAGTGCCTTGACCAATCAGAATTGACTTACCAACCAATTAGCACTCTTTTCTCATGCAGTATGAATTGTTTCCTTCTTTAAAATTTAGCATTCGACTTCCGGTTGCGGCTATGCAGAGCTAAGCCGCACGTTTGGCAGCTCCCGCCAGGAACGGACTTTTGGGCTCTTTTTAAGGCCCCCAGCGGTACTTACTCGACGATTCCCGACGTGGGAAGGAGTCAGCAGCAGTTCCCCATCGGTATATGGCCTGATCCAGGAGTGGGGCAAGCAGGAGAGCGGTGGCAGCGCCAAAGAAAAAGCGAGGGAAGAAGCACAAGATGGCGGCCGGCGGAGACCTAGAGGCAGTGGGCGCTGCCAGAGACTCTCCAGTGCTGCTTTCGGGAGCTCAAAGTGGAGCTGCTAGAGCCGTTGAAGGCTTCCATCGACAAGCTGCTGGAGACTCAGACAGCCCAGGGGGTGGCAATCCGGGAGATCCGACAGCAGGCCTCTGAAAGAGAGGATGAGGCCTCAGCCCTCGCGGTAAAGGTGGAGATGCATGAGGCGCTCCACAAAAACTGGCAGGAGCAGTTCGAGGAGATGGAGAACCGACGGAGATGGAAACATTTGCGGATCCTGGGCCACCCGGAGGGGCTGGAGGGGTCGGACCTGGAGGCCTACGTGGTCGTCCTGCTGAATTTGCTGATGGGAGCTGGGTCCTTCCAGGGGCCCCTGGAGCTGGAGGGGGCCCACAGAATACTGGCAAGGAGGCCCAAGCCGAATGAGCCGCCACGGGTGGTGCTGGTGCGGTTCCACCGGTTCGTTGACCGGGAGTATGTGCTCAGGTGGGCCAAGAAGGAGCGGAGTAGCAGGTGGGAGAATGCGGTGGTGCGGATCTACCAGGACTGGAGTGCGGAGGTGGCTAAGCGGAGGGCCGGGTACAACCAGACGAAGGTGGTGCTACACAGCAAAGGAGTGAAGTTTGGCATGTTGCAGCCGGCACGTTTGTGGGTCACCTATAAGGATCGACACTTTATTTCAAGTCCCCGGAGGAGGCGTGGGCCTTTGTGCAGGCCGAGAAGTTGGACTCAAACTGAGGGTTGGGTGCGGGGGTCTGTATGTACCTGTTATTTTCTGAGGGGGGGCTTTCTGTTTAATGCTGATTCTGTGTTGTTTTCAGGGCGGGCGGGGCACTGTCTTTTTGCGTGGGTTCGGTGGATGGGCTCGAGGTGGGGAGTAGATTTACAGTGTGGGGAGCTGATGGTGGGGAGGGGGATGGGGCCCCGTGAGGGGCTTGGGCCGACAATGGGAGCTGCCTTCGAGGAGGCGGGGTCGGGCAGGTGGAAAGCATGGGCTTTTTCCCGTGCTGAGGGTTGATGGGGGCGGGGTTGGAGCTGAGAAGCGCAGGCTTTTTTTCCCCCCCGCGTGAGAGCGGGAGGGGGAGGAGGAGAGCCTGCTGGTGGGTACAGGGGAGGAGGGGTAGCCCCACGTTGGGAGGGGTCGGAGGAGTGGCGGGAGTTGCCAGGGTCAGCAGGAGTCAGCTGGCTTACGGGAATACTATGGAGGGAGTAATGCGGCTAGGAGTGGTCCTAGCTTGGGGGGTGGGGTGGGGGATACTGGGTTGCTGCTGGAATGGCCAGGAAGGAGCTGGAGTATGCAGGGGGGGTCGGGATGGGGGTTTGTCGCCGTGGGGAACGGGCCGAGCGGGGGCAGCTGGCCAGTGACGGGCAGGGGAAGGGTTATGGCTACTCTGGGGGGGGGGGGGGGGCAGGGAGCCCCCTGATCCGGCTGGTAACTTGGAATGTGAGGGGACTGAATGGGCCGGTCAAACGGGCCCATGTGTTTTACACACCTGAAGGGGCTGAAGGCGGACGTGGCCATGCTTCAGGAGACGCACCTGAAGGTGGTGGACCAAATTAGACTGAGGATGGGATGGGTAGGCCAAGTGTTTCATTCGGGGCTAGATGCAAAAAATCAGGGGGTGGCGATCCTGGTGGGAAAGAGGGTGTCGTTTGAGGCATCAAATGTGGTGGCGGACAGCGGCAGGAGGTATGTGATGGTGAGCAGCAAGCTGCAGGGGGAGCGGGTGGTGCTGGTGAACATACATGCCCCGAACTGGGACGACGCGGGTTTTATGCAGCATGGTAGCATGGTGGTTAGCATAAATGCTTCACAGCTCCAGGGTCCCAGGTTCGGTTCCCGGCTGGGTCACTGTCTGTGCGGAGTCTGCACGTCCTCCCCGTGTGTGCGTGGGTTTCCTCCGGGTGCTCCGGTTTCTTCCCGCAGTCCTAAGATGTGCGGGTTAGGGCAGCATGGTGGCCTAGTGGTTAGCACAACCGGCTCACGGCGCTGAGGTCCCAGGCTCTGGGTCACTGTCCGTTTGGAGTTTGCACATTCTCCCCGTGTTTGCGTGGGTTTCGCCCCCACAACCCAAAAATGTGCAGAGTAGGTGGATTGGCCACGCTAAATTGCCCCTTAATTGGAAAAAATAATTGGGTAATCTGAATTTAAAAAAAAAAAGATGTGCGGGTTAGGTGGATTGGCCATGCTAAATTGCCCGTAGTGTCCTAAAAAGTAACGTTAGGGGGGGTTGTTGGTTTACGGGTATAGGGTGGATACGTGGGTTTGAGTAGGGTGATTATTGCTCGGCACAACATCGAGGGCCGAAGGGCCTGTTCTGTGCTGTACTGTTCTATGTTCTATATGCGGCGCATGTTGGGCTGCATTCCAGATCTGGAGCCTCTTAATGGGGGGGACTTCAATACAGTGCTGGATCCCCCATTGGATTGATCCAGGTCCAGGACGGGTAGGAGGCCTAAGGTGTTGAGGGGGTTTATGGACCAGATGGGAGGGGTGGATCCTTGGAGGTTTGCGAGGCCGAGGGCCAGGGAGTTTTCGTTCTTCTCCCATGTGCATAAGGTCTATTCCTGGATCGATTTTAAAATTATGAGCAGGGGGCTGGTTTCGGGGGTGGAGGATGCCGAATACTCGGCGATAGTCATTTCGGATCATGCCCCGCACTGGGTGGACCTCGAGCTGGGGGAGGAGAGACCAGCGCCCACTCTGGCGCTTGGAGGTGGGGCTGCTGGTGGATGAGGAGGTGGGCGGGCGGGCGGGTTCGAGGATGTATTAAGAGGTACCTGGAGGCCAATGATAATGGGGAGGTTTGAGTGGGGAAGGTCTGGGAGGCATTGAAGGCCGTGATTAGAGGGGAGTTGATCTCCATTCGAGCCCATAGGGAGATGAGAGAGCAGAGAGAGAGAGGGAGAGACTGGTGGGGGAGTTGGTGAGGGTGGATAGGAGATACGCGGAGGCTCCGGAGGAGGGATTGCTGGGGGAGCGGCGTAGTCTTCAGGCCAAGTTCGACTTATTGTCCACCAGAAAGGCGGAAGCTCAGTGGAGGAAGGGACAGGGAGCGGTTTATGAATATGGGGAGAAGGTGAGTAGGATGCTGGCGCATCAGTTCCGTAAGCGGGACGCGGCCAGGGAGATTGGTGGAGTTAAGGATAGGGGAGGGAATGTGGTGCGAAGGGGGTCAGACATAAATTTGGTCTTCAGGGACTTTTACGGGGAATTGTATTGGTCTGAACCCCCAGCGGAGGGGGGGGGGGGGGGGGGCGCTTCTTGGACCGGCTGAGGTTCCCGAAGGTGGAGGAGGGACTGGGGGCGCCGATTTGAGTTGGAGTAGCTGGTCAAAGGGATAGGGAGCATGCAGTCGGGGAAGGCGCCGGGGCCGGATGGGTTCCCGGTTGAATTCCATAAAATGTATGCAGACCTGCGGGGTCCCCTGTTGGTTAGGACCTTTAACGAGGCAAGGGAGGGGGGGCTTTGCCCCTGACTATGTCCCGGGCGCTGATTTCCTTGATCCTTAAGTGGGACAGGGACCCCCTGAAGTGTGGATCATACAGGCCGATCTCTCTGTTAAATGTAGACGCCAAGCTGTTGGTGAAGATCTTGGCCACAAGTATAGAGGACTGTGTGCCGTGGGTCATCCACCAGGACCAGGCGGGGTTCGTGAAGGGAAGACAGCTGAACACCAACATACGGAGGCTCTTGAATGTTATTATGATGCCGGAGGTAGCGGGGGAAGCGGAGATAGTGGTGGCGCTAGACGCGGAGAAGGCCGTTGATAGGGTTGTGTGGGGGTACTTGTGGGAGGTGCTGGAAAGGTTTGGGTTTGGGGAGGGGTTTGTCAGATGGGTGAGGTTGTTATATGAGGCCCCGATGGCGAGCATGTCCACGAATAGGAGGAGGTCGGAGTACTTTCGGTTACACCGAGGGACGAGACAGGGATGTCCCTTGTTCCCCTTGCTCTTTGCGTTGGCGATCGAACCCCTGGCCATGGCGTTGAGGGAGTCGAAGAACTGGAAGGGACTGGTGCAGGGTGGGGAGGAGCACTGAGTGTCACTTTATGCGGATGACTTATTGCTATATGTGGCGGACCCAGTGGGGGGAATGCCGGAGGTGATGAAGATTCTCAGAGAATTTGGGGACTTCTCAGGGTATAAGCTCAACCTGGGTAAGAGCGAGCTGTTCGTCGTGCACCCGGGGGACCAGGAGGAGGGGATTGGTAGGCTCCCACTAAAAAGGGCGGAGAGGAGCTTTAGGTACCTGGGAGTCCAGGAGGCCAGGAGCTGGGGGGCCCTACACAAACTTAACCTTACAAGGCTGGTAGAACAAATGGAGGAGGAGTTTAAAAGATGGGACATGTTGCCGCTGTCGCTGGCTGACAGGGTGCAGTCAGTCAAGATGACAGTGCTCCCGAGGTTTTTGTTCCTGTTCCAGTGCCTCCCCATCCTTATCCCCGAAGGCTTTTTTAAGGAGGGTCAGGAGTATTACGGGATTTGTATGGGCGCACGGGACCCCGAGGGTGAGAAGGGTGTTTTTGGAGCGGGGAAGGGATGGGGTGGGCTGGCGCTGCCCAACCTCTGTGGGTACTATTAGGCTGCCAACGCAGCGATGGTGCGTAAGTGGGTAATGGACGGGGAAGGGGCAGCATGGAAGAGGATGGAGATGGCGTCCTGTGTGGACACGAGCTTGGTTGTGCTTGTAAAGGCGCCGTTGCCGCTCCCTCCAACGAGGTATACCACGAGCCCGGTGGTGGCGGCTACCCTCAAAATTTGGGGGCAATGGAGACGGCACAGGGGGGAGGTGGGGGTCTCGTTGGGGTCCCTGATGCGGGGGAACCACTGGTTTGTTCCAGGGAGAATCGATGGCGGGTTCCTGAGTTGGCACAGGGCAGGTGTTAGGAGGTTGAGGGACCTGTTTGTCGATGGGAAGTTTGCAAGCCCAGGTGAGTTAGAGGAGAATTTCGGGCTCCCCCCGGGGAACATTTTTAGGTATATGCAGGTAAGGGCGTTTGCCAGGCGGCAGGTGGTGGGGTTCCCTCTGTTGCCCCACGTGGGGTCCAGGACAGGGTGCTCTCGGGGGTGTGGGTTGGAGGGGGGAAGATTTCGGACATGCACCAAGTGATGCAGGGTGTGGACGAGGCCTCGGTGGAGGAGCTGAAGGGTAAATGGGAAGAGAAGCTGGGTGAGGAGATTGAGGAGGGGACGTGGGCCGATGCTCTGGAAAGAGTGAACTCCTCCTCTTCATGTGCGAGGCTTAACCTCATACAGTTTAAGGTGCTACATAGGGCTCATATGACCGGGATGAGGATGAGTAGGTTCTTTGGGGGCGAAGACAGGTGTACTAGGTGCTCAGGGAGCCCAGCGAACCATGCCCATATGTTCTGGGCATGCCCAGCGCTGGGGGAATTTTGGAAGGGGGTAGCAAGCACGGTGTCAAGGGTGGTAGGATCCAGGGTCAAGCCAGGCTGGGGACTCGCAATATTTGGGGTGGCAGTGGAGCCGGGAGTGCAGGAGGCGAAAGAGGCCGGTGTTCTGGCCTTTGCGTCCCTCGTAGCCTGGCGGAGGATTCTTCTTCAGTTGAAGGATGCGAGGCCCCCAAGCGTGGAGTCCTGGATCAATGAGATGGCGGGGTTCATCAAATTTGAGAGGGTGAAATTTGCCCTGAGGGGATCAGTACAGGGGTTTTTCAGGCGGTGGCAGCCTTTCCTTGATTTCCTGGCAGAACGGTAGGGAAAAAAGGCCAGCAGCAGCCCCGGGGTGGGGTTCGTTTTTTTGGGCTGAAGAGGCGTGTACATGTGTTCTTTGGTTATGATGGGTGTTAATCTCTTTTTGTATTTAATGGGGGGGGGGGGGGGGGGGGGGGTTTGTTCTTTCTTGTTTTTCTTAGTTGTTAATATTTTTTTTTTGTTAATATTTTCTGTTGATATTTTGTGAAAATCTGAATAAAAATTATTTTTATAAAAAAATAACATTTAGCATTCTTGCAACTGTCCTGATGAGCGCAAGCAGAAAAGCTTCAAAAGCACATGTCTTTTCCCAACAATACCAAAGTTATGCACTACCAAGGAACAAAAAGTATTTCTTTGATCAGAATTTGCCATCCAAGAACAAATCAACATAATTTGAAAATCAACCTCCGATGTAAGTGGACGTTCACATTTTCACTGTGCAAAGTACTATGTTTACCACAACATTTTAACTAAAAATCAAGGCTTTTGCAGTTGGATCATACTATTATGGCAGTTGAATGTTGATTGAAAACACTGATCGGACTCGTACTGTTCTTCCAGCATGATGAACCTTTTATTCTGAATTTTATCACCCCAATCTCCAGAAAACCAGTGGCGTCATCATTTCACTTTCTAAGTGATCTTATGACCTTATGACCTGTCTTCTAATTGATTGTGCCGCCTCTGATTGTGCTGAGGGAATTCCTGTCTAGTTGTGATGCACCTCTATCAGGGTTGCCCCACTCCTACATGTAAACTGTGTCTAGTCCAAGTAGCACCAGAAAAATACATTAAGCAACAGCATCTGAAGGTTGCAACACCTCCCATGGATACATTAATGAAGTAGAAAAGCTTATTGTTAGGTGGAACAGATTAGTATGACTATCACCATTTCTTAAGGTGCCTTAAAAGTTAAGAGTTTACAACGTGTGGAATTCTAGATCATATTTTACTATAGTTTAGTATTTGTATATTTTTTAAAAATCATTTTTACAGGATGTGGGCTTCATTGGCTAGGCCTGAATTTGTTGCCTATCCCGAACTTCACTTGAAAAGGTGGTGGCGAGCTGCCTTATTGAACTATTGCAGTCCCATGTGATGTGGGTCCACCCAATGTGCTGTTAGGGAGGGAGTTCTGCGATTTTGACCTAGCAACGGTGAAGGAATGGCGATTTATTTCCAAGTCAGGAGGTGAGTGACTTGGAGGGAAACTGCTTAACCTATCCAACAGGATTGCTGAACATAACCTTTTACATATCGATATTGCTTTTGTTTTGATCAGTAGCACACAAATATGTGTTAAGTGATCAGTTGCTTCCATTTTGTGCTTTAGTGAGATGAGTAACGAAAAGTTTTTTTTTTTAAAAACAGATTTTATCCTGGTTGAGCATTACGTCCTGGTTGAGCATTACGGTCAATTTTTTTAATGAAAAAAGTGAAGATTTCATTTCTTAGATTATGATGAGTTAAAGATATTATGCAGAATTTATTTTTTTTGTTTATTTGAATTAAATACAAACAAGAATTATTCAATTCATATTTATTGGCTTATGTTCTCTGTTGGCCAGAACTTGATTTGCGTGTTTAGTGACCTCAGTAATTTGTAGATTCACGGTGGCATAGTCGGGGGTATTAGAGCGGCATTATTCCATTTGAAAGGACTCCGTGTCAGATTCATGGTGCCTGATAAATCAGTCATTGGTGTCTATATACCGAGGGGATGTTGGAAATGAAATGTCCTTCGTACTGATGAATAAGATATTCCCTGTGCAAAAAGGAACTGAATGTTTTAAGAAGATTCTTAAAGGAATCTTGTTTTTTCAAAAAATAACATTAATATAAAAAGGTGAACTCTATATCTTCGGCATAACTCAATTTATGGAAGTCTGAGACCTGTAACCAAAGGTGATCATGATTTTCCATTCTAGGTCTGTTGATACACTACAAATGGAGCAGCACCTCCATGTTATGGATAGCTAGTTTACAGTCTCCGTCGCTACACCTGGCATTAAAAGTGCCTTTTTGTCAACCTGTGCTTTATGGCGTCAGGGTGAAAGAACCCATTTCTAAGTGACTGCTTAGCTGGACTTCCATGTGCTTGATATCCCCGAAAAGTGGTTCTCCAACTTAGTCGACTGCTGACCTATCGGTGGGGAAGAAGACCCTGGGAATCAACTCCCTGTTTGACCCAACCTGCTTTCACTTGCCTCTGAAAAAACTCATCAGAATTTAAGGAAATTATAAATAGTTCACTGCTTTCTTCCCTAGAAACTGTAATACATTTGTACCCATTATATTTTTAATTGAATAGCTTTAGTAAATTAATTCATACCAGAAATAAAAGTATAAGCACTTCTATTAAACATTAATGCTTCAAGAGATCACGTTTATTTGAAACATTCTAATGTGTTATAAAATCATCTCAATCTTCTGAGAAATAAGTACAAAATTTATATTTCTCTTTAACAAAATCAAAAGTAACGTAAACCTTGCTGATAAAACAACATTGTTATTAATTGCACTTATGACGATTCATGCTGTGTACATGGGAGCCTGTCTGCATGTGTGATATGGGCAACTCATGGGGCTGAGCGTTCAACCTCATTCTCTCATATGGTCACAGCTGGAGGGTTGTGCGTCAGTGACTTGCATTTTGCACCAGCATGCGGAGCAAACCCAGGTGAGACTTGGTAACATCAGGCCTTAACAAAGACATTTCCGGAAAATAGGATGGTAATTGCTTTGGGATTTCCAAAGCTTGATCTGCCATCACTTGGTGCTCAGGTGTTGTAAACAATAGATCCTATTTGGCTGATGATTCAAATTTGACATCCTTGTGAATTTGAGATGCATGAACAAGATTTCTAAAATTTAATGTTTGAAGTCTTCCTTCCATTTCGAGGGGTGAATTTCCAGAAAGTGAGCGTTATTATGTGTTTATAACTTAATTGCCAAATCTAGTGACCTGTAGAATGCAGATCGGCCAAGGTCCAGTTGGATAGATTCACCAATGCCTTGAGAGAGACTTCTGTTGGCAAGGTTAGAAATTTCACTTTCAGTTCTATTGTATTAAATCCAAAAAAATTGATTGGTAAGTAAATGACCTGCAAGTTTCAAAACAAAGTCATATACCAGATGGTTCCAGATTCAGTCCTTAATCGATACTGAATTGGTTGCGTATTATAGGAGCAATCAATAGGTGCTACAAATGTGGGAAGGAAAATCAGGACTACTGATCCTCCTATAAATTGCTAATGGTTTTGGAAAGTGCATCTGTTCAATTGGGCAAGAAAAAGGTCAGACTTTCCTATGATTTCTGTGTATGATAGAATATTTGACAGTCTGCTGAGCTTCATACACTATGAGCACTTGAGCAGGGTGTTTGGGGAGTGGAGAGGGGGCAGCAGTGATTTAGCTGGAATCCGAGTTTCTGGAGGGAGACATTGTTGAAGAAAACATTGGAATGGGATGACTGTTACAGATCAGATTATGAAGGAGACTATGCTTCAAAATATAAAATATCTGTAGTTTTCAAAATCCGTTTTGGGCCAAGCATTATGAATGTAACTGGGCTCCTGTTAGCAAGATACTGAAAAGAATATTGCTTGTAAAAAGGAATGCTGTTCCATCTTTTTGTTTTGCAGTTATCAGGACAGGCGCAAGAATGAAAAATTTCAAAATCGAGGGTGTGATCTAGCAAAAAAGTTTTGAAGTGTCATTTATGGTGGGTTTTGCTGGGAGTTTCCCACCGGCTCTGTCGGCAAATTCCCCACCGTTATCTTACCACACTTTGTCCTTTTTTTTCAGGCCCTGGGGAGTTAGTCCCTGGTAAAGCCCACATAGAATTGTCATCGCTGGGGAGCTGAACCCGCTGGAGCAACAACCTCCTCAAAGATTGGGCCGCCATTTTGGAAGAGTGCCCCAATCTCCAAAAGTGAACTTGTGGTTCCCCCACACAACCTACCCATGGGCAATATCCCCCCCCCTCTCCTCCCCCCCCCCCCCCAACACACACACACACAGATGGGCATTACCCCACATCCCAAGAAGTGATGACACCCTATGGGATCGCTGAGGCCTGATTTTCAGGCCTTCCAATGCCCCCTTTTTCGCGCCCCTTCATTCCAAGATACCCCCCCCCCCAATCCTACACAGGGTCTTCATACCCGCTCTGCACCCCCCACTCTTTATCCGCCACTCCTTTCATACTCCCTCTACTCTCCTTTCATGGGCATGGTCCCGCTCAGGCCCTGGCCGTGCTGGCAGTGCTCCTGCCAGCTTTGCAGTGCAATCCAGGCATCTTAGGAGTGCCAGGGTGGCAGTTCCAAGGTGCTGTCCTGGCAGTGACATGGTACCTGCATTCTGGGTCAGGCCAGGGGGCCACCCTGCTCTGTCCCTGACAGCCAAAGGCCTCTGATGGCCTGAGAGACCCCTGAGCCCAAATCTGCCTGGTCCATGTTTGGACCATACTGAATGGCACCTGGTTGAGGATTGCATGGCTTAGCAAGATCCGGATAGATCTCACGAGGTGTACTGGCTGCCGGGAAGCCTGTGGGAGTCTTTTCCTGGCATCTACCGGCCATGTCGTGCTCCCGTTTAGGCTACATTAAAGTGCAGCTCATACATTAAAGTATTGGGTGGCTCTCTTACTCTTGCTAGAAGCGAAAGATATTCACATTCAGGGAACTAATCTCTGCAGACAGAAATTTGAACATATTGAGGTATTACACTGTTTTTGAATAAAGAATGGCTAACAATTATACCCTGGTGCACAAATCATGGAAATGGCTTGATCTGTTTGCGCTGACTTGGCAACCAATCAGCACCTCTACTCAAGCAACATAATCGTGGTCCCTGTTGAAATTTGGCATTCTTGCATCTGGCCTGATGAGTGCAAAATAGAAAACTTCGACAGCATGGCTTTTTGTCAGCAATACACAAGCTCTGTGCACCCACCCCCGCGATTATAGAAAATAATTCTTTATTTTGTGTGTGGGAGAAGTGAGACAACATTTTTCTCGAGCACAGTTTCAGTGGATGTTAACCTGCCTCCATTTGTCTTGCTTGGTACAGGTCAATGTTGCTCACTAAACAGTTCAGATTGTTTAATTGGTGATGTAGGAAAGCTTGCCACATTGAGGTTAAGGTTGAAACTAATTGTCTGTAATTATCACAGTCATTAAAGATCGTGTTATACCAAGCATTAAATCCATTAGCTTTATTAATGACCTGATTTAGTAAACAGCCATGTTGACTGGGACAGGGACACACCCAAACCATAGAAATTGAGAGAAAGTATTGGGTGCGTCACAAAAGACTGGTCTCCTTTCATCTGGGATAACTGTTTGAATCTTGAATATTGCTGATTCTTGACATTCTGCAATCCTTTTTTGGGGATTTTGAGAACATGTAGGCACAATACAAAAGGCTAGTTGTTGACTTTGTCTTTATATCAACCTGTTCCAGGAAATTGTGCAATTTATCAAACTTCATGTTTCATGATTTCTGTTTATACTGTGATAGGGGAAACCTTATCATGGAATGGGTGCAGCACAGAAAGTGCTCATTCAGCCCATCGTGCCTCGGGTGGTATGGTGGTGCAGTGGTTAGCACTGCTGCCTCACAGCGCTGAGGACCAGGGTTCGATCCCGGCCCTGGGTCGCTGTTCTTGTGAAGTTTGCACATTCTCCCCGGGTCTGCGTGGATCTCACTCCCCACAACCCAAAGATGTGTACAGGCGGTGGATTGGCCACACTAAAATTGCCCCTTAATTAGAAAATAAAGAATTGGGTATTTTAAATTAAAAACAAAATTCAGCCCATCTTACCATGCTGGCTTTCTGCAAGAGCAAAACACCTTGTGTTACTCCTTCCACGTGTCTCCACATTCTTCCGACGAAAATTAATCACCTCACACTTCCTTAAATCTTACCCTTAAATATGTCTGTCATTTTTAAGTTCTACATTATCCTCATTTCCAAATTTTGTATTGACAGCAAATGTTGAAATTGTGCCCTGTACACCCAAGTCTAGGTCATTAATATAAAAGGTAAAGTTGCCATAGTCCCAGATGACCATTGGCTGCTTTTTCCTTCGACTGGCAGTGGTTTAACCTTTATTTTAATAAATTTAGAGTACCCAATTATTTTTTCCAAGTAAATGGCAATTTAGCGTGGTCAATCCACCTAGCTTGCACATTTTTGGATTGTGGGGGCGAAACCCATGCAAACACGAGGAGAATGTGCAAACTACACACGGACAGTGACCCAGAGCCGGAATCGAACCTGGGGCCTTGGCGCCGTGAGGCCGCAGTGCTAACCCACTGCGCCACTGTGCTGCCAGGCGGTGGTTTAACCTGAGGATCACAACACCTCAGGTGAGGGGCAAGGTTGAGAAGCCAGTATAGGAATTGAACCCACGCTGCTTGCCTCGCTCTGCATTACAAACAGCTGTCAAGCCAACTGAGCTGAATTCAATATATATCAAGCACAGTAGGGGTCCTAACATTGACACCTTGGAAACTCCATTCTAAACCATCCTCCAGTTCAAAATACAACCGAACAACACTCCCACGTTTCCTGTCACTCAGCTGATGTCACATCTGTGTTGCTACTGTCCTTTTTTTATCAGATCTGTTTTGCAACTTTCCTTAATGTCATTTGTGTTGAAAATATTATATTGAGCTAAATTGGCTGCCGAATCTTGTAGACTTTTATTTGCTCTCAGGTGGGACTGATGAACCAGAGTCCTGGAGACCGTGTAACATAATTTGACATTGATACTAATTGTTGTTCCAACCATCTTAATCGTTTGAACTTCTCGGGGTCCATTGTCAGTTTTGACTGGTGGATTCTGCTTTGGTTTTGTAGTGATTGGTGGGGGAATAAGTATAACTTAAAGTTTACTTTGGAGCCTATTTTTTGAAACAAAAACTTTGGGGGTGAAATAGTTTGCAATGGCACATGTGAGGGCATTTGTTGAGATAAAAAGATTTGAAATAGTGGGTGATATTGCCTCTCTTCAAATAGTGAAGTAAAACATGGGGAAGCATTATGTATTGTATCATCATGAGGAATAAGTTATGTTAATTGAACAAAGTACCTTTAATCGCTGTCATTCTGCACGTTGACCTTAGAGTAAAGTCTTGCAATAAAGCAGCTTAACTGTTCGGACCAAGGCTCACCTCGCCTTGTGTTAACTTAATCTGTCTTTGGAGAGATTGAAGAAATAAATCTGTGAAAGATATGAATCCTCTTGTGGTCAGGGTAGTCTTGGCACATCCGTGGGTTATGCCATCGTAAGTAGAAAGAGACACCATATGTCAGCTCCCAAAAAGCATGATGCTTAGGTCTTTTAAATAAATCTTGTAGTTGTGCTGCTGTGATTGAATATGTTTCTTCTTATAGTTGTATTGCTGTTGAATGCCTCCACCTCATGTGCGAGGTTGGAGCTGGTACAGCTGAAGGTGGTGTACAGAGAGCACCTTACAAGGGCGAGGATGAGCTGGCTCTTTGAGGGGGTAGAAGATGTGTGTGAACGTTGAGGGAGAGGCCCTGCAAACCACGTTCATATGTTTTGGTCCTGTCCAAAGCTGGAGGGTTACTGGAAGGGGGTGTTTAGGGTACTCTCCAAAGTGGTGCACGTGAAACTGGACCCGGGCCCTCAGGAGGCCATATTTGGGATGTCAGACCAGCCGGGATTGGAAATGGGCGCCGAGGCAGATGTTGTAGCCTTCGCCTCGTTGATCGCCCGGAGGTGGATCTTGTTAGGGTGGAGATCAACCTCTCCACCCTGTGCCCTGGTGTGGCGGGGGGACCTGCTGGAATTCTTAATGCTTGATAAGGTCAAATTTGAACTGAGGGGAAGGATGGAGGGGTTCTACAATTCATGGGCATTATTCATTATGCACTTTTGAGAATTGGATCACATCAAACATTAGGGGGGTTGGGGGCTGGGAGGGTTGGGGGGAGGGGGACTGTATGTGTTAATGGTGACTATGGGTGATTCCTGATTCCTTGTCGTTTGTTTATGTTACACATGCTGGCCAATGTCTGGGGCTTAGTGGGAGGATGGGATAGTTATTGAAATGGGGATTGACATTACATTCGTTACTGATTATTGTTTATTGTTGGGTGTAAAATTTGGGAGAAAATGTGAAAAAGGAGGAGAATAAAAAAATATATTTAAAAAAATAGTATTGTTGTGATTGAATGTGTTTCTTTTTTTAATTGTCCTTTAGGTTATATAATAAGCCTTGTTCTCCTCACTCTGCCTCGGCAACACTTGGTCCAGCTGTATCTGTATGTTTTGACTGCACTACTTTTGTACGCTGGGCACCAAATTTCCAGGTAAGGATCATTGGGGTGTTCAGTTCTCACATTGATTTAAAAGCTGCTTGTTTTGTGTAAGCATTAAAATAGAAAGGAGTAGATGTTAGACAATTACCTGTTGCCTCTGGAACCCAGTTTAAATCCTGGTTTGTTTAGATGGCATAATGATTGTCTTTGCTGGCCATTATTCTTAACTGATAATGAGTGTAGGTAATCTGAGCTACAGAACAAAATTGTCCCTTTGATATGAAGTGACAAAAAATTGCCAGTCTCAGACCAGGATTGGGAGTGGTAAATAGAAAATCTGTGATTTGGGGTATTGGTGCAATTGGAGCTATTTTTCTGAGATTGGAGCTGAGATATATTGGGCAGATGTATTTGAAGGCAGCTTTGCTCTGTAACTTGCCATATTTCACCTGATCTGAGTATGTAATGTTGTCACTGGGTTCTCAAAATAAAAACTGCTCCTCAGTATTTGTCATTTTGAGTACAGACAAGATGATGAAAAAAAATGTAAAAATCCAACTCTTAAGCTCTTGAAACTTAATGTTACTGTTATCTATTAAAGAGGCCGTAGCTTCCTCGTGTGGCTTGACTGAGTTTCAGGTACATTGTGAATGCTCAAAGAATGATGTACAATCAGGAGCATTACTTCTGTTCCATTCTTTAATGTATGTCATTACTGAATTTTTATCAATACATGGGTTTCTTGTGCTTTTTTTAGCTTGTTTTTGTTTGCGTTTTTGCATTTTGTTAAATTTCGTTTTCTGTGTTACTGCTCTTTTTCTCCTCCCATCACTATTTCATTGTACAGTTGCGTGAAAACTGACAGATAACCTGAGAGTATTTTCAAGTTAGTCTCATTGTACTCCAGGTGCCCAAAGATAGACGCTTAAATCCAATCTAGTTTGTAGGGGAAATAGGAAGATATAATAGAAACTGCTCCTCTCTTAGAATTTTTAATGGCAGTTGTATTTTTCATTGGAGATTGTTGCATTGCATACGCTTACTGCAACTTTCTGATTCAAGATAATTTTCAACAGGTTAAAAAGTAGATCATTATTGAGGCTGTGTTTGCATAAAAATGCAAAGTATACTGTGAAACTGTGGCAGTTTGACCAGTACAACAACAGTGGCTCACAGGTTGCAGAAATATTCATCCAAGTCTCCAGCTTCAAGTTGTGTAACTGAAGGGAATGTTGAATGCACATATTGCATTACTGCTGTACTGATATCGTATCAGTTTTCCAGCCTTCGTCGCAATATTTGAACAATTTTGTTCTTTTGTTATTTGTGGAATGTGCATGTTGTAGATTTGTAACACTGCTCTATGTATATTGATATAAGGGCATGCTACGATATTTATTGATGAATTATTATTGTGTTTCAGTATTTGAGTTGCTTTTTAAATTTAGAGTACCCAATTATTTTTTTTTCTAATTAAGAGCAATTTAGCGTGGCCAGTCCATCTAACCTGCACATCTTTGGGTTGTGGGGGTGAAACCCATGCAGACATGGGGAGAATGTGCAAACTCCACACGGACAGTGACCCAGGGCCGGGGTTCGAACCTAGGTCCTCAGCGCCGTATTCCCAGTGATAACCGTTGTGCCACATGCCGGCTAGTATTTGAGTTGTTGACAAAGAATGTAATATGTGTAGCAAGTTGCTTTGTCATTACAGTTGATTGCATCTGCAGGCTGTATTGATCCTATTGTCAGTGCACCGTCAGTTTTTAAAACATTAATCCAGTGACAGTTGCAGCAATGTTTTTGCACCAAAATGTGTCCCAAGTTACAATTTGGATTTAGAAATATTGTGAACTTAAAACACGGAGTAGGAGGAAGAGATAGCATTTTGGATTGATCGTGGACAAACTATTGGAGGTAGTAGAAACAAAAAGCATTTAAGGTAGCTCAGAATGACTGTGAGAGGAATGGCAGAGAAAGAAAGCCAGATCCAGGAGTGGATCTTATATTGTTCGATTGGATTTTGTTTATTGTCACGTGTACCAAGGTACAGTGAAAAGTATTTTTCTGCGAGCAGCTCAACAGATCATTAAGTACATGAAAAGAAAAGGAAATGAAAGAAAATACATAATAGGGCAACACAAGGTACGCAATGTAACTACAGAACACTGGCATCGGATGAAGCACACAGGGGTGTAGTGTTGATGAGGTCAGTCCATAAGCGGGTCGTTTAGGAGACTGGTAACAGTGGGGAAGAAGCTGTTTTTGAGTCTGTTCGTGCATGGTCTCAGACTTTTGTATCTCCTGCCCAATGGAAGAAGTTGGAAGAGTGACTAAGTCCGGGGGGGGGGGGGGGGGGGGGGGGGGGGGGTGTGTGTGTCTTTTGTCTTTTTGAGCCCTGTTAAATAAATCAAAAGCAAGTTGTTCACCTGAAGAAAAATCCTACCAGCTTCCAGAACCATCCTGTTATATCGCTATAAACCTGGTGTCTCTTTTTAATTTATACTGTAACCCAGACGTGTTGTCTCCAATTCTAAAGATCCCTGACTCGAGTCCATTATTTATGCTATGACACCCTGGACTAGGGTGTAGTCAGTTCCAGCCCTCCTTGACCAGAGTCGCAACACAATTGAATTAACCAATAATTCTTAGAAAAATACCCACAGTCTTTGGCCCTTGGATGCCCAGTAATTACAGTCACCAGATTTGTAAATGTAAACACAATTGTGTTTTATTTCTAAAAAGAACTAATGAAATATGCAGCAAATATAACTGATTAATTATTATCTAACTCCTAATTCCCCACGCTTTATATATACAGGCCAGTTTAGCTCAGTTGGCTAGACAACTGATTTGTGATGCAGAGTGAGGCCCGCAGTGCGTGTTCAATTCCCATACCAGCTGAAGTTATTCGTGAAGGTCCCGCCTTCTCAACCATCCCCTTGTGGGGATCCTCAGGTTAAATCACCACTAGTCAGCTCTTCCCATCAAAGGGGAAAGTAGTCTGTGGTCATCAGGGACTAGGCCGACTTTACCTTTACCGTATACACACAGACCCTATATACACAGACAAGCGCACAAAGGTATGAGCACACGCACAGAGACGCACGCGCACACTCTTGAAGCACAATTTCCTTCAAACCAGGCGTTCGGGTCAAAATTTATGCTTTCCAGTCTGTAATGGGTTTCACGGTGGATTCATCCAGGTCTCTGTAGTTTCACAAATACAGCAGCTTTTCTGGAGATAAACAAGGGAGGAAGAGAGAGAGAAAGAGAGCAGGCCCTTGTCTCTGTGTCCAGGACTCTCAGTGTCCAGGTCTCCAACTCTGCTTTCCTTGGGTCTCTGGAAATCATCCTAATCAGGCAGGATCCAAGCACCACCTGTTACTGGGCAGAATACTGCCTTCTGGTCAATGAATTGGCCACCAGCCAACCAATTGAACCGAGTCCCGCCCAATCTTTTGGATGCCACAAAGTCTGAGTTCAGCTGCTCGACAACTAGCGCTATATACCATGTTGCAACTTTTTGAATTCCTCATTCTTTCTGCTGCTTGACTTAAAGATACATATACATTAAGGATCCATGGATCTAAATGATAACGGCAAATAATAAAGAATGGGGAAATAAGGGAATCAACAGGAAGGACCCCTACAATACGAACACGGAACATATGATGTAGGAGTAGGCCATTCAGCCCCTCAAGCTTCCTCTGTCACTCCGTAAGATCATGGCTAATCTATTATGACCTCTATTCCAAATCCCACCGACCTCCCATGTTCGTCAGGAATCTCAGCCTGTGGAAGATTGAGATTAGAAGCAGGTGACAAAAGCTGGGTCCAGGAGTGGAGCTGTTGGTGAGAGAGACAAGCCACGAGTGATAAAACCAGGTCCAAGACTAGAGTTACTGTGGGTGATTGAACCAGACCCAGGAGCGGAACTGCGGGTGATTAAACCAGGCCCAGGAGTGGAGCTGCAGATGATTGAACTAGGCCCGGGATTGGAGCTGCGGGTGATTGAACCAGGCCCAGGCACGGAGCTGCGGGTGATTGAACCAGGCCCAGGAGTGGAGCTGCAGGTGATTGAACCAGGCTCAGGAGTGGAGCTCTGGCAGATTCAACTAGACCCAGGCGCAGTGCTGAGAGCGATTAAATCAGGCCTAGGTGGGAAGCTGTGGGTGATTGAATCAGTCCTAGGAGTGGAGCTGCAGGTGACTGAACCAGGCCCAGGCGAGGAGCTGTGGGTGTTTGAGCCATGCCCAGGATCGGAACTATATGTGATTAAACCAGGCCCAGGATCAGAGCTGCAGGTGATTGAGCCAGGTCCAGGTTCGGAGCTATGTGTCATTGAATGAGGCCCAAGAGCAGAACTACTGGATATAATTCTAGGCCCAGGAGCGGAGCTGCAGGTGACTGAACCAGTCCCAGGGGAGGAGCTGCGGGTGGTTGAACCAGGCCCAAGTTTGGAACTATGTGTGATTGAACGAGGCCCAAGAGCAGCGCTACTGGATATAAATCTAGGCCCAGGAGCAGAGCTCCTGGATATAAATCTAGGCCCAGGAATGGAGCTGCGGGTGATTGAATCAGGCGCAGGGCCAGATCTGCGGGTGATTGAACCTGGCCCAGGACCGGAGCTAAGGGTGTTTGAGCCTGGCCTAGCATCAGAGCTATGGGTGATTAAACCAGGCAAAGCAGCAGATGTGTGGGCCCTTGAACCATTCCCAGACCCAGAAGTGGAGTTGCGTGTGATTGAACAGGTCAGGAATGGAGCAGTGGGTGATTGAACAAGGCCCTGGAGTCAAGCTGCCGCTGATTGAACCAGGCTCAGGAATGGAGGGGTGGGTAATTTATCCAGGCCCAGGAGCAGAACTACTGGATATAAATCTGGGTCCAGGAGTAGAGCTGCAGGTGATTGAACCAGGCGCAGGGCCGGAGCTGCAGGTGATTGTGCCTGGCCCTGGACCGGAGCTAAGGGTGATTGAGCCTGGCCTAGGAGTGGGACTGTGGGTGATTGAGCTTGGCCTAGGAACGGAGCTGAGGGTCATTGAGCCTGGCCTAAGAGCAGAGCCGAGGGTGATTGAGCTTGGCCTAGGAATGGAGCTGAGGGTGATTGAGCCTGGCCCAGGATTGAACCAGGCCCAGCAGCTGAGTTGTGGATCATTGGCCCATTCCCAGGCCAGGAGCTTCGGGTGAAATAACAGGTCAGGAATAGAGGTGTGGGTGACTGAACCAGCCCAGGAGTGCAGATGCAGGTTTGATTGAACCAGACCCAGGAATGGAGTGATGGGTGATTGAATCATGCCCAGGATTGGAGCAATGTGTGATTGAGTCAAGCCCAGGACCGGAATTGCGGATGATTGCACCAGGCCCAGGATTGGAGCTGTGTGTGATTGAGTCAAACCCAGGACAGGAGCTGTGGGTGATTGAGCCAGGCCTTGGACAGGAGCTGCAGGTGATTGAATCAAGCCCCAGAACGGAGCTGTGGGTGATTGCACCAGGCCCAGGATTGGAGCTGTGTGTGATTGAGTCAAACCCAGGACAGGAGCTGCGGGTGATTGAGCCAGGCCTTGGACAGG
Source organism: Scyliorhinus canicula (assembly GCF_902713615.1). Lineage (NCBI taxonomy): Eukaryota > Metazoa > Chordata > Chondrichthyes > Carcharhiniformes > Scyliorhinidae > Scyliorhinus > Scyliorhinus canicula. The sequence continues at coordinate 140,781,863 of NC_052149.1, forward strand.
AGCTGCAGGTGATTGAACTAAGCCCCGGAACGGAGCTGTGGGTGATTGCACCAGGCCCAGGAATGGAGCGGTGGGTGATTGAACCAGGCCCAGGATTGGACTGCAGGTGATTGAACCAGATCCAGGTTCGGAATTGCGGGTGAAAGCTCCAGACCCAGGATCAGAGCTATGTGTGATTGAGTCAAACCCAGGATAGGAGCTGCGAGTAATTGAGCTAGGCCTTGGACAGGAGGTGCGGGTGATTGAGCCAGGCCCAGGATCGGAGCTATGTGTGATTGAACCAGGCCCAGGAGCAGAGCTACTGGATATAAATCGGGTACAGGAGTAGAGCTGCGGGTGATTGAATCAGGCGCAGGACCGAGCTGCGGGTGATTTGAGCCTGGCCTGGGAGCGGAGCTGCACGTGAGTGAGCCTGGCCCAGGATCAGACCTGCGGGTGATTAAACCAGGCCCAGGAGCAGAGATCATGATTATTGAAGGAGGCCCAGGAGTAAAGCTACCAGGAGTTGAGCCTGGCCCAGGATCAGGGTTCCAGAGGTTGAGAGGGACAGCTGGAGGTAAAGCCAGGACCTGGAGCAGAGCTGTGCGAGATTCAGGAAGTGGAGGTACAAAATAAGCAAAACTTTGATAATCAAAGAGTGGCGTCACAGGACGGTAAATTAGTGAGTGGCTGGTTAGTGTTGAAGGTTTATTTTTGCTTTTTAAGTTGGTTAAGTGCTCGTCAAATCTGGATTTAAAACTGTGGCTTACTAATTAATTGGATAAACTGTGCAGGTGGCACAGTGGTCAGTACTGCTGCCTCACAGCTCCAGGGTCCTGGGTTAATTCCGGCCTTGGGTGACTGTTTCTGTGGAGTTTGCACTTTCTCCCCATATTTGCGGGTTTCCTCCCACAGTCCAAAGAAGTGGAGGTTAGGTGGGTTGGCCAGGCTAAATTGCCTCATATTTCCAAAAGGTTTGGTGGGGTTACTGGGTTACGGGGATTGGGTAGAGGTGTGGACTTTCCCAAGTCCGCTGCAGAGTCGGTGGGCTGAATGGCCTCCTTCTCTGTAAATTCTATGATCCTAGGAAACAATCTATGGGTAAATCTAGTTTTCAAACTTGGCTTCAATAATGAAAAACCTGTTTTCGAAGCCTTGCTATTGTTCTCAAAAGAATCAACTATTTAACTGTACAAATGTTTTTGGCTGCAAGATTCAATGCGATGAATGTTATGCATGAGACTTTTGAAAGGATTTAATAAATAGCCATTGAAAGTTGTAAAGATTTTGGAAATGCAGCAGCCTGATTCAAGGGATGATTAAAGAGCACAAAGTAGAGGAAAGACCTTTGTGATTGAATACATACTGGTAATAAATGGACCTCACGGATGTCTACTTGATTCGCACCCCATTCACTAGTTTAAGCAGTCACTCACTGCAGGTACAGTGGCACCAGACTGTACCATCTACACAGAGTTGCACTGCAGAAACACAGCAAGGCTCCTTTGATAGCACCATCTAAACCCATGACCTCTGCCACTTAGAAGGACAAGCAAGCAGATGCATAGTAACGCCACCACTTGCAAATTCCCTTCCAAGCCATGCACCATCCTGACCTGGAATTATAGCGCCGTTCCTGGGTCAAAATCCTGGAACGTGGGCGTATTTATGCTACATGGGCTGCAGTGGTTCAAAAGGAAGCTCATTACCATGGGCAATTAGTGATAGGCAATAAATGCTGGCCTAACCAGCGACGCCCTTGTCCCCTGAACGAATAAATAATTTTTAAAAATATCCATGTCTAAAATTCTGATATATAAACTTTGGAGAGAGGTACAGGAGGAATGATATTCAATTTATTCACGACGCCAAGTTTGGGCATATGGCAAATTGTGCAAAGATTCTTGGGAGCCATGGAAAGGTTCATGGATTGGTGATACATGCCCCTCAATTGAAAGAATTGTGAAGTCCCTTTTTGGTCTCATATGCAAATATTAATTTAAAATACTTTGATAAGGAAATGTTATTTGCTCTGGTTGCTCTTGTCTCAGATTCATCAAAAGAGTTTGAAACAAGCTAGCTCATTCTCATCAAAGTGTCATCTAGTTTGGTGTAAACAGCTGTTGGTTTTTAAGTAAATTTGATATGTAAGTATATTTGAATTCTGGAAATACTTGTTTTTATTTACTATTTGTTCTGGAGCGAATTTAGAATTTGCATGTCTAACTTGCTCAAATTTAATGGTTCCTCTAAAGCCATCAGAGAGAGAAACAACTCTTTGGAAAGTTAACATAAACCTTTTCTTTAATTATACACTCACATTACATCATAAAATGGGCTCTCAACCTTGATGATTCTGATGCCCTCCTCACATGTTATAAAAGGTTTCCGAACCCCCAGTAGCACACTACAAAAAAAATTATTCTAATATTTGTGATTTTAGCTTTACTTAGTTAATGTGAAACCTGTTGCTGATACTCAGCAACAGCTTTGTGTCAAGTCATGGAGGTATCTTTGAGAAAAACGAGTAAAAAAGAAATGATAAACCAAAAGTCAAAATATCTGAAAGGGGAAATGGTGAGCCGAAAGAACGAGGGTTATAGAACCTAAAGACCGAGGGTCAGTGAATGGAAAGACCGAGGGTCAGTGAATGGAAAGACCGAGGGTCAGTGAATGGAAAGACCGAGGGTCAGTGAATGGAAAGACCGAGGGTCAGTGAATGGAAAGACCGAGGGTCAGTGAATGGAAAGACCGAGGGTCATTGAACGGAAAGACCGAATGTCATTGAACGGAAAGACCGAGTGTCATTGAACGGAAAGACCGAGGGTTATTGAACCGAAAGACCGGGGGTTATTGAACCGAAAGACCGGGGGTTATTGAACCGAAAGACTTGTGGATGGTGAACCGAAAGACTCGAGGATGGTGAACCGAAAGATTTATGGATGGTGAAAGGAAAGACTTGTGGATGGTGAACTGAAAGACTTGTGGATGGTGAACTGAAAGACTTGTGGATGGTGAACCGAAAGACTTGTGGATGGTGAACCGAAAGACTTGTGGATGGTGAACTGAAAGACTTGTGGATGGTGAACTGAAAGACTTGTGGATGGTGAACCGAAAGACTTGTGGATGGTGAACCGAAAGACTTGTGGATGGTGAACAGAAAAAGTGGGTAATGGCAAAGAGGAATGTTCAGAAATTAAATCTGAAAGGGGAACTGAAAAACAGTCAAGTGATTAATCAAAACCTTTAAGTATTTGCAAATTATCTCTAAAGAGAAAGTACCTGCAAAGACTAGTTAGAAATAGGTAACCAAAAATAGGGAAAATGGTGAACCAAGATATGCAGAAATTAGTGAAAGGCAGGAAATGTTAACGAAAAGCCAAAAATAATTTCCAGAGGAAAAAGTCCACAGTGGCTAATGGTTAACCAATGGCAGCATGGCAGGATAGTGTTTAGTACAGTTGCTTCACAGCTCCAGGGTCCCAGGTTCGATTCCCGACTTGGGTCACTGCCTGTGCGGAGTCTGCATGTTCACCTCGTGTCTGTAGATTTCCTCCGGGTGCTCTGGTTTCCTCCCACAGCCACAGCATCCTATCTGGCAGCATCGTAGCTTGCTATGTCAATTGCTCGGCCCAAGATCGCAAGAAACTCAGAGTATGGTGAACTCAGCCTAATGCAATGCATCACACAAGCTTGCCATCCTCCCATTGATTCTGTCTACACTTCCCGCTGCCTCATGAAGGCAGACAGCATAGTCAGAGACCCTTCACACCCAGGCTTTGCCCTCTTCCAGCCACTTCCATCAGGCAGAAGGTACGGAAGTCTGAAGACCCGCACATCCAGACATAGGAACAGCAACTCGACTCCTCAACGACTCTCCCTCGATCTGATCAGTTCCCTGGCAGAACACTATTCACAATACCCTATACTACTCTTATTTGGTCCTTGTTCTGCACTGTAACCAATCACTATCTGTTGACATACCATTTGTCAATGTACTCTGTTGATTATTCTTTTGTCTACTATGTACGTACTGTGTATGTTTCCTTGGCCACAGAAAAATATTTTTCATTGTACTTTGGTACATATGACAATGAATATCAATCAGGTAAGGCTGTCTTCTTCCTCGATGGATTCAAGATAGTTTCAAATGTATAGTGGTGATTTGCCAGCACTCACTGGTTTATAACAATAAAGCAGTTATTTATTTCAGCAGCGAGAGACAGTTCATTCTCCTTTCAAGGTTTGGGCCAGAATTATCCAGTCCTCAAGATTTTCTGTTCCCGCTGACAACACACCCGTGCCCGCGGGTTTCCCAGCGGCGTAGGGTGTCTTCAATGGGAAATCCCATTGACAATTGGTGGACATTGAGAATCCTGCTGTCAGCTAATCGTGCACCACCTAGACGTACGCGGCTGGGGGAACCGGAGAATCTCACCCGTTCTGCCCAGCTCTCAGAAGCATCATGCAGAAACCAATCACTGACTGTTGTTAGCAAGAACATTGTCCCTAGCCAACCCACATGTGACCAGCCAGCCAATCGAACCAACTTCCTCCAAAGCTGGTACTTAAGGTTCACCTATTGCCGACGAGTCTGTTGTCTCCTCTTCAAAATACAAAACTTGGAACACACTGTTCCGACTAGCAGACTTGAGTCCTCTGCTTAATGTAGGTTCACGGATAATGCAATAATACAATAAACAAGATCAAAGGGAAATAAGAAGGAATGACTAACAACATGGAGACAAGTGATACATCCAGTAAGCGGATGTATAATGGCAAGAGGTTCTGTTTGGCACTCATCTGCTATAGTTACTCAAACATTAAGCAGGTAAAGATACTCTCCTGTTTTTAGGAAGTAAAGACTTATCGAAATGATCTTGCAGTACTAAATCCAGGCAAAATGTTTTTGTGTACTTTATTTGACCAGAAAAATAACTGAGCCAGCCACATAAATGTTATAACTACATCAGCAAATCAGAAGCTGGGTATTCTGCAGTGAGTGGCACAGTGCCTGACTCCTTAAAGTCTTTATTTGATCCACAAAGCTGAAATTGGGAGTGTGGTGGAATATCGTCCACTTACTGGGATGAATGCAGCTACAATGGCATTCAAGAAGCTCAACATCATCCAGTTGAGGGGACCCAGAGGACAGGAATGTGTCAGCCTCTGCTCTTGCCTAACAGACTTGGGGTTCGCTCAGCTTGTTTGGATGAGAATGGGGCTGCAGGGTGGATGTGCAGACTGACCATGGCACTGCAGTACAAGAAGCCATTGCAGGGGGGGGTGGGGGGGGGAAGGGACATTGTGGTAGTATGGGGACGGTACAGTGAGGGGTATTGACACTGTTCTCTGCAGCGAAGAGCCAGAATCCAGACGGCTATGTTGACTGCCTGGTGCTGGGGTCCAGGACATCCACTCCGGGTGAGTGGAACTTGCAATGGGAGGGGAAGAATCCCATTGTCATAGTCGATGTAGATGCCAACAATGGGAAGAAAGAGAAGGGTTTGAGGAGCTAGCCACAAAATTAAACTGAACCTCCAAGGTTGTAATTTCTGGATTATTACCTGGGCCGTGTGCAAATTAGCATAGGGTGCATAGAATTAGAGATGAATATGTGGTTCAAAGAGTGGTGTGTGAGAAGTGTGTTTTGGTTTGTGGGACACTGGCATCAGTACTGGGAAAATGGGGGCTGTGCTGTTTGTATGGCGTACCTCTGAACTATGCTGGGACCAGTGTTCTGGCAAACTGCATATCCAGGAGATGTAGAGAGAACTGTAAACAAAATGGCCGAGAGGATGCCGGGGGGGGATCGGGAGTGGGCGTATGTTAGAAAACATGACCATATGGCAGCATTACAAAGCAGCCATTTGGGTAATGGTGCCCAGATTGTGACAGAAAGAGACAAAAGTGTCCAAACATAAAAGAATAGCAAATAGGGCTAAAGTCGGGAAAATGGTAAAAAGTCATGAGGGCAGAGATGGCTGGAAGGGGACTGGGTAAGGACTTTAGCAGAAAAGACGGTTGATCAGCAATGGCAGACATTTATGAAAATAGTTCATGGCTCATAACAAAGCTATATTCCAGTAAAGAAGAAGGATTCTAGGAAGGGGATAAATCAACCATGGTTAACCAAGTAATTTAAGGACAGTATTAAATGGAAAGAAAAAAACATACAATTTGGCAAAGGTTAGTGGTAAACCAGAGGATGAGGAAAGTTTTAAAATGCAACAAAAGATGGCCAAATAATAATAGAGGAGGTAAACTATGAAAGTAAACTAGCAAGTAATGTAAAATCAGACAGAAAGAACTTCTTTAAATATATAAAAGGGAAGCAAGAGGCCAAAGTGAATATCGGCCCCAGAATGAAACTGGGGAAATAATAATGAGGAATCAGGAAATTGCAGAGGAATTAAATAAATACTTTGCGTCAGGAGCGGTACAGTAGCACAATGTTTAGCACTGTTGCTTCACAATGCCAGGGACCCGGGTTCGATTCCTCGATTGGGTCACTGTCTGCAGAGTCTGCACATCCTCCGGTTGCTCCGGTTTCCTCCCACAAGTCCCGAAACACGTGCTTGTTCGGTGAATTGGACCTTCTGAATTCTCCCTCAGTGGACCCGAACAGGTGCCGTAGTATGGCACTAGGGGATTTTCACAGTAACTTTATTGCCATGTTAATTAATGTAAGCCTACTTGTGACACTCATACAGATTATTATTATTAAAGAATAGCATTCCAAAATTACTAACTAATCAAGGGGCAAAAGGGGAGGGGGGAGAGGAGGAAATACATTCAATAACTATACATGAGAGAAAATGTACTGTGGAACTTAATGCGGCGAAAGGCCAATAAGTCCCCTGGGCCTGATGGGTTGCATCCTAGGATGTTGAAGGAAGTAGCTACAGATGTAATGGATATATTGGTGGTAACCTTTCTCGAATCCTTCCATTCTGGAAAGTCCCCGAGTATTGGAAAACTGTCAATGTAACACCCTTATTCAAGTAAGTGGGGAGACTAAAACAGGTAACTAGGCCAGTTAGCTTGGCATCCGTCATTGAGAAAATATTGGAGTCCAAAATGAAGGATGTAATAGCAGAGCATTTAGAAATGCATAATATAATCAAACAGGATCAGCATGGCGTCGTGAAGGGGAAAATTATGTCTGAATGAGGTGATAAGAAGCAAGAGAGATAAAGGGGAACCATTAGATTTAATACACTTGGATTTCCAAAAAGCTTTCGATAACATTCAGTACAAAAGGCTACTTAATAAGATAAGACTCTTTGGTGTTGAGGGTAGTATTTTAGCATGAATAGAGGATTGACTGGTTAATAGAAGACAGTCAGTTGGGATTTGAGGGTCATTTTCAGGATGACAACTGTAACTAGCGGAGTGCCACAGGGACCAATGCTGAGGGCACAATTATTTACAGGGAAGTGAATGTACGATTGCAAGTTTGCAGATGACAAAAAAATAGGTGGGAAGGCAACTGACGAGGTTGTCGCAAAGCATCTACAGGATATAGACCGGTTAAGTGAGTGGGCAAAAACTTGGCAGATGGAATGTAATGCAGCAAAATGCTAAGTTAAGCACTTTGGAAGGAATGATAAAGTCGCTGAATATTAAAATGGAGAAAGGCTGCAGAAAGCTGAAGTACAGTGGAATTTTAGGGTTCACTTGCATGCAAGTTGGTTACAGGGAAGGCAAATTGAATATTGGCCTTTATTTCAAAGTGAATGACAAAGAGTCATCCAGACTCTCAACGTTAGCTCCCATTTCTCTCCACAGATGCTGTCACACCTGCTGAAATTGTCCAGTATTTTCTGTTTTTGTTGTGATAAAAATAGAAAAGTCTTGCTAAAACTATACAAGACACTAGTTAGACCATACCTGAAATTCTTTTTTTAAATGTCTTTATTGGGTTTTCGCTTCGGATATTTCATAACTGATAAGTATCATGTTACAAAACGGTGCAATAAAGGAAAATAAAAAAGACCAACAAAAATCAACATATATATTTACATATATCTTCCCTCCGACTGCGACCGCGGCCTCCCTTTCGTTGTCATACATCTGTTACAATCCCCAGCATGGCCAGAGCGTGCATTTACACGTGTCTATTTACAGTTTAGTTTGGGCTTCAGTCCTCTGCGATTTTGTCACTTGTCCCTCTTATTTTCTTTGCACGCCTCTGTGTGTGTCCCCCCCCCCCCCCCCCCCCCCGCTTTTTTCCCTCTTCGCCCCATGGCTCATTTGTGGGCGAGCCCAGAACATGTGGGTGTGGTTGGCTTGGCCTCCCTGGCACCGTTCACATTTTTCCTCCACCTCCGGAAAGAACCCACTCATTCTGGTTCTGGTTAGGTGCGCTCTTTGCACCACCTTTAGCTGTGTTCGGCTCAGCCCTGCGCATGTGGAGGTGAAGTTCGCTCTGTGTAGTGCTTCAATCCAGAGTCCTTCCACTATCTCTATGCCACTTCTCCTGACACTTTTTCCTTGTCTCGTCCAGGGGGGAGCGTACCTCTTCCAATAGTTGCCAGTGCAGGTCTGCCCCTCCCTAGACCGTCCGCATCCAGCACTTCTTCCACTAACAAGTATCCTGGTACCTGGGTATGTTGTTTGCTTACGGAGGAGGTTTTGACCTGAATGCATCTCAGGTCAGTTCCTCTGGTAATTGGAACCCCTCCGTGAGTTTCCCCAGTGTCACTACTCTATTGCACTTGTACATGTCCCTAACCGTCTGTCCCCTCGTTCTGTCTCCACCTTTTGAAGATGGCATCAATTATTGTGGGAGTAAACCTGTGGTCGTTTAAGATGGGGGCCATGGTGAACTTTTCGGTTAGGCTGAAGTGCTGCCTCATTTGGTACCATGTCTGGAGCGTGGCTCCTACCACTGAGTTCCTTGTGTACTTGGCCAGGTGGGTTGGGAGAGCAGCTGTGGCAAGGGCTTGGAGGGATGTCTCTATGCAGGAACATGCCTCCATCTTCACCCACTCTGCTCCTGGTCCCTTTGCCCATCCCCTCACTCTTTCTGCGGTGGCCTTCAGTGGTAGAACTGTAGATTTTGGAGGGCCAGGCTTCCCATGTTTCTTTTCCTTTGTAGGACCTTCTTTTGGATCCTCGGGTTCTCTTTCCCAACCCCCAAACCCTCCCCCTCAATCACTCGCTCACTACCCCGCTCACTACCCCACTCATTACCTCATTCCTTCACTCGTTACCTCACTCACTCACTTCCTCACTCGTTACCTCACTCACTTCCTCACTCGTTACCTCACTCACTTCCTCACTCGTTACCTCACTCACTTCCTCACTCGTTACCTCACTCACTTCCTCACTCGTTACCTCACTCACTTCCTCACTCGTTACCTCACTCACTTCCTCACTCATTACTTCACTCACTCACCTCCACTCATTCTCTCTCACTCACACACACACACACACACACACACACACACACACACACACCGCGCGCGCACACCACTAGGTTGATCCTGGGAAATGGAAGGACTTTCTTTTGAGGAGGTTGGGCCTGTACTCATGGGAGGTTACAAGACTGATAGTCAACCAAATTGAGACATATAGAATTTTCAGGGGACTTGACAGGGTAGATGCTGAGAGGTTGTTTCCCCTTCTGGGAGAGTCTAGAACCAGAGTGCATAATCACAGAGTAAGTGGTTACCCATTTAAGACAGATGAGGAATTTTGTTTTCTGAGGTGTATCTGTGGAATTCCTTACCGAAGTGGACTCTGGAGGCTGTTCATCAAATATGTTCACGGTTGTGAGATCGACTGATTTTTAATCACTAAGATTGGATTGTGGGGAAAGTTTGGGAAAGTGGTGTTGTGGTCACATCACATCAGGTCAGTCATGAATGAGGTGAAGTAGACTTGTTCTACTCCTATGTCTTAAGGTTTTCTGGCCATCCAGCCAACTTGATTGGCACCCCACCCAGCATATTTTAAAAATAAATTTAGAGTACCCAATTCTTTCCTTTTCAATTAAGGGGCAATTTAGCCAAATTTAGATCGAACCCGGGTCCTCAGCGCCGTGAGGCAGCAGTGCTAACTGCTGTGCCACCCTACCCACCCAGCATCTTAAACATGCATTTCCTTCACTGGTGCACTATGGCTGCAGTTTATCTTTTGCAAGATGCCATGCAGTAGCTTGCCAAGCTTTCTTTGGCAGCCCCTTAAACCCATGAAATGTATCACTGAGGAGGACAAGGGCACTTTATATCATTTCTTCACTGCTACCAGGCCAATATCTAGAAACATGGCTAGAGTATTGCTGAAGAATGAGACATGCTTTTAAAACACTTGCAAGCCAGTCTGCTCGCTCTTGTCATGTAGTATATATTGTTGGTCCATTTGTGATTTGGAATTCTTGGGATCTCGCCTCGAGTGCAGACGAAAGGCTTCAGCAATATGTCTCTCTGCTTGTCAATTTAAAAAAAACAAATTTAGAGTACCCAATTTTTTTCAAATTAAGAGGCTATTTAGTGTGGCCAATCCACCTATCCTGCACATCTTTGGGTTGTGGGGGTGAGACTCACACAGACACGAGGAGCAAATTCCACATGGACAATGAACGTGGCTAGGAACGAACATGGGTCCTTGGCGCCTTGAGATAGCAGTTCTAACCACGCCTCCGTTTGTCAATAATCTTGGAACTTTGTCTAATACTACTGCGGGGAAACATCAGTCACACAGGCTGCAGTGATTCAAGAGAACAGCTCACCATCACTTTCTGAAGCAATTAGGCATGGACAGTAAATGCTAGCTTTGCCAATGAGGCCCATATAGAATCATTAAAGCACAGAAGGAGGCCATTCAGCCCATTGTGTCCATATCAGCTCTCTGTAATAGTGACTCAGATAGTCATACTGCCCTAGCTTTCACATGTATCCCTAAAACCTTTTCCCTTCAGATAATTGGACAATTCCCTTTTGGCGGCCACAGTTGAGCATTCCAGATCCTCTCTCAATCAGTAAAATGGTTTTCCTCATGCCTTTGTTACTTCTTTTGTCAATTACATTAAACCTATGTCCTCTGAATCTCATCCCCTCTACCGATGGGAACAGATGTTCTCTGTGAAACCCCTCATGGTTTTAAACACTTCTATGTAATCTCCTGTCAATCATCTCTTCCCTAAGGAAATAGCTCCAGATTCCCCAATCTAACCTCATAACTGCAGTTTATCATCCCTGGAACCATTTTCATAAATCTGTGCTGTATCCTCTCCAATGCCTTCGCATCCTTCCTATTGTGCTCACAATTGGACGCAATAGCCCAGTTGAGCCGTAACCAGGTTTATGTAAGGTTTACCATAGCTCCTTGCTTTTATACTCTATGCTCCTATTTGTAAACCCCAGGATCCAGCCGCACTATTAACAACTTCCTCGGCCTGTCCTGCCACCTTCAACAACTTGTACACACATGTCCACAGGTACTTCTCTCTCCCTCATGTCCTTTAGAAATGTATCCTTTCATTTTACGTTTCAGTTCCTTGTTCTTCCTACCACTTGGCACTTATTTGCAATAATTTCACCTGCAACATGTCTTTCCGTTCCACCAATCTGTCTATGTTCTTTTGAAGTCTGTCACTATCCCCCTTACAGTTACAATACCATTCATCCCAGTGAACTTTGAAAAAATGAGGTTGGCATTGCTATTTAAGAAAAACACCCCAAAATGCAGTGGATACATAACTTGAAACTAACTTTGGATTCAAGGGGAAAATCAGCCAAATTGACCATTACTTATCAATATACGCATAACATGTTGCAAAGTAAATGTGTTTCAGTATTGAGTGAGAAAAGGATTCTGTCCAGCTGTGATACCCCTCACTAAGATTTATTGTCTCCTGACAAGTTTCACATTCTAACCACTTGGTAAAGATGTTTTTCCTGAATTCCATTTATTTGGATTTATTTGTGCCTGTCTCACTCTTCTGGACCCTAGTTTTGGCCACCCTGTAATGCAAAATATCTTCCACACATCCACCTATCGAACCTCTTCATAATCTAGAAGACATCTATTGGGTAATCCCCATAGCCTCTCCTTAAACTTCAGAGCTTCTCGGCTTCAGATCTAATATTTGTTTTTATAAATTTAGAGTACCCAATTATTTTCTTCCAATAAAAGGGCAATTTAGCATGGCCAATCCACCTACCCTGCACATCTTTGGGTTGTGGGGGTGAGACCCACGTAATCACGGGGCGAATGTGCAAACTCCACATGGACAGTGACTCGGGGCCAGGATTGAACCTGGGACCTCGGTGCCGTGAGGCAGCAGTGCTAACCACTGTGCCACACTGCTGAACCTCAAATATAACATTTAAGTGCCAAGGAATGAAATGCATGTAGATTTTCCTCCTATGTGTAAAAAGGGATAGAAATACACGACGTATTAAATTTTAATTGCTCTATTTTCACTGCATACATATAGAGTTAGCAAATGAAGAGCAGTTTTATCGAAATATCAATATCCTGTTGATTTCTTTTACCTTTTCCAGAGACTTTGTGAGGAGTGAGATTGAATTCGGCCATGATGGACCTGTGTATGAGGAACCTTTGTCCCTGAACCGCTTCACTACTGCTTTGATAGGTATGGTGTGCCTTTGAAATTCATCCAATGATTAATGCTTGCCGGTAAATTTCAGGTAGATCGCAGAGATTGGTGAAATTTAGTGCTATACATTGACCAAAAAATACACTTTCAAGTTGGTGTAAGGAATTGAGTTAACAGGCAAATTTATTTGGAAATTCTTATTCCCAGGGCATGGAAATGGTTTCCAACTTTTAGCTTTTTCTAAATCACTAGTTCATTTGCTTCATCTCAGATTCATGCTTGAGTACAGTGTAGAATAATGCTTTTTTTTTGGTCAGTTGCTATTGGTCGATGTTGAGCATGGGTGTTGAGTGAAACTGACCTGTCATCCACCTGCATTTGCTTTCCAGCCGGAATTACCTAAATGCCTCTTTCAAATGGCATCTTATCTTGACACATTTTTCCTCTCTCTCTCTCTCCCCCTCCCTTTTCCATACTGTGGAGGTGCAGAGGCCAGTTGTAGTCCCTCAGTTTCTGGCCTGGCTTAGATCAGTTCATAAATTATGAAGAGACTCCTACAAGAACTCAGTGTGATGATCAAACTTAAAATAGTATAAAATATAGGAATTAAATCACAAATCTCTTGGTCCAAGGGGCTCGGCATCTGACTGGGACTCATCAGAGTCCTGGGATCTACCATACCTCTGAATGCTGACTCCCTTGGATGTTCCTGCCTCCACCTGATGAAATGAAAATCGCTTATTGTCACCAGTAGGCTTCAATGAAGTTACTGTGAAAAGCCCCTAGTCGCCACATTACGGCGCCTGTTCGGGGAGGCTGTTACAGGAATCGAACCGTGCTGCTGGTCTGCTTTCAAAGCCAGCGATTTAGCCCAGTGTGCTAAACAGCCCCTCTGCATATGCATCAACAACTGTGTGGTGCTCAATATATTGTGTCCCAGAAGCCTGTCCTCTGCCGCTGCCTCCCAGGTGACATTGATGACCCTGCTGCTGGTCCTCCGGGGAACAGGATGTCCCATTTCGCATCTCCAACGTCGAGAAGCGTGGCCGGGTTGGCATTGCCAAAGCAAGGAGCAGATCTGCACACTGCCATGCTTGTGTGTTGACTGCAATGAGTGGTGAGAAAGCGTTTAAAAGCAGCTCCCCCTTGTTGGCGACGAGACGCTGAGGTGCGAGTCTGGCAAATCAGATGGCAAGACAGCCAGTAGTGGCAAGAAGCTTGAGGGCTCATTTCCGCCTTTAAGTGCCGCGGAATCCGGGCCCCGATCTCGCCAACGTCTGACAATTGCGCCCAAAATGTCACTTAGAAATGTTTCCGTTAAATCGTGCTCAACGACTCTCTTAATCTGATCCTGGATCCATGCCTGTTTTCCCTATGCTTGCCTTGAGTCTGATTTGAGTTTCTAGAGTTCCAACGTCACTGCTTGGGCCGTCACCGCAGAGTTGCTAACTGTGTTAACGATCAAAGACATTATCCTTGCCCTCGCTGCAGATCCTCAGCTTGTTTTACTAAACCATTCTCCCTTGTAACACCTTCCTCCATTGTCCACGTGAAAATTTTTTAAAGAGTACTCAATTATTTTTATCCAATTAAGGGACAATTTGGTGTGGCCAATCCACCTACCTGCACATCTTTTGGTGTTGTGGGGGTGAGACCCATGCAGACACGGGGAGAATGTGCAAATTCCACACGGACAGTGATCCAGGGCCGGGATGGAGTCTGGATCCTTGGCGCCGTGAGACAGTAGTGCTAACCACTGGCCACCGTGCTGCCCTACACACATTAGTAATAAAGTATTTGAATTCCAGTACCAGTGTGATACTAGGTTTGTAGGCCCTATGTCCCAAAGACTGGTGGATCGTATCAAACAGCATGTCCCTTCCGCAGTCAGCACCAGGTAAGGTACAAACCGTAACCAAACAACGTTTGCTCGCAAAACCCAAGTGTCCAACGTGATCTTCAGTGTGCAAAGAATTACGCTATCAACCAATGCAAGATTGTCAGTTAGGCTCACAGTGTACTTTTGGGCAGCACAATAGCACAGTGGTTAGCACTGTTGCTTCACAGTGCCAGGGTCCCAGGTTCGATTCCGGCTTGGATCACTGTCTGTGCGGAATCTGCACGTTCTCCCTGTGTCTGTGGATTTCCGCCGGGTGTTCCGATTTCCTCCCACAAGTCCTGAAAGACGTGCTTGTCAGGTGAATTGGATATCCTGAATTCTAATACTCCCTCAGTGTACCTGAGCAGGTGCCGGAGTGTGGTGACTAGAGGATTTTCACAGTAACTTCATTGTAGTATTAATGTAACCCTACCTATGACACTAATAAAGATTATTATTGCATGCGCTGAAAGTTGCATATATTAATACACAGGGCCCTATTCTTTGCAGACAGAAAGAACATGTGCAAACATTGAGTCTATTTCAGCTAAACAAAATAAGTGACAACCGTTTACTGGTTCATTCCTCAGGGCAATGCCTTGACCAAGCAGATTTAAAATGCCTGGTTTAAAATTCAGACCACACTTGGCAGTCAGTTTCCATCACCTGATCAGACTCGACTTGCCAACTAATCATCACCCTCTTAGTTCTAAATTTGTTGTTTCCCCGACTTGATATACTTGCTAATTGTCCTGATGAGTGCAAGACAAAAAGCTTTGACAAAAAAATACTTTTCAAGTCTGTACTACCACACAAGACTTCTTTTTCTGAAGTCTTCTGGCACTCGTGCTCTTAAGCTTCATCCATTGTATAACAAAAGGAAGCTTTTTGTTCAAAGATAAGGACATATGAAGGTAAGTACTTGGAGTGCAGACCTTTTCTTAACTCATCTACATCTTTGCTATATTATCTATGCACCTTTTCCCCCCAATCTGGTAGAAACATTTCCACTTTACACTGCAACATTCAAATGGATGATTCAGTGTAAGTGTTCAAGAGCCTTTGAACTTCACAAGATGAGAAGTATGTGTGCATTCTGCAAATACAAACGAGTACCCTGGAGAAGAAAATTCCAGCTTCTGTTGAATTGATAGGGGTGCTGCTGATGAGGTCTGTGATTCAATTATTTATTTTATATACGCAGTTCCTCCAGTAACTCTTTTTTAAAAATAATTTTTATTCAAATTTTTTCAACAACAAATTTTCTCCCCATAATTAAAACAAACAAAGTGTGGCTCTGCACCAAAACAGAAAAAGAACTCCCCCCCCCCCCCCCCCAGCAGACCCACCGTCGCAAATACAAGCCCCCTTAACCAGCCCCGAACCCACCCACCCCGTACCCCCCCCTCCCCACAACCTTGTTGCTGCTGAAACTGACCACTCTCTACCCCTTCGCCAGGAAATCGAGAAAGGGCTGCCACCGCCGAAGGAATCCCTGTACCGACCCCCTCGGGGCAAACTGATCTTTCTCCAGCTTGATAAACCCAGCCATGTCGTTGATCCAGGCCTCCAAACTAGGGGGCCGCGTATCCCTCCACTGTAACAGAATCCTGCGCCCGGCTACTAGAGACGCAAAGGCCAGAACGCCGGCCTCTCTCGCCTCCCGCACTCCCGGCTCCGAAGCTACCCCAAAGATCGCGAGCCCCCAGCTGGGTCCTACCCTAGACCCGACCACTTCAGACAAAGTCCCCGCCACCCCCTTCCAAAACCCCTCCAAGGCCGGACATGCCCAAAACATATGGGTGTGGTTCGCCGGACCTCCCGAACACCTGACGCACCTGTCTTCCCCTCCGGACTTTGAGCGATCCAGAGCCGGATCCATCACCGTATTAATGTCCCCACCCAGGATCAAACCCCCCGCCTCCAGGTCCGGGATCAGACCCAGCAGTCTCCTCATGAAGCCCGCATCGTCCCAGTTGGGGGCGTACACATTGACCAGGACCACCCGCTCCCCCTGAAGTCTACCACTCACCATAACATATCTACCAGCACTGTCCGCCACCACATTGGACGCGACGAACGACAAGCTCTTACCGACTAAAATTGCCACCCCTCGGTTCTTCGCGTCAAGCCCCGAGTGAAACACCTGTCCCACCCAGCCTTTCCTTAGCCGCACCTGATCCGTAACCTTGAGATGTGTCTCCTGGAGCATAGCCACATCCGCCCCCAGCCCCCTCAAGTGTGCCAAGACCTGGGACCGCTTCACCGGACCATTCAGCCCCCTCACGTTCCATGTGACCAGCCGAATCTGGAGGGTCTTCCCCCTCCCTCTGCGCCGATCAGCCATAGCTCTCCCTCAGCTCACCCCGCGCCCAGGGAAACCCCCAAGCCCGTTCCCCACGGTGGCAAACCCCCCCTGACCAGCCGTTTCCATACGGCCCCTGCAGCAGCAACCCGGTGCCCTCCCCCCGAACCCCCCCCCCCCCCCCCACACCCACCCACCCACCCAACCTAGGGCCCCCCCTAGCTGCGCCACCCCAAACGTTGTACTTCCGTAAGTCATCCGACTCCTGGTGACCCCGGCTACTCACGCCGTACCACCGACCCCCCCCCCCCCCGCCCGCCCCGAATGCAACACAACCACCAATCCCCCCCCTCCCAATGCCGGCCCCGCCCCCTACTCCGGCGCGGGAAGAACCCCGCCCCCCAACCCCACACGCGGGAAAAAGATGGGCACATGACCCCACGGGACCTCAAACTGCTCCCCAACCCCCCACCAGTGGAAAGAAAACTAAAAAGCACCACGGTGGATAAATAACAGCCCCAGAAGACGAAAAATCAGAACACTCAGAACAACGAAAAGGCAACATCCAACACAGCCAATATATGCAAAAGGATATCAAGGAGGACAGAGCCTCCAAACAATGTACATCTTCCCCCAGCCACCCAGTTCTCAGTCAGAGTCCAATTTCTCTGCCTGGACAAAAGCCCAGGCCTCCTCCGGAGGGTCAAAGTACAGCTGGTGGTCCTTGTAAGTGACCCAGAGGCGAGCCGGTTGTAACAGGCCAAACTTCACCCCCTTCCTGTGAAGCACTCCTTTCGTTCGATTGAAGCTGGCCCTTTTCTTCGCCACCTCCGCGCTCCAGTCCTGGTAAATCCTAATGTTCGCATTCTCCCACCTGCTGCTCCTTTCCTTCTTTGCCCACCTCAACACGCACTCGCGGTCGACCAAGCGATGAAAGCGGACCAGCACCGCCCTGGGCGGCTTGTTCGGCCTGGGCTTCCGCAGCAGCACTCGATGGGCCCCCTCCAGCTCCAAGGGTCCTTGGAATGACCCCGCGCCCATTAACGAGTTCAACATCACAACCACGTAGGACCCCAAATCCGAACCTTCCAGCCCCTCCGGGAGGCCCAATATCCGCAGGTTCTTCCGGCGGGAGCGGTTCTCCATCTCCTCCATCCTCGCCAACCATTTCTTATGAAGGGCCTCGTGCGACTCCACCTTCACTGTCAGGCCCAAGAGCTCGTCCTCGTTCTCCGAGGCCTTTTGCTGCAGCTTACGAATCTCTACAGCCTGAGCCATCTGAGTCGCCAAAAGCTTGTCCAGCGAGGCCTTAAACGGCTCCAGAATCTCAGCTTTCAGCTCCTTAAAGGAGCGCTGAAGCTGCTCCCGCGCCCACTGCTGCCACGCTGCCGATTCCCTGCCCGCCGCCATCTTGTTTTTTCTGCCTCGCACCTTCTGCTGCAAAGTCGACTTTTTAACCGCTCCACTGCGAGTCCAACCCATCCACCGGCCGCTGAGCACAAAGGCTGTGTTCCCACCCGGGGAAAAGTCGAATCAGCGCCGCTGCGGGCCCTTAAAAGAGCCCGAAAGTCCAAAAATAGCGGGAGCTACCGAACGTGCAGCTTAGCTCCGCTTTGCCGCAACCGGAAGTCTCTCCTCCAGTAACTCTTAAGTATCAGCTACGATAGCACTTTGCTGTATGGTTTTAAGTTCCTAAGTTCAATTCCCTGTCTTTGCTGGATAATTTGATCTGAGTTGGCATGACAGCAGAATTGCAGTTAGCATTGGGTTGAGGAAATGAAAATTTTTTCAATATTTGCTGTCCAATGTCCACTGTTGCCAAGTATGTATAGACTTGGTTGAGACCAGGATTCAACTTGAGTTGGAAACAGATAGAAATAGGCAAGTTTTTTCTTATTCACTTCAGTGGGTCCTTGCAGAACATTAGATTATACTTGCATCAAAACATAACATTGTATGATAAAATTGTAATAGAACTAGTTTTTTCTCTTCAATGAACATCTTCATAAATAACCCTCTTTAGGAGAAAAAGCAGGAAATTAAATTCAGATCAACGCATCTGAGATGTGATGTAGAAGTGAGAGAAAATTGCTAAAGATTAACTAGAAAGTAGGAAAGGTTAAGAGGGAGGTGTGATGTGCGGTTAACATTTAATGAGAGACAGTCACAGTTGAAAGACTACCAACCCAATGATCCACCGAATGGGTCAGTGTCAACTTTATGCACATTCTTAGATTACGTTTTATGGTAGTTCACTGGCTGCAAATAATAGAATGAAAATGTTACATTAAAATAAATTGAAATACATGGAATGCAGAGATTTAGATTTCGAACAGTACAGCACAGAACAGGCCCTTCGGCCCTCGATATTGTGCCGAGCAATGATCACCCTACTCAAACTCACATATCCACCCTATACCCGCAACCCAACAACTTCCCCCTTAACCTTACTTTTTAGGACACTACGGGCAATTTAGCATGGCCAATCCACCTAACCCGCACATCTTTGGACTGTGGGAGGAAACCGGAGCACCCGGAGGAAACCCACGCACACACGGGGAGGACATGCAGACTCCGCACAGACAGTGACCCAGCCGGGAACCGACCCTGGGACCCTGGAGCTGTGAAGCATTGATGCTAACCACTATGCTACCGTGCTGCCCAATTTGGAAAATGTTGCTGAGTCATGTTTTGATGCTCAAACATAATGCATTTTCTCTATTCTGGCTGCTTTCTTCTGAAAGGACTCACTACCTGCTGTATGATTCTAAGCCTTTTTTATGGAAACCAACATAGCTGAACTTAGTTGAATCTTGTCCTTGTCCAATTTCCAAATATCTTTGCTTTGTAGCGGATGCCACGGATGTTAACCCCAGATCTTGCTGTGGTGGCTTTGTTTTTCTGGCACCAATTGGAGCCAGAAATCTATTTAAACTTGCCTCAGTCTCCACCAGTCATCTAGACATATATATTTTACAAACAAAGTCAATGTCATAATCAAGAGCATGAATCCTATTGGTTTTGTTTTCTTTGTTCCCTCACCTGGAACTGTTACCTAACCTATGTCCCATAACCAACTGACAGCGACCAATTTAACTATCCAGTGGTAGAACATTTGACAAAGTGGGTAGCGATTTATGGTGCAATCTGGAAATGGATGAGAATTTGATGAGCATGACACAGTAGGTACATTTGAGAGACGTCATGCCAAGATGGCGAGAAGCACCAAGTGGAGTACCCAGCTGTCAGCACTAGGACTTTTACTTTACATTTATTTCAGATTCAGAAAAAACACTTAAATTCATGGATATCTCAATTTGTGGGAGGGTGGGGCAGTTCAACTGATCTACAAAATGAATTAATTAATAATGCAAGTAGGTAGAATGGAGAAGATGATATTTAATAAACGGCAAATACAAAGTATGGCTGACAGGAAGAAAAAAAAATAGGCGTCATTAATATCCCATCAATGCTGTTGAAATAGTTGAAGTTGCAAAAAAAAAAAAAATATTCAGGTGGGAGTTTTGTGGGCAGTGCTTGATAGCCACCATGTAGTTGGCATCAACAAGTTGCATTTTAGTGGTCTGCTGAAACAGAAGTTCTCGTCATCATATTGCAATGGGTGCATAGAAGTGCTGCAGCAACAAAGACACGGAAACAAGAATGGCCCACCGTTGATGAAGAATGGCTGGAGATATTCAGGCAAGAGAGCAGATTATTGTGTCAAAAAATAAGTTTCAGATTGATGTCAGAAAGTTCTTCACACAGGAACGACTTTGAAATACAGCAGTGAAGGCACAAATTCAGGATTAATTGAAATATACCGCGATGGTGAGACTAGTTTTCTTCTGGATGGATGAACGAGGATTGAGTGACGAGCCTTCTGCATCCTATATGGTGCTCGGGGATAAACAAAATGAGACAGTTCTGATTTGTGGTTCAGCTACTCATTGGATGAATTGACTTGAGTTATGGGGTGTCAAGCCAAATGTTTTCTAAGTTGTGTCACATGGTGCTGTGATCTTGTGCTTATGACTGAGCTAATTTATTTAATTTAAGGTACTTGAGAGCTACCAGTAGGGGTTGTATTTAATCCCAAATTTAAGATTTGAATGTGTACTTAAGCAACAATGCCACTCAGTTCTCCTGTTTCTTCCAATAATCTACCATTCAATATGTTTACTTTGAACACAGTTTCAGAAAAAAACGAACTTTCCCTGCCGACCACCCAAACTCAAATGTTCCCATTGTAATATTCTTGGCACTCCACATTGTGCTGCTACAAATGTAAAAGTGCTGAACAAAGCTCTGCTGCCCAAAATCTTTGTGTTTCTGTGTTAACTATGAAAGGGACAGAAACTGGGAGAACCTGCTTTCAGGCTGGATTGAAATCCTTGGGCCATTTCTCAGCACTTCTGAATGCATAAAAGATAGATGGAACAATCCACTTGGCCCAACTGGATTGCATCTAATGTACTGTAACAAGTCAACTAAATAATCTTGTACTGCTCAGAAAGGCGATGCATGAAAAATACGTTTTGCTAATGAGGAAATTAATGAATGATGAACTGAAAGCTGACCACAGTTCCAAGAAGCAATTGCTTCTGGTAAAGTTAACGAGAGTTGCGCATCCATTTGGCATATCAGGCCAAATTTCCACAATTGTTTATTTATAAGTTCCAAGGTGTCAGAAATAGGAGCAACTGTCCGGGGAGGCAGCTGGTGATGCAGCTGCAAAGTGGTTGATGATTCTTTACACAGTTTCCAGTTCCTGACGTTTGTGGCAGGGAGCCGAGATGAAAAGCTTCTCATAGAAAATAAAGAAAATATTACCAGTCTGATAGACAGAAACAATCAGCTGGTTCATTGAGACTATCTCACATAATCATGATGACTTGAGCATGATTTAAAACGCGTCCTACCACAGCAGCCATGCCATCTCCTGGGAGTAACAAAAAAAAAGAATCAACGGCCAATTTAAGAAGACAAAACATCGAACATTCCCCTCCGACTCCCCAAATTTAATTAAAGGTTAAAACTACCATGGGGAAAATCTTGTCCACGATTTATATTGCTTTATGTTCACCTATCTTTCATATGCCCTGATTTCCAGTACAGGCAGTAATTGGTCTGGATGTTTTGAAGTCATGCAACAGTTCTGCAATTGTCAGCTCTCTTAAAAGTATGCATTGAATCTATACTCCGGGCGTGGGCTGATAATGTGTTCCATTGTTTATTATCCTGTGAGAAGGGAAGAACCTCCTGACATTCGAGTCTCATTTTACTACCCTGTGCAATTTACATCCGTAACTTATTCCTAGCCTATTTAATTAAAATAATCCAGTGGTGAATGTAGTATAGTCGCTTTATTACTTTAAGCTCTTGAATCAGATGGTTCTGGAGTCCACATTTCTCCACAGTAAATATGCCAAGTTTTTAAGTTCAGAGTAACTGAGGTGTTTTAAATTTGGGTTTCGTTCTCGATACCCTCTAAATCTTTCCTAACACTTCAATATTATCCAGCACGAGGGCATCAAAACGGGATGCAGCATTCTGAGCAGGCCCAATCAAACTCTTAAACAATTTTACTAAGAATTAAATTATCCCAGCAATTCAACAGTATTTGCTTTGACTGTTAATTCATTACACTGGTGTTGAAACCTCGAGAAGTTTGCACCATAAAACAACCTTTTTCAAAACTTTTCCACAGATTTTAATATTTTAACTCATAGTCGATAATTTGGCCTATGGCGGCATTACATGTATCTTTTAAATGCCATTTGCTGTATATGAACCTATTGCTCAAGAGCATCATGTTCCTCTTGGAGTATTTTATTTTATTTTAGCCCACAATTTTAATGCTCATGCAGATCTTTATCTTGGCTAACATGCAAATGAGTCTGCTATTATCCATGTCTTAAAGATTGTGAAAGGCAATGCCCCAAACAACAATACCTATGGATCACCACTCATAAATGCCATTAAAAAAATATTTCTGCCTATCTGAGTGCAACCAATTCTTAATTGACTCTTCACACTTTCCCACCAATTTAACAGAATTTTAATACTTGGGGTAAACTATTGTGAAACACTTGATCAAAAGCTTTTAGAAAGTCTCCAATCTCCACTGTTTACTGGACTACTTTCACCCATCAACTCAGCTCTTAATTAAAACGAAAAATCATCTTGGTAAGCCGCAGCTTTGTTTGGTAGCAGCCTTGTTAAAGTGAGTGACCCCTAGTTATTTGTCCAGTCTTCTTGAGGGCTGATTAAAACTTGTTGCCAACAGAAAGATTTGTGGAGTTGTAATTAATATTGCATGGTTTTATTACTGGAGATGTACTTTGTTGACAAGTCAGTGCTTTATTATTCAGGATTAATGGGCACTAAGGTAGCATCATTTTGTTTCACAGTAACAAGTTCTTAGTACTTTGCCGAGTCCAAGCCACTCTGGGGATTTCAACTCGCACTGTAAGTGGATGCAAAGGGAATCAGTAGCTCAAAGCTTGTTACATTAATTGAATAACTTTAATTTTCAGCTGTTAATTAAAAATAGTCAGTGGGAAAATGTTATGTTTAGTGTTTGATCAATTTAATAATGCTTTCCGATTAGTTTTTGGTGATAAGTTGGCTGTAAGAATTGGTGACAAACAGGTTCCTGACCCACTCGTTGTCTCTGCCAAAAACAGAAAAGCAGGGCAGCATTTAATTTGGTTGTGACAGTGTGATGCCACTAAAGTTCCTGGACCATGGTGAGTGGGGCAGAATTGGCAGATACATTCAGGGAGCCCTTTGGAGGGGTGTTGTCAAGAGGTTGTGGTGGTTTCCCTCCCATTCTGCTAGCCAGTACCTCTTTTTCACACAAGATGTCTGAGAAGAAGGGATCCCACCCACCAGGCCTTAGGCATGCTCATCGGGGTCTGCCTGCCAATTCCCCACATGCTGTGGCCCTTGCCTGCTGCTGGTTGAATGCTTGTAGCGTCAAGATGAGATCCTTAAATTACCTCTGGATAGGAAGGCAATTCTGAAGACCTTCCACTCAGGACTTAATTTATACTCCTGCCCCATTTTGTGTTCATTCATTTGCGACTGAATCTCTTGATTGACTTTTGAATACTATTTCTGAGATGACGTGAATTCAGATATTCAGATACATTGGACAACTATACAAATAAGGCAATTCAGTGAGGATTTTCAAAATGTTTAAGCAGTGGTTGAAAATCCCAATTCTTCCCCAGGTAACCAATAACAGCAACTATTGCATGTGACAAGCAACTATCCCTAACACAGCAAAAAGATGTGAATTAATTGTGTTGCAGCTTTATTTACATTGTTGAGAACACTTTGCATTTTGGAAATAAATATTTCTTTAATGAATGACAAATGCTTGGTTTGGGGCTGATATTTTGTGGTCACATGCTGTTTTTTATACTTTCAACCTAAAGGCTGCATTGAGGTTTGTGCACCCAAAACAAAATTCATCTATTATCATGGGGTTTATGTCACCACTCCTGTTCATACCCTTTACTCATGGCCCAGTCCCTTCATAAGCAATGGGCCTTCATACTATTAGCACAAGACATTTTTTTGGGTACGTGTAAAAAACAATACAATATAAATTCTCACCTTTGATAATTTATAATGTCATCTTTGACAAATTTCCTTTCAGCTGGAGGTTTGGCAGACCTTGCTAAATGGAGACTTCAATCAGAGCTGAAGAAAATAAATTAACAATAGTGAAGTAAAATTGGGAATACTGAAGAAATCTGTAGCATGGCAGGAAAGCAGGCAAAGAATCTCTTAAATATTAAGCTCTCTAGTGAGGGATCACCTGTGCCTTTGTATCATTTCTGTTATTTATTTCATGTCATTGTGCTCAATTATCCTGCTAGTTTTTTAAAATTTAAAGTACCCAATTTTTTTCCAATTAAGGGGTTAATCCACCTACCCTACACATCTTTGGGTTGTGGGGATGAGACCCACACAGACACTGGGAGAATGTGCAAACTCCGCATGGACAGTGACCCAGAGCTGAGATCGAACCCGGGTCCTCAGCGCCATGAGGCAGCAGTGCTAACCACTGCGCCGTCGTGCTGACCCTATTATCCTGCTAGTTAATGACATTTTTACATGCCAGACGTTTTGTGGAAGATTCAGAGATTCTGAGAGCTCTCATGAAAACGCTCAATTGAAGTTTAAATGGTTTGCTGTCTTTCCTTTAACAATGGAGATTTTCATTTTCTTCAAATTGTTTTATTTGCCATTACTTTCATTGTTTTCCCTTTTGCTTTGTTCCTTTCCTTTCTCTTTTTACTGTTCCTTTATTGAATTTGCTGATTCATCCTCTTGCAGTTTGAGTCTTTTGGCTGCTTTTCACTTATGCTTAAACTTTATTTTTAAATACCCTGTGCTTTTGCAGCTCTTTTGTTTTTATCTAGCCCCATCCACTGGTAAGAGACTGATAAAACAACATCATAAAATGGTACCAGATTTTCTGAATTCAGAGGAAGATTTAGCAGTAGATTCAACCTACAGTCACAAAACTAACTTTTAAACTATGCTCGACAGTACCTGGAATTTGTCAGAAAGTTTTCAGAGGCATCTTTCTCTTAATATGCCGTTCACCCAAAAATTGAAGTCATAGCAAAAGTTAGTTGATAGACTACTTGATGAAGTAATATGCTTCAACTACTGTTTGGCTGGGCATGCAACATCAATCTTTACAGAAGGGTGTTTTGTCTGGTGGCTGTGCAGCTGTAATGGCAGCTGCAGAGAATATTCTGGGCCATTCTGTCTTTTTGACCAAAAGACTACAAGGGAAGCCAAGAGGGTATGTTGGAGGTGGGGTTTGGAATAGGGAACAGACTGGAGGAAATATTAAATATTGGGCAATTAGCACAACTAAGAGGAAAAATAAATAAAATGTTCGATCTCCTCTAGGGGACTAATACTATTGATAAACAGTCACTTCAGTGACATTTGTCCTCCCTTACAATTTGTGACGATCCATTTTTTGTCGTCATCTGCAATCGGGGAAGCTGTTACACAAACATATTGATTATTAAATGGTAAAAATATCTTTTTTGCCCTCTCGCCAAATTAAATCTATCCTTTTGTCTCTGAGATGTCTTAGTTAGGAGTGTAGTTTCCCAAACTTTTATTGACAACTTTCATTGCCCTGGAGGCTCAAGTCCCATTTCATCCCTTTTCTATTAAGGAATGACATTTTTGCAGTCTTCACTGTTGCTAAGTGTGCTTTTACTTAATTGCTCTGTTTTAATAACCTTTGCTCTAGAGTCACCAGGTATCTTTCTGATACCACCACGAGGTTCAAAGCCAAGTGCTGATCAATAACTCAATACACCAGTTAGTAAGTTTCAAACCAAAACACATTTATTATACACACAGTCAATCACTACTCATGCATAAAACTCTACTTACTAGACTATCACTATAACTAAAGGCCTATACTTCGCTTTCAAATGGCCCACCAGGTCAGAGGAACAATGGCCTTTGTCCGGGTCTGAATCTGCTGGCTTCAAAGCTGGTATGGAATAGTAGCTAGGAGCATCTATCTCGTAGCGTGCGTTGACTGGAGACTTACTTGGTTGGTGAAGCTGCTAGGCAGATCTCCTTGCTGAGAGTCACGGTCAAGAATTCTTCGAGAACTGCCAAGAGAGCGAACTGAACTTGGGGACTCTACTTTATAGTCCCCAGGGGTCTCGCGCCCTTGTGGGCAGACCCCAAACTTGGTCCCAATTAATTGGACCATGTCCCAATCGTTTCTATCGATTTCTCCAATACTGGAGCTGTTCCCTGATCGTTGGGCGGGCCCTATGTGTCTGTTGGCCTGCCTTTGTCCTAGCTCCCGCTGGCGCCGGGAAGTCTGTCTTGGTCCCGGTCGCTTCAATGTTTCAAATTGTTCCTGGGGATTGCTCATTAGTATGTAGATGGCTATTGGTTTCGGTTCTGTCTGGGTTCTGCAAGTTTTAATACACAGGAAACCTTGCACCTGCTTGTTTTCCTGTGGCTGGCCAATTCGCCCTGTATTCTTTGCGGGCATCCATTTTGGAATCGGGAAGTGGCCACCCCAGGTGGCTACATCACTGATTAGTTTCATAGGCTGTAATTAATAGGACATTTTAAATGTATGTTAAAATGCAAATTATTAACCAATTCAATTTAACAAAAATGTTGTTTCCTTTTGTTTGACTGTGACCAACATTTTGTTTCGGGCACACAAGGTTGGATTTAAGTGCTTTCAGGTTAAATATAGCGATTCCTCCCTACTCTGCATTAGACCTAACTGTAGAAGAGCATCTCCCACTTTCAATATCTATTTCCTAGGTTCTATCTTGTCCTGGATCACCATTCAGTTATCTTTATCTCTGCACACATACAGTATATGCAAAACTCTGGCCTCCATATTTCACATCAGAGGAACATAGGTGAAAAAGCAAATTGTGTAGGAAATGTAAGTGTGTGTAAGTCTATTCTAAAACATTTTTAAAATAAATTTGGGGTACCCAATTTTTTTCATAGTTAAGGGGCCAATTCCCCTATGCTGCACACCTTTTTGTGTTGTGGGGGTGAGACCTATGCAGACACGGGGAGAAAGTGCAAATTCCAGGCAGTCAGTGACCCGGGGCCAGGATCTACCCGAGTCTTTGGTACTGTGAGGCAGCAGTGTCATCTATTTTAAAACAACAACAACACAAAATAAAAGGGGTAAATTGCAAGTGTATTACGGTTTTGCTTAAACTTCTATCTGGAAAAATATGAGCAAGTCTGAAGCATAACCTGAGCATAATGAGAAGGGCACCAGCTTCCCTTGATGATCCAAGATAGCTTTGAGACATCAATGTCAAGGAGGTCAGTGATACGAGTAATGTAAGTGTTGCAAATGGAATTTGGAACGAGGCAGGGGAGATAGAACTTTAATCCATTCTGTGTCTGGTCAGGGTGGTACAGTGGTTAGCACTGCTGCATCACGGCGCCGAGGATCCGAGTTTGATCCCGGCCCCGGGTCACTGTCCGTGTGGAGTTTGCACATTCCCCCCGTGTCTGCGTGGGTCTCGCGCCCACAACCTAAAAAGAATGGGCAGGGTAGGTGGATTGGCTACGCTAAATTGCCCCTTAATTGGGAAAAAAAAGAATTCGATACTCTTTTTTTTTAAATTTAAAATAATTTCTTATTTCTAATCCTCTGTCTGGTCAGCAGAGTGCTCAGTGCATACTATTAGTTGTTTAGAAGCATTACTTTCAGTTGCATCTAACTGTCCTTTATTCAGCTGTCTCTCCGCATCTCTGATACTTATGCTCTTATAAATAATCCCTATTCTGATTTCACTGCATTTATATTGAAATGAAAAAATGAAATGAAAATCGCTTATTGTCACGAGTAGGCTTCAATGAAGTTACTGTGAAAAGCCCCTAGTCGCCACATTCCGGCGCCTGTCCGTGGAGGCTGGTACGGGAATTGAACCGTGCTGCTGGCCTGCTTGGTCTGCTTTAAAAGCCAGAGATTTAGCCCAGTGAGCTAAACCAGCCCCTATTGTTGAGTGGATTTGGAATTTGTTCAGTTTGTACTGTGGGGTCTGTAAACTTTAAGCAGTATCAGAGTGGATGGTCATGATTTCAGGTGACCTATTAAAGGAGTGATGTCAATGACAGATGTGTAGTTCTCATGTTGTTGGCCAACAGTTGGTTCTCACACTGTTAGTGGTACTTGCATGTCAAGTTACTGACCTCCAGAGACCCAAATATTTATGAGTACTGGAAATCACTGAAGGGACTCCAACAAATATAAATAGGGAAGAAGTGCCAATGGAGGTCATATGTCTACATTGGTCTCAAGGGACCATGTGTTTCATATAAAACTCCTTCTGCTGGCACACCTTTCAATTTAAACTGCCCATGAAGCTTGATTCAAAATGACTGCACTTTTCTTCTCTGCTAATTTAGAAACAGGCATCATACTTTCACAGTAACTTTTTTGCAGTGTTAATGTAAGCCTACTTGTGACAATAATAAAGATGATTATTATGTAGGATATTTGAACATCATTGCTATTCCCAGCAAATAAAACTACTGAAAAAGCATGCAGTTCACGTTAAAGTTACCTAGTATCAAAGTTATCAAGTATGAGTAATGCAAGTGTTGCAATTGAAATTTAGAATTTGCAATTGGGGAGGGTAGATAGAACTTTAATCCATCCATGATGCCTGCTATTAGTTGCTTAGGAGCATTACTTGAAGTTGCCTATAACTGTCCCTTTTCAGCTGTTCCTCTGCATCTACCAGAGCATTACTTGAGCTGATCCAAATGCTGCTTAACTTGGCATTTTATTGTCCCATTATGAACACCAATGAACTGATCCACTGAAAACATCTCTCAGGAAACAGGCTGTTTGGAAGCCATTGTTTGAAGGGCAGAAGAACACGTGCGCTGTCCAAACCACACAGTGGTCTGATTGTCAAAAACCTGTGGTCAGCAATGAGAACCCTGAGTGTAAACTGAAGAAAGGAACTCTGGAGTTCTGTATAAAATCTGAAGACATGTTGGTTGCTTGGATTCATTCTACTTGAATAAAAGTGTAAGATGGTTTGGAAAATCTGTTATTATCATTTCAAGTGCAAGGTGGTTTTTTCCCTCGCAGATAAGTCTCGTTCTCCCCTTTATATGAGGTTGCTTTTCTTCCCTCCTATAAGATTTATTTGAGGATCACAGATGACCCAAAAAAGTTGAGAAATCATTAGCAACTTAAACCATATTTATTGAGGAACAAATATCAAAATAGACACGGTAGACATGCAATACAGGTGAGAAGATTTACTGGTCTTGGATCAGATGGATGAATGACGAGGCAGATCAGTTTGATCTTTGTAGTCTATGGTGATCATTTCTTTGCCTTCCGAGTTGATGGAGTTAAGTTGAAGCTTGCATGGATCAACCTTTAAGAGTGCATGCCTGTATTTCCTCTTGACCACCTATTTATCTACTTTATTTTTAAATGTTTTAGTTCATTCTTAAAGTTACAAAACCAATGCACAGAGTGAGCAGGGCAAGCCCTTAATCCATCTCATTGCTTGCTCTAAAAATTGAAATTTAAATTGAATCCAATTCATGGTCTCCACAAGAGAGATGTACAAGATCGAAGCTGACAAGAAAAGGCATGCACCTCATCTTGGGCTTGATCTGACACTTGATCTGGTGGATACCTCATCAATCATTAGTTTGACCCATTTAATTGACCAATTATCAGGGAATAAATATCCAAGCTAGGTCCCTCCTGTCCTAGTCTCCAGATCATTTCTTCACTTTGCTTTTGTATGAACATCTTACTACCTGCCTGTGGTGAATGTAGGGATTTCATATATATTGTTTGTATGTATTTGGTGCAGTAAGGGTTAAAAGCCTGGTTTAGTGTGCATATGACTGCTGCAGTAGCGTTTTTTGTTCATCCTGGTTTTGCAAGACAGCTAGGCTTTTTGGGAGCCAGGAGGTTTGGGCTAATGCATTTTGTTCATATTAAGAGGGTTTTCTGCAGAGTAGTTAATTGGTTGGTTTAGCACAGTGGGTTAAATCGCTGGCTTGTAATGCAGAACATAACCAGCAGCGCAGGTTCAATTCCCGTACCAGCCTCCCCTAACAGACGCCAGAATATGGCGTTGAAGGGCTTTTCATAGTAACTTTATTGAAGCCTACTTGTGACAATAAGTGCTTATTATTATAAATGATGATTTCCGGTGGGTGGCTCTCCTCATGAAAGTTTGGAATTTGACACTTTTATGTAGACCGCTAAGTCTGCAAACCTAACCCCCACCCCCCCGCAAGATCACCACAGATATAGAACACAGAACATACAGTGCAGAAGTAGGCCATTCGGCCCATCGAATCTGCACCAACCCACTTAAGCCCTCACTTGCACCCTATCCCTCTAATCCAACAACCCTTCCTAACCTTTTTGGACACTCAGGGCAATTTAGCATGCCCAATCCACCAAACCTGCACATCTTTGGACAGAGATGCCCACGAACAACTCAAAAAGCCATAGAGATGGTGGAGTTAGTAAGTGCTGCTGAGATAGCACCTGCTGAGATTTTCCAGAATTTCTCTTTGCTAGAGTTAGCAAGAGTCTTGAGAGGAAGAACGACACGATGAGAACACTGAGCGAAGGAGCAGGTCGCAACCAATCCGTCCGGGTTGGCGATGCACATGTCCAACTACCCACCAATAGGAGCTCCTAAAGCTTCAAGATGATGGTGGCGGCGGCGGTCGAGGATGCCCACATCCCTTCAAGGAGGCGTTGGAAAAAGACGGGGCAACGGTTGGAGGTGCAGGAAGCGACGATAAGGGGGCGAGAAAAAACTGCGACCGACCAAACCAACTGAATCGCCTCATTGGAGAAGGAGGTGGCAAGGTTGGTGGCCACCCAAGAAACACTTGAGGGGAAGGTAGAGGATCAGGAGAACCGGTCGCACTGCCAGAACCTCTGGGGCAGAATCGTGATAGAAAGGTGCGTGCGAGGCTAACCAGTCATGTTACAGGACGAGGGCGAGGGGGGTGGCCATACTGCTCAATACGAGGACGGCATTCATGGTGACAAAGATGGTTATGGACCTAGGGGGACGATATGTTATGGGCACCAGTGATCTTTGTAAATGTGTATGCTCCCAACTGGGAGGACACGGAATTCATAAAGAAAACCATGGCAGAAATCCCTGACATAAACTCCCACCGACTCATTATGGGAGGAGACTTCAACTGTGTACAGGACCCATGGACAGAAGATCTAGCCCCAAAGCATGGGACTCAAAATAAAAGTGCCGGTCCTTGTAAGGGAAGCAGCCAAGCATGGCGAGGGAGCTGAACACATACATGGAGCAGAGGGGGCAATGGACCCATGGAGGGTCACTCACCCAAGGGAGAAGGAGTTCTTCTTCTCCCAGGTCCACAGGTTCTACACTAGTATTGACTTATTCATGGGGGGAAATCGGTGTTTCTGCAATCGTAAACTCCGACTACGCGCCACATTACGTGGATGTGAGATTGGAGACAGGCCAAGCTCAACGTCTCCCATGGAGGCTGTACACGGCCCTCCTCGCCGATAAGACATTCTGTGAGTGGATATCACGAGCCATTGTTGGGTATGTACCTGCAACTGGAGTGGGGAGGTCTCACCCTCCACATTCTGAGAGGCACTGAAGGTGGTGATCAGGGGGAAATTATTGCGTACAGGGCAATTGCGTTCAGGAAATAGTTCAGGTAAATGATAGAAGTGGCAGACTAGTTGCAGCACCAGAGCAGACTACCGAGGCCGTAGCAACCTTCTACCGAGAGCTGTACACCTCCGAACCATCCGATTGGGGCTCGAAGATGGAGCAGTTCCTTGATGGGCTGAACATGCCGGTCGTGGGGGATGGTAGGAGACAGGGCCTGGAGGCACCATTAGAGCCAGGGAAGTAATGGAGAGTATTAACTCCGTGCAGGCGGGGAAGGGATCGGATGGACTCCCAGCAGACTTCTACAAACAATTTGCACCAGCACTAACCTCAGACCTGCGGGAGGTATTCGCTGTCAAAAAGAACCCTGCCACAAACACTGGCTAAGTCCTCGATTACTGATTTCCAAAACCGACAAAGACCTGACGGAGTGTGGGTCTTACAGACCCATCTAACTCCTTGAAACTGATGCGGTGGCTGGAGAGCTGCCGGAGGTAGTCTGGGAAGACCAGACAGGCTTTGTCAAGGGCTGAGAACTAACAGCAAGCATCATGCGTCTGCTGAACGTGATCATGATTCTATCCAGAGAACACTGGAGGTGACCATCTTCCTGGACGCAGAGAAGGCCTGCGATAGGGTCGACTGGAAGAACCTCATGGAGGTACAGGAACAGTTTAGGCTTGGGTCAGGATTCACTTTGTGGGTGAAACTACTGTACAACCCTCCCATGGCACACTCTCAAAGCAGCGATGCCCGTTGTTCCTGCTACTGTTTGCTCTGGCAATCCAGCGAAGGGGTGGAGAGGTATCCAAAGGGGGCATAGAGAGCATTGATTTTTACTCTCTATGGATGATCTGCTCCTCTACATCTCAAACCCCGTGGACAGTGTGGAAGGGTTAATGAAACTCCTAAGGAGTTTGGAGCCTCAGGTTACAAACTTAACCTGAGTAAGAGCAAAATCTTCCCTGTGAATCCGCAGAGGGGAGGAGCAGAGCTGGGGAGGCTGTCGTTCAAACTGGCCCAGACCAAATTCCAATACTGGGGATCCAAATAGCCCACGATTGGACACTGATCCACAAACGGAACCTGATGAGTCTGGTGGAGGAAGTTAAAAAGAACCTGCAGAGTTGGGACTCACTCCCACTCTCCCTGGCAGGGAGAGTGCAGACGATCAAGGTAACCGTGCTGTTGAGGTTTCTCTTCCTATTCAGATCCCTCCGGATCTACATCCCCAAGGCTTTTTTCAGCACAGTGGACAAACACATCATGGCGTTTGTTTGGGTAGGGAAGAGCCCTAGGATTAAGAAGAATGTCCTACAAAAGTGAAGAAATGTGGGAGCAGAAAGGGTACGGGGATGGGCCAGGGAACTGAGAGTGCAGTGGGTTAGAATTGAGAAGATCTCCTGTACGGAAACATCCCTCCGTGCGCTGGTCATAATCGGATTCCCATCCACCCCAGCCAGGTACCCAAAAAGCCCAGTGGTGGTAGCCACGCTCCGGTCGTAGAACCAAATGAGACAGCACTTCGGACTAACCGAGATGTCCGCTCTGGTCCCCATCTGCACAAATCACAGGTTCACCCCCGCAACAGTGGATGCCTCCTTCAAAAGGTGGAGTCAGGGTGAGGGGACACTAATAGGTAGGGACGTGTACACGGACTGTAGAGAAACAACCCTGGGGGAACGACCTATGGTACATACAGATCAAAATCTTCCTCTGCAAGGAAACAAGGACGTACCCCCAGATACCAAGACACTCATTACTAGAAGGACTACTGAATGCGGGTGAACTAGGAGAGGGGAACTGTGCGGACAAGTATGGGCGACTGTTAGAGGAGGTACGCTCATCCCTGGGCGAGACGAGAAAGAAATGGGCGGAAGAGCTAGGCAGGGAAATAGGAGGACAACTCTGGATGAAAGCACTGCACAGGGCAAAGTTCATCTCCACGTGTGCAGAGGCTGAGCCTACTGCAGGTAAATGTGGTGCACTGGGCGCACCTAACCAGAACATGAATGAGTGGATTCTTCCCGGAGGCGGAGGATAAGTGTGACCGGTGTCAGGGAGGCCTGGCCAACCAGTTCTTCCCGCAGGATAAGTGTGAACGGTGTCAGGGAGGCCTGGCCAACCAGACCCACATGTTCTGGCCCTGCCCCAGATGTACCATCGGGTACCAGATGTCCTTCAAGGCCATGTCCAGAGTTGTGGGATTGAAGGTGGAGCTGTGCCCACTAGTGGAGGTCTTCATGGTATCAGAGCTGCCAGAGCTCATCACTGAGAGGGGGATTGACACCCTAGCCTTTGCCTCCTTGATCACCCACCAGAGGCTCCTGCCCTGCTGACGATCAGCAGCACCACTCAAGGCTGCAGGTTGGCTGTCCGACCTGGTGGAATTTCCCAGGCTGGAGAAAATAAAGTACTCTGCCCGAGAATTGGAGGAAGGCTTCCACAAGATGTGAAAGCTGTCACCAACTTCTTCCAGGACCTATTTTAGCAACAAATAAAGTAGGGAGAGCGGGGAGGGGTACCCAGGACAAGCTGCAAAGTAAGGAAGGAAAAGGAAGAGGAGAAGAACACGGGACGTTGTGCGGGGAAGGGGGGTTGGAGGCAGTGAGTGTCAAAAGCAACCAAGAAAAATATGGGACAGGTAGAGCAGAAGAAAACCGCAAGGGACAGTTTGCTTGTAAATTACTGCCCAACAATAGTGGCTGTAAAATTTTGTAAATACATGTGTTGGATGTCTGGCTATGTAAGTTTTGCAATGAAATGTGAAAACCCTAACGAGACCACTCCCACAAGTCCTGAAAGACATGCTGTTAGGTGAATTGGACATTCTGAATTCTTCAGTGTACCTGAACAGGCGTGGGGAGTGGTGACTAGGAGATTTTCACAATAACTTCATTGCAGTGTTAATGTAAGCTTACTTGTGACAACAATAAAGAATATTACTTAAAAGTGGATTGGCATCTGAGATGGTTTTATTTTTAGTGGAAATAAAGAGAGCAGTTAAGGGTCATTGTGTCAATGTATTGATGAGCATTGTAAGAGGTAATTGTAAACTATTTTCTTGTGTGATGTTAAAGATATTTTAAAACTGTGGCAATGAAGTTTGTTTTACTGTACCATATCCCTATTTTACATGAAATAACACCTGGAGTGAGGTATCCTTTCCTCGCTGTCTTAATAAAATTAAAATAAATTATTGGGGTTTCTGCCAGGAATCTTAGTCACTGTTGGGGCCTAGTCCAGGATCGTAATACTCCCCTCTCACAGCAGGTTCAAATATGCTGATCGTTAGGCTCCTTTTTATGAAGCCCAGCTCTGGTTACCCCAAGATTGTACGACCCTTTTGTCTGAGGGAACAACATTCAAAATTTTTCTCAGTCAAGGGGTTGATAAGCAAATTTAACGTTCGTTGCAACATTACATATGAATTTAAACTGAAAGAGATATGAAAAGAAACAACTTGCTGTACAAAAAAAATAAGGAGTAACAAATAGGATGGGTAAAAAGAGTGTAAAGGGGTGAAATTGTGTGTGATGTCCGGTTCACTCATCTCTGAGTATTCACTCACTCACCCTCACCTCGTGTTAGAGAAAAAGGAAGTGTGTGTGTGTAACTGAAAACCCTGATAGTGGGAGAAAGCCAAACTAATGGACAGGTTTTGCGCCCCTACCCGCACACATACACAAACTAACTTTCTCTCTCTTCCCCCCCCCCCCCCCCCCCCACCTTGCCCTCACTCTCACATTCAGACACTCTATTCCCCCCTCTCATTCTCTCACTTCACATACACTATCTCTCCCACCACTTTCCCCCTCACAAACCTGGCCCCACATACTCCCTTCCCCACTTATACCCTATACCTTACTCACCACTCACACCCTCTCCACCACTCTCAACCTCTCCTTCCTCACAACCTCTCCTTCCTCACAACCTCTCCTTCCTCACAACTTCTCCTTCTCACCCATCCCCATCCCCCACTTACACCAGCTACCCTGCACACAATCTCTCACCCACATGCACACCATCTCTGTCCGTCCACGTCCCTCGTCCTCCGCCCACGCACCCTCTTCCCCCGCCCATGCACCCTCTCACTCTGCCCGCGCACCCTCTCCCCAACCTCGCAACCTCTCCCCTCGCACCCTGTCTCTCTCCCTCCCCCCTCGAATCCTCTCTCCCTCCACCCTCGCACCCTCTCTCCCTCCTTCTTGCATCCTCTCTCCCTCGCCCCTCTCTCCCTCACCCCTCGCACACTCCCTCTCTCTTGCACCCTCTATCCCACCCACTCGCACCCTCTGTTCCTCTCTCTTGCACCCTCTATCCCACCCACTCGCACCCTCTGTTCCTCCCTCTCACCCTCCCTCCCTCCCTCCCCCTTCGCACCCTCTGTCCCTCCATCTCGCCCATCTCTCGCCCCCACCTCTCTCGCCCCCCCTCCTCTCGCCCCCCCCCTCCTCTCGGCCCCCCTCCTCTCGCCCCCCCCTCCTCTCGCCCCCCCCTCCTCTCGCCCCCCCCTCCTCTCGCCCCCCCTCTCGCTCTCCCACCCACTCGCTCCCTCCCTCCCTCCCTCCCCTTTCTCTCCCCCTTCACAACCTCTGTCCCTCCATCTCGCCCACCTCTTGCCCCCCTCCTCTCGCCCCCCTCCTCTCGCCCCCCTCCTCTCGCCCCCCCTCCTCTCGCCCCCCCTCCTCTCGCCCCCCCTCCTCTCGCCCCCCCTCCTCTCGCCCCCCCTCCTCTCGCCCCCCCTCCTCTCGCCCCCCTCCTCTCGCCCCCCTCCTCTCGCCCCCCCTCCTCTCGCCCCCCCTCCTCTCGCCCCCCCTCCTCTCGCCCCCCCTCCTCTCGCCCCCCCTTCTCTCGCCCCCCCCTCCTCTCGCCCCCCCCTCCTCTCGCCCCCCCCTCCTCTCGCCCCCCTCCTCTCGCCCCCCTCCTCTCGCCCCCCTCCTCTCGCCCCCCCCTCCTCTCGCCCCCCTCCTCTCGCCCCCCTCCTCTCGCCCCCCTCCTCTCGCCCCCCTCCTCTCGCCCCCCTCCTCTCGCCCCCCCTCCTCTCGCCCCCCTCCTCTCGCCCCCCCCCTCCTCCTCGCGCCCCTCCTCACACCCACCCCTTTCTCGCCCTACTCTTGCCCCCCCTCCTCCTCTCGCCCCCCCTCCTCCTCTCGCCCTCCCTCTCACAAACTCCCTCCTCGCACCCTCTTTCCTCGCATCCTCTCTCGTCCCCTCTCTCCCTCCCCCTTGAACGCTCTCCCACCCAAATCGCTCCCCCTCTCCCTCCCACTCGCACCCACTCGCCCTCCCACTCACACCCACTCTCCCTCCCACTCACACCCACTCTCCCTCCCACTCGCACCCACTCTCCCTCCCATTCGCACCAACTCTCGCACCCACTCTCCCTTCCACTCGCACCCTTTGCCCCCTCCCCTCTCACCCTTTCTCCCTCTCCCCTTGCACTCTTTCTCCCTCTCCCCTCGCACTCTTTCTCCCTCTCCCCTCGCACTCTTTCTCCCTCTCCCTGCGCACCTTTTCTCCCTCTCCCCTCGCACCTTTTCTCCCTTACACCCTTTCTCCCTCTCCCCTCGCACCTTTTCTCCCTCCGCCTCGCTCCCTCTGTTCCTCCCCCTCGCTCCCTCTGTTCCTCCCCCTCGCTCCCTTCCCCTCGCTCCCTCTCTTCCCCTCGCTCCCTCTCTTCCCCTCGCTCCCTCTCTTCCCCTCGCTCCCTCTCTTCCCCTCGCTCCCTCTCTTCCTCCCCCTCGCTCCCTCTCTTCCTCCCCCTCGCTCCCTCTCTTCCTCCCCCTCGCTCCCTCTCTTCCTCCCCCTCGCTCCCTCTCTTCCCCTCGCTCCCTCTCTTCCTCCCCCTCGCTCCCTCTCTTCCTCCCCCTCGCTCCCTCTCTTCCTCCCCCTCGCTCCCTCTCTTCCCCTCGCTCCCTCTCTTCCCCTCGCTCCCTCTCTTCCCCTCGCTCCCTCTCTCTCCCCCTCGCTCCCTCTCTTCCCCTCGCTCCCTCTCTTCCCCTCGCTCCCTCTCTTCCTCCCCCTCGCTCCCTCCTCTTCCTCCCCCTCGCTCCCTCTCTTCCTCCCCCTCGCTCCCTCTCTTCCTCCCCCGCGCCCCCTCTCTTCCTCCCCCGCGCCCCCTTTCCCCCCCGCGCCCGCGCCCCCTTTCCCCCCCGCGCCCCCTTTCCCCCCCGCGCCCCCTTTCCCCCCCGCGCCCCCTTTCCCCCCCGCGCCCCCTTTCCCCCCCCGCGCCCCCTTTCCCCCCCGCGCCCCCTTTCCCCCCCGCGCCCCCTTTCCCCCCGCCCCGCGCCCCCTTTCCCCCGCCCCGCGCCCCCTTTCCCCCGCCCCGCGCCCCCTTTCCCCCGCCCCGCGCCCCTTTTCCTTCCCCCGCGCCCCCTTTTCCTCCCCGCGCCCCCTTTTCCTCCCCGCGCCCCCTTTCCCTCCCCCCGCGCCCCCTTTTCCTCCCCCCGCGCCCCCTTTTCCTCCCCCCCCGCGCCCCCTTTTCCTCCCCCCCCCCCCCCGCTGCCTTTTCCTCCCCCCCCCCCGCGCCCCCTTTTCCTCCCCCCCCACGCCCCCTTTTCCTCCCCCCCCCCACGCCCCCTTTTCCTCCCCCCCCACGCCCCCTTTTTCCTCCCCCCCCACGCCCCCTTTCCTCCCCCCCCCACGCCCCCTTTTCCTCCCCCCCGCGCCCCCTTTTCCTCCCCCCGCGCCCCCTTTTCCTCCCCCCCGCGCCCCCTTTTCCTCCCCCCGCGCCCCCCTTTTCCTCCCCCCCGCGCCCCCTTTTCCTCCCCCCGCGCCCCCTTTTCCTCCCCCCCGCGCCCCCTTTTCCCCCCCCCCGCGCCCCCTTTTCCTCCCCCCCGCGCCCCCTTTTCCTCCCCCCCGCGCCCCCTTTTCCTCCCCCCCGCGCCCCCTTTCCCTCCCCCCGCGCCCCCTTTCCCTCCCCCCGCGCCCCCTTTCCCCCCCCCCGCGCCCCCTTTCCCTCCCCCCGCGCCCCCTTTCCCTCCAGCCCCGCGCCCCCTTTCCCTCCAGCCCCGCGCCCCCTTTCCCTCCAGCCCCGCGCCCCCTTTCCCTCCAGCCCCGCGCCCCCTTTCCCTCCAGCCCCGCGCCCCCTCTCCCTCCAGCCCCGCGCCCCCTTTCCCTCCAGCCCCGCGCCCCCTTTTCCTCCAGCCCCGCGCCCCCTTTTCCTCCAGCCCCGCGCCCCCTTTTCCTCTCTTCCTTCCTCCCCCTGGTTCTCTCTCTCTCCCTTTCTCCCTCCCCTCCGGCTTTCTCTCTCTATCTCTCTTCGTTCCTCCCCCCGGCTCTCTCTCTCTCTTCCTCCCCCCCGGCTCTCTTTCTCCCATTCCCCCCTGCTCGCACCCTCTCCCCCCTGCCCTGCTCGCACCGCCACTCCCCCCTCCGCTCGCACCCTCTCTCTCGCCCTCTCGCACTCATGCCCTTTCGCTCTCCCCAGCTCATGCCCTCTTCTCTCTCTCTCTTTTTCTCTCCTCTCCCCCCCCCCCCCCCCCCTCCCCCCTCCGGCTCACACCCATGTTCCCCCCTGGCCACACCCATTCACCCACCACCACATTCTCTTCGTCATCAGCTCCCACACGCAGACACTCTTCCTCTCCAACCAGCACCACCCGATACACATTGTCTCCCTCTCACACACTTGTCAGTCACTCGCCTACTCAGACGCCAGTGGATTCTGCTGACTCGTGCTCCGCCCTGGATGCCCAGCCCCCACTTCCTACCATTCCCCCTCTTGGATTTATTTGGCCTTTGGCCCCCTGCTTCAGGGCCACCCACAACGCTCTGAACACCCCGAGCTCCGAACGAGCTGTGGTTGGTGTTCGCTGCTCCTCCAATCACAAATTATTTATCTCTGAGTGAGCGTGAGCCTATCGGCGTCGAACGTCGGAGATAATCGACCTATGATTGGGGGAGCAGCTCCTTACAGACTTTCCCATTCACATTTACCTGTCTGGCTCTGATTTTGAAAACTGGCTCCAGGGGCTGCATAGAAGGGCTTCACAGGCTGTATCATGCCCGGGGGATTGTTCATTGGACAAGCCTAGCTTTCACAAAAGCTTGTTTCTGTTATATCCCTGGCCATATAACAGGCCCTTGAGAAAAATCTTGTTCATCATTAACACTATATTTTGTCAGCTCAGGCTGACTGCTAAAGCATCTCCTTTAACTTAAGAAACCTACTTCTCAAGATTCAATGTCAGGGGCTGGTTTATAGCTGGCTTTTAAAGCAGGCCAGCAGCACGGGTTTAATTCCCATACCAGCCTCCCCGGACAGGCGTCGAAATGTGGCAACTAGGGGCTTTTCACAGTAACTTCATTTGAAGCCTACTTGTGACAATAAGCGATTTTCATTTCATTTCATAAGAGCTTTACTTCTTACACTCATGTCAAACCCTTTTAAATCATTGTTGGGTTACAATTCCACAGATGTTGGTTGCTTCTGGTAACAAAAATGGTCATGATTCAGCTTTGAGCTGGGTGAATTGGCCATGCTTAATTGCCATTAGTGTCCAACGATTAGGTTGGGTTACGGGGATAGGGTTGGGGAGGGGGCTGAGGGAGGGTGCTCTTTTGGAGGGTTGTGCAGACTCGATGGGCCAAATTACCTCTTCCTGCACTGTAGGGATTCTATGGAGACAGTGTGTAAGCAGTTTATTTGACTGGCAGGACATCACAAGCCTAGTCCTGTCACCACCTAAATCCCGCATATGCTGACTTTCTGGCATTAGAATTATAAAATTCTAATATATATTATAAAATAAATTGTTCGGGCACTAGAATTATAAATCCGATTGATTTTCCCCTGCTTGCATAATGTGCTGAAACCTCTATTGCTTGGATCAGTGCAGAATCAAAACTAAGGTCTTCTGGTATCTGTGTCTCAGTTGTGCATTTTTACATTTGATTTCAGAATGTGATTTATTAGAAATCCAGGAGTCAGCTTTCAGGTCTGAGGTTTTTGAATGCTTGAAGCATTTGACTTCGACATGTAAAAATGAAAATGATTTTGAGTGAGCACCCTGGTCAATAAATAGTTGTCCGGTTTAGTGTCCTGGTTTAGCTTAGTGGGGTAGACAGCTGGTTTGTAATGCAGAACAAGTTACAAGAATTATTTGTCCCATCTGAAACAAGATTGTATTCTATGCAAAAAGTATTGGAGGTAGCAGTATTGATTGAGAACTGGTTAATAAACTGTATAGGATCCTGGGTCCTGTAAATAGGGAGTAGAATAAAAAGCAAGGAAGTTATGATGATCCTTTATAAAACTCTGGTTTGGTCCCAAGTGGAATGTTGTGTCCGGTTTTGGGCACCACACTTTAGGAAGGACGTGAAGGCATTAGAGAGGCTGCAGAAAAGATTCACAAGAATGGTTTCAAGGTTGAGGAACTAGATTGGAGAAACCTGGATGTTCTCCGTGGAGTAGATAAGGCTGAGAGGAGATGGAGATGCTCAAAATCATGAGGGAGCTGGACAGAGTAGCTAGAAACTGTTGCCATTGACGAAAGATCAAGAACAAGAGAGCACAGATTTAACTATCCCCGGAACCCAACCTAATCTGTGCACACAACATCAGCAATGCACTAGCAGTGAGTGTGGCAGGGGCAGGTTCAATCATTGCATTCAAAAGAGAATTGGACTATTAGCTTGAAGAGGAGAGATTTTGAGAGGTACAGCGTAGTGGCTTGTTCTTGCAGAGAGTTCGCATGAACATGATGGGTCAAATGGCCTCTTTCTGTGCTGTAACCACTATGGTTCTAAGAGAGGATGGAGAAAAGAAAGATTCTCTTGCTCTTATGCATTGAGGGCAGTTCTGAGAAAATGATGAACTCAGCAAAGTTGTAACCTGCATCCTGACACGTAGATGAACTAGAGTGTAGAGGGTTTAAAATAAAACCCCAGAGGAGAGATGAAGCCAGACAGTAGAACAGGCAAGGAATGAATTTGATACAATTTATAAAATTGCCCAGTTTTTTTAAAATTAAGGGACAATTTAGCATCACCAGTCCATCTACCCTGCACATCTTTGGGTTGTGGGGGTGAGACCCACGTGGTCACAGGAAGAATGTACAAATTCCACACAGACAGTGACCTGGGGCCGGGATCGAAACCAGTTCCTCGGCGCTGTGAGGCAGCAGTGTTAACTACTGTGTCGTCCATGAATTTTCGATATATAGGGCATGGGAGATGGACAAGTCAAGTTTGAGAGACTTTAAACTTAGATGGCTTATTCAGAAAGAAGAAATCAGGTAACAAAGGTGAAAAGGAGAAATTGCCATACCAAAGGAATCAATATTGATAAATAAGAAATATAACATTGCTGGAGTAATTGACAGAATATCATGTCACAACAGTTCAGACAGAACAGTGGCTGGGTTAAGATTGACAATTTCATATTCTTGACTCTGCAACTTTATGGAAAGCTTGAGCAAGAGCAAAATTAGGAGGAGTAATACTCGGAGAAGTTATCATAGCATTAGTGAATAATGATTTGAATGGTTCAACAGAATCCCTCTGAATTGAGTTAAGATGAAGCAAGATTAGTTATGTTGGTAAGAATGGCTGAACTACAGGAAGAATTAAAATTTTTTTAGATGAGAATGTGAGCGTCACTTAAAGGCTAGTGTTTATTTTCTATCCCTAATTACCCTTGAGATGGTGGTGAGCTGCCTTCTTGTACTGCTGCAGTCCATCTGGGACACTCAGTACTGTCAGGTAGGGAGTTCTGGAATTTTGATCCAGCAACAATGAAGGAACACTTGATATATTTCCAAGTCAGGATGGTGTCTGGCTTGGAGAGGAACTTGCAGGTGGTGGTGTTCCATGCATCTCCTGCATTTATCCTTGTAGGTAGTACAGCATGGATTTTGAAGTCGTGTCAAAGGAGGCTTGGCAAGTCATTGCAGTTTTTTTCCTTCGTTCATGAGATTGTATTGCTAACAAAGCCATGATCCTCGACCTTTCCCCGTAGTGTCCCATGTGTCTTGCCATTTCTGTCACTAATGCGGCGATTCAGTCGCTCTGGTCTGTCGAGGCCTTCTATAGCTCCCTGGGTTGCGTCCTGGGTCTCCAGTTGCCTGTAGGGTAATCAGAGCCTCTGCCATCGCCACCTTTATCGCTGCCGTCATTTCCATCTTAATGGCCTCCTTGAGCTCCTGGAGTTCCTGTGTGAGGAACTCTCTACATCCATTTGTTGGGATGGGCCAGTTTGGGTGTGGCCGGGACCTCGTACCCCATGTGGTTGGCCTTAGCTTATTCCTTCTTTCCAGGCTTTTGCTGTCTTTTCCATCTTTTCAGCCCCTGGAGCTGCTGCCACTTGGCATGTCTTGTCCTGATGGTGTTGGAGGAGGATGAGGGGTATTTTCACCCGATTTTAGCTGACTATTTTGGGCTTAAAGTGCCTAATTCCAAGTTTTCTGGAGGAGAGCCACCTTTCGTGCGTCCACTCAGCACATCCCCGTCCCCGGAGGTCCCCTTATGTTCTAGGTAGGGTTCCAACCGACGGAAAGCTTTCTTGCTGATTCTCACTGATTTTAGTTTTGCGAGAACTCCTCAATGCCGCACATACTAATAATGCCTTAATACTAAGGGCACTTATTCTCATTTCAACTGTAGAGTTCAGCACTTTGGTCCAGGGCTGCAGTGAGGTTTGGCGACGAATAGCTCTGGCGTGGCTCAAACTGAGAATCAGTGAG
This sequence comes from Scyliorhinus canicula, assembly GCF_902713615.1. Taxonomy (NCBI): domain Eukaryota; kingdom Metazoa; phylum Chordata; class Chondrichthyes; order Carcharhiniformes; family Scyliorhinidae; genus Scyliorhinus; species Scyliorhinus canicula. The sequence goes on from NC_052149.1 coordinate 140,825,508, forward strand.
GACGTCATTTTTGTCCAAGTCCAACTTGATAGTGATGTTGTCGGCATCTTTAATCACTTTGTTGATGATGTGAGAGTAGATTGATTGGGTGGTAATTAGCTGGATTAAATTTGTCCTGCTTTTTGTGAGCACTGCATACCTGGGCAATGTTATTGCTGTAGCTGTACTGAAACAACTTGTCTAGAGTTGCAGCTAATTTTGGAGCACAAGTTCTCAGTATTGCTGCCGGATGTTTCCAGGCCTCATAGCCTTTGCTGTATCCATTATTATTTCTTGATATTAGGTGGAGTGAGTCAAATTGGCTGATGTTGGGCAGCTGTGATCGTGGGAACCTCTGAAGGAAGTTCGACACTTGTACCTGGGGTTGATTTATCCTTGCCTTTTCCACTGATGCACTGGGCTCCCCCAGCATTGAGCTTGGGAATGCTCCTGGTTAATTGTTCAGTTGCCGACCAGAGTTCAGGACTGACCATAAGACCATAGGATGTTGGAGCAGCAGTAGGCTATTCAGCCCATCAATTCTGCTCCGTCATTCAATGAGATCATGGCTAATCTGATATAATCCTCACCTCCATGTTCCCACCTTATCCCCCTAACTATTGGCCAGAGCCAGAGGAATAGATAATTTCTACAGGGTGGGGTGAGGTGGCGCATGGTTAGAGAGTTAAGCGACAAGGCCCAAGTATTTAAAGACAGCCATGAGAATTTTATGTTTACTTAAGTAGTGGTTTGTGGGCGCCCGTGAAGACCAGCCTGGATGAGAAACTGAAATCATTGAGTCTAAAGATGATAACGGCTTGGCTGAAGGTTTCAGCAGCAGCTGGGTTGAGTAGGATCGCTGTGTGGGAACCAGCAAGAACATTACCAGAGTAAGAGTCAAAAATCCCACCGGAGGGGGAGAAACAGATCCACAGATACTGGAATATACATAGTCCAGCAGGAAATTTTCTGTAGAAAGTGGTGGCTAAAATGAGATGAAACCAAGAAGCAACAAGGAATGGAATTTTGCCTGAGGAAAAGTGGATTTCTTTATTTTTTTTATAAATTTAGAATGCCCAATTCATTTTTTTCCAATTAATGGCCAATTTAGCGTGGCCAATCCACCTACCGTGCACATCTTTGGGTTGTGGGGGCGGAACCCACACAAACACTGAGAATGTGCAAACTCCACACAGAGTGACCCAGAGCCGGGATCGAACCTGGGACCTTGGCGCCGTGAAGCAGCAGTGCTAACCACTGCGTCACCGTGCTGCCCTGAAAAGTGGATTTCTATTTGTTATTCTTCATTCTGATGTATTACTGCAGTGCCAAGATCATTAAGGAATATTGCAAAGCTGAAAACAGATAAGATTAAAGGAGCAAAAAGTTCACAGACCTGGCACTTCAACTCTTAGAACAGTACAGCACAGAACAGGCCCTTCGGCCCTCGATGTTGTGCCGAGCAATGATCACCCTACTCAAACCCACGTATCCACCCTATACCCGTAATCCAACAACTCCCCCCTTAACCTTACTATTAGGACACTACGGGCAATTTAGCATGGCCAATCCACCTAACCCGCACATCTTTGGACTGTGGGAGGAAACCGGAGCACCCGGAGGAAACCCACGCACACACGGGGAGGACGTGCAGACTCCACACAGACAGTGACCCAGCCGGGAATTGAACCTGGGACCCTGGAGCTGTGAAGCATTTATGCTAACCACCATGCTACCGTGCTGCCCCCTGTTTCTCTCTCTACACATATGCTGCCCTGTTGAGTTTTTGTCAGCATTTTCTGTTTTATTTAGGATTAAAATAATGGTCATAGTGAATTTCCATCTATTGCATATCCTTTTCAGTTTTCTCTTTGCTTAGAGGTTTTCATAGCTTAGCAGAAATATCCATTCTGTCCTTGACATGATCATTATTGCCATTTTCGGATCTTCTGTTGGTTGTGCTGGTAAAGGTGTTGTGCAGCTAAGATTCAACTGTCTTATTCGGTTTTTAAGCCTCTTCAGTTATGTTAGTGGTAGGAATTTCATGGTTTCAGCACCTATTAAAAATTTGTTAAAACTAAATTTAAAGTGCCCATTTATTGCACTTTAGCGTGGCCAATTCACCTACCCGACACATCTTTGGGTTTGAGACCCATGCAGACAAAGGGAGACTGCAAACTTTACACAGACAGTGACCCAGCGCTAGGATCGAACCCGGGACCTTGGCGCCGTGAACCCATTGAAAACTTAACTTGCGTTCCCCAATTCAGGTTACTCCTGTTTGAGATATCCACATGTTGAGTGAGGACAATCAAATGTGAAGTTTGCCAATGAATCTCAACAAGCTTTTAACTGGGGGAACATTCGGGATGAGCTGGGTTTAGCTGGTTTAGCACAGGGCTAAATCACTGGCTTTGAAAGCAGACCAAGGCAGGCCAGCAGCACGGTTCAATTCCCGTACTAGCCTCCCCGAAAAGGCGCCAGTATATGGCAACTAGGGGCTTTTCACAGTAACTTCATTTGAAGCCTACTTGTGACAGACAATAAGCAATTTTCATTTTTTCCGTTTTCATTTCTTCTCACCATAACAGCATGCAATGCAACAGATATGATGTGAACTTTGGCGTTTGACCTTTTAGCTAACAAATCATGATGTATTACTGGATCCATAAACCAGAATCTCCATTCTAATTATAGTATATCTATCTGTCTTTTGCAATCTTTAGCATGGTTCCACTGATGAAAAAATTGAGAACTTGTGTCAAAATGTTGTCATTTTTATCTACCTTAAACCATGCCTTCATATATGCTGTAACATCATTCAAAATAGTTTACGACATGTGGAAAAGGTCAGCCATGGTTTAATGGTAAATGCACCACTTTCATGGTCCTGTGGTATGCAGAAAGCCATGGGGCGGGACCGTGGTCTGGGATGTATTAGTTGCTTTAAATTGAGAAATATCAATCAGAGACTTTTATTTTGGGACTGGGAATGGGCAGATTAGTTCTCATGTATGATCATATGCAGTTACACATGCTGAAAACTGTGTGCATGTGGGCATCAAGCAAGGTCAGGAGGATAGCTTGCCCACGGCACTTTTGCATGGCGAACGACTCCTCAGGAAAGGTATTGAGGGGTGCCCATAATTAAGTTGTGGCCTTGAGGAGAAGAGACAATGTAATGTTAATTTTAGCCCACTATTCTACCAGTGAATGTAAGTTATGGTATGGTGATACTTTGTTTTGACTGGATCTGTTCCAATTGCATTGATTCTTTCTTGTGTTGTTTTTATTATAGGACAGCTGGTGGTGTGCACACTTTGCTCCTTTGTTATGAAGACGAAACAGATCTGGCTATTTTCAGCCCATCTGCTACCCTTACTGGCACGGTTCTGCATGGTTCCTGTGGAAATGCTTGTTATTATCAACAGGTTTGCCATGATTTTCACAGGACTGGAGGTGCTTTATTTCCTGGCCTCTAACCTGTTGGTACCATACAAGCTGGCCAAATCAGCATACAGAGAACTGGTGCAGGTGAGTTAACCAGCCAGATGAATTGAGTGTAAACATAGTAACATAGAAAATAGCAGCAGGAGTAGGCCATTCTGCTCTTCCAGCATGCTTCACCATTCAAAATGATCAGGGCTGAACCTTTGTCTCAACACCATATTCCTGCACTCACCCCATAACCCTTGACACCTTTAGAGTCTAGAAATCTACCCATTTTCTTATTGTATATATTCTGTGGTAGATAATTCCACCAGTTCACCACCTTATGAGTGAAGATGTTTCTCCTCATCTTAGTCAACATGACCTATCCTGTGTCCTGAGACTGTGACCCTTTGTTCTAGATTCTCCAGCAGAAGAAACAACATTCCTGCATCCCGTCTATCCAGCCCTGTCAGAATTTTATACATTTCAGTTAGATCCCCTATCTTTCTTCTAAATTCCAGTGAATACAGGCCCAGTTGACCCCAATCTTTCCTCGTATGACAATCCTGCCATCTGAGGAATCAGTATGGCGAATCTTTGCTGCACTCCTTCTATGGCAAGGAGAAATAAGGAGACCAAAACTGCATGCAATACTCTGCATGTGGTCTCACCAAGGCCGTGTACAGCTACAGTAAGAAATCCTTGCTCCTGTACTCAAGTCCTCTTTCAATAAAGGCCAGCAGGGTAGCATGGTGGTTAGCATAAATGCTTCACAGCTCCAGGGTCCCAGGTTCGATTCCCGGCTGGGTCACTGTCTGTGTGGAGTCTGCACGTCCTCCCCCTGTGTGTGTGGGTTTCCTCCGGGTGCTCCGGTTTCCTCCCACAGTCCAAAGATGTGCGGGTTAGGTGGATTGGCCATGCTAAATTGCTCGTAGTGTCCTAATAAAAGTAAGGTTAAGGGGGGGTTGTTGGGTTACGGGTATAGGGTGGATATGTGAGTTTGAGTGGGGTGATCATGGCTCGGCACAACATTGAGGGCCGAAGGGCCTGTTCTGTGCTGTACTGTTCTATGTTCTATACCATTAGCCTTCCTAACTGTTTGCTGTACCTGCATACTTGCTTTCAGTGGCAGGTGTACAAGGATACCTAAGGTCCCTTTGTACGTCAACATTTCCCAAACTTTCACGATTCAAGTAATACTCTGCCATTCTGTTTCTTCGCCTGAAGTGGTAACATCACATTTATCCAAGTTATACTGCATCTGCCATGTATTTGCCCATTCACTTGTCTAAATCACCTTGAAGCCTCTTCACATCTTTGTCATCACTTGCTATCAGCAAACTTGGAAATGTTACTTCTGGTTTCCTTATCCAAATCATTAATGTACATTGTGAATAGCTGAGGGCCAAGCCCTGATCTTTGCGGGACGTCACTAGTCACTACCTGCCACTTTGAAACACACACCTTTATCTCTACCCTCTGTTTCCTGTCTGCTAACCAATTCTAAACCCATGCCAATATATTACTACCAATCCCATGCGCTTTAATTTTGCACATTAACCTCTAACGTGGAACCTTTTTATTCTGAACATCAGCAAAATACACAGTACATCAAAGCACAATCAAAAGTTTGTACAGTTTTTCCCCTTTTTATTCGCCACCAGCGCGACGAACAACCCCTCAAATAAGGTCATGAACGGCCTCTGCCATACCTCAAAACCCTTCTCTGACTCCCTCAACTTGAAATTGATCTTCTCCAGCCAAAGGAAGTCATGCAAGTCTCCCAGCCAGGCAGCCACCCCCGGCGGCGTATCTGACCAATTTAGCAGGATCCTTTGCTAGACAATCAGACCGAGACCCCAACGATCGCCGCCGTAGGGTCCAGCCTAACCTTCACCCCCACTATCCTAGATAGCGTCCCAAACACTGCCTCCCAAAAACTGTCCAGATTCTCGCAGCCTCAGGATATGTGAGCATGATTTGCTGCCTGCCCCCCCCCCCCCCCCCCCGCCCACACTTCTCACACCCATTGCCCTCCCCCTGGAAGAACCCATTCATCCTTGCCCGACTCACGTGCACCTTCTGCACCACCTTGAATTGAATATAACGGCAATGGGGCCGTCACAAGGGCCCTCAGTCTAGATCCCCTATTGGACTCCTCCTCCAGCCTGATCCACCCCCCACGTTCTTCATGTTCAACGCCTAGTAATTACACAACAGGTTTGGGAGCGCCAACTCCCTTCTGTCTTAGCCTCTGCAGCAGAGACCTCTTCACCCTCGGTATCTTCCCTGCCCATATAAACTCCGAGATCAATGCTTCCACACTCGGGAAGAAGGCCTTCGGGATAAAAATCTAGTGGGTCTGAAAGACAAATGGGAACCTTGGCAGTACATTCATCTTTACCACCTGCACCCTCCTTGCCAACGTCAGTGTAAAGTGTCACCTCTTGAGACCCCCCTTGCCACCCCACCCCTTCCTCTAACACTATCAAGTTCCACCTATGCATTGTGGCCCACTCATGCGTTACCTGAATCCCCAAATTTCTACACCTCTCTCTAACCACCTTAAACACACAAACCCCTCCCCGCCGGATTCATCGGAAATATCTTGCTCTTCCCCACATTCGGCTTATACCCGGTGAGGCGGAGAAGGCCCCAAACCTTTTCAGTGGGCCCATGATTCTGTCCATATTCTTCAGCGGGTCCTACACAAATAAATTCCTGCCTCTCTTTCCCACTTCACCCTCCAAACACTCCCTTCCAACCTGAATCTTCCCTTTCTGTCCCTGTTTCTTCACTGTTGATATGAGCCCTGCTGTAAGTATCCCAGTTACACCTGTTCCCTTCCTGTGTTACTGTGGAGCATTTTCCATCTGATGTCATCCAGCGACTGTCCAATTGTCTGCCCAAATGTTTGCTTTTTCACTGAATTTGGATTGCTTTTGGCATAATTGATATTACTGATGGCAATTGTACCTCCCAATATGTGGCCCGAGTTGGATTGTCCACGGCTTGCCTTGCCGAAACCCAGCACAATTTCTCATCTTAGTTTATAACATGTTTTGAAGCATTTTACAAGTGGCTTAATTGCTGTGAACCAACATTTGACTTGTTACTGTTGTGTAGTGTGACAATGACCTCCGCCTTGTTTATTTTTTGCATTTCTGTTTGCGGGTTTCCCTCATGTAATGTATTGCAATTTAATGCAAAATTTCCTGAAGTAAATATTTTAGAAGAAAACAGGGCAGCACGGTGACGCAGTGCGTTAGCCCTGCTGCCTCACGGCGCCGAGGTCCCAGGTTCGATTCCGGCTCTGGGTCACTGTCTATGTGGAGTTTGCACATTCTCCCCGTGTTTGCATGGGTTTCGCCCCCACAACCCAAAAGATGTGCAGGCTCGGTGGATTGGCCACACTAAATTGCCCCTTAATTGGAAAAAATGAATTGGGTACTCTAAAATTTTTTTTTTTTTTAATTCGAAGTAAACTTTGCCCAGAGGATGGTTAAGAAAAAGAATAGTAAGAAGTCTTACAACACCAGGTTAAAGTCCAACAGGTTTGTTTCAAACACGAGCTTTCGGAGCACGGCTCCTTCTTCAGGTGAATGGAAAGGCTTGTTCCAGAAATGTTTATATAGACACAGTCAGAGATGCCCCGGAATGCGAGCACCTGCAGGCAATCAAATCATCAAAGATGCAGAGAGAGAGGTAACTCCAGGTTAAAGAGGTGTGAATTGTCCCAAGCCAGTTCAGTCGGTAGGCCTCTGCAAGTCCAGGCTTGTTGGTGGGGGCCGAATGTAATGCGACATGAATCCCAGATCCCAGATCCCAGATCTGGGATTCATGTCGCATTACATTCGGCCCCCACCAACAAGCCTGGACTTGCAGAGGCCTACCGACTGAACTGGCTTGGGACAATTCACACCTCTTTAACCTGGAGTTACCTCTCTCTCTGCATCTTTGATGATTTGATTGCCTGCAGGTGCTCGCATTCCGGGGCATCTCTGACTGTGTCTATATAAACATTTCTGGAACAAGCCTTTCCATTCACCTGAAGAAGGAGCCGTGCTCCGAAAGCTCGTGTTTGAAACAAACCTGTTGGACTTTAACCTGGTGTTGTAAGACTTCTTACTGTGCTCACCCCAGTCCAACGCCGGCATCTCCACATCAAGAAAAAGAATGAACATAAGCCTGGCTTTTTCCATGGATTTTTTAAAAATGCTCCAAAAATATACTTGGTCATGGCCTTAAGGCTGCTCTAATACTTTGTCTGGAAGTGGTAAGTGGGTAGTGATAATCACCCACTCCTGTAAAAAGGTTTATGGGAATATTGGCAGAGAATTTGCTGGGAAAACAACAATGCGTTGAACGTGTATGAAGTCTTTGGTGTGTAAACTCTAGAGCAATTTGTGGTAATGAAGAGATGTGCAAAAAGGTCTGACTTGGCACACATTGCAGGATGATTTCTATCGTTCTGATGTTGGCCTCATTGACTTGCCCTGTTTACAGAGCAAATATGGATTAAACTCACCACAGAAAATGCGTAACAGTGCAGGACCCTTTTTAACAATAAGATTTATGTTCGTTCAATGCCACTCAACTTCTCTGGTCTAGAAATGGAACACTTGAAACTGCAGTGTCATTGTAGATTAAAGATTTTTTGAAATACATTTTTAAATTACTTTATATTGCTGTTGCATTATTTTCCATCTCTTGATCCAACCTTTTCCCCTCTCCTGCATCTGAGCTGACTCTATTTCAACCTATTCTCTTCTATGTCATTCTTATTCGTTTTCTTTCCTTGCATCTCATTGATTAATTGTTGGTCCTATAGTTCAGCAGTTATTATTTAAACTCTCAGAAGTTCATAACTCTTGAGCTGAAGAGCAAGAAAAGCCATCTAATGAGTGGAGAATGTGTGAGAAATGGCGAGCTCATGCTTATATATAACATGATTATAGTGGAAAAATTAACTCCATACTCCCCTAAATACAAGTTCAGCATTTTTATTCGTGGTAATTTCTTTAGGAATTTGTTGCACCCTTTTGGCAGGTCACTAAGCCTCATGCCAATTTATTCTCCATTAAACTCGTGAATCATGTGCTTTTCACGGAGGGGAGTGTCCGGTGGGCAATGAAGCACTTTTTCACATGCTGCTCTGTCAGCTTCTATTATAGTACAAGCTATAAACAAATCTTCCTCTCCTCTTTCATTACAACATGTTTTAATCAAACCGCAGAAAACCAACTTCTGTTGCATAAGTATCATAGAATAAAATGTTTGCATCCTGGAAGTAAGGTAATCTGACCTATTATGTCTGATAGCTCTCTACAAGAGCAATTCACTTGCCACTCCCTGTCTTCTGCCGTTAGCCCGACAAATTGTTCCCCTTCAAATTAACAATAAGATTTATGTTCATTCAATGCCACTCAACTTCTCTGGTCTAGAAATGGAACACTTGAAACTGCAGTGTCATTGTAGATTAAAGATTTTTTGAAATACATTTTTAAATTACTTTATATTGCTGTTGCATTATTTTCCATCTCTTGATCCAACCTTTTCCTCTCTCCTGCATCTGAGCTGACTCTATTTCAACCTATTCTCTTCTATGTCATTCTTATTCGTTTTCTTTCCTTGTATCTCATTGATTAATTGTTGGTCCACATTGTCTAAATGTAGAAATGATTCTATTTCCTGTTCAGTTTATCCATGTACTTTACCAATGATTTAGTGCACATTATATGCCCCTTAATGTGCTGGACCTGCGGATTGGGTTAAGATTGCCCAAATAAATTTAGCACGTTTAACTGAAATGAAATGAAAATCGCTTATTGTCACAAGTAGGCTTCAAATGAAGTTACTGTGAAAAGCCCCGAGTCGCCACATTCCGGCACCTGATCGGGGAGGCTGGTACGGGAATTGAACTGTGCTGCTGGCCTGCCTTGGTCTGCTTTAAAAGCCAGCAATTTAGTCCTGTGCTAAACCAGCCCCTAACTGTTGTGCCAGAGAGAGTAGAATATCCTAATGTGTTGTCTTTGAGTTGTGTGGCACTACCATGTAAATGGGTTTTCTATTTAATCCAAATCCGTTTATACCTCCTCTTTCATTCCTTCTTTGGACAGGTAGTGGAAGTTTATGGGCTGTTGGCACTGGGAATGTCTCTCTGGAATCAGTTGGTTGTCCCTGTGCTGTTTATGGTTTTCTGGCTGGTCCTGTTTGCTCTACAGATATACTCTTACTTCAGTACACGTGATCACCCCACATCTCGCGAGAGACTGCTCTTCCTCTTCCTGACAAGGTATGATTTACTTTTGCACTTAAGCTTGGTTTCACATTTCACAATTCAGCTTGGTCAGTTGAATTTCCATCAAGGATAATGGTTGTTGTAAATGCTTCAGCTGTGGAAGAACATCTAACCATATTATTCAATCTTGGGCTGTGTTTGCTGAGATCATTTCAGCATTCTGCTTTTTGAATTTCATCCGTCATTGAGCGATGAGTATTGAAAATAGAAACCATGTTGTGCTGCCGAGTTCAAATTGTTCCCACACTGCTAAATGTTAACTATTGCTAATAATTGGGAGAGTTATCTCTTGCTTCCTGTTTGATATTCTACTTGAGAGTTAACAGTAAATCAACATTGGAGCACAGGGCACATCGGAAGCTATTATACAATTGATCTTGGAGTTGACTTATGTATTCCGATACCATCACCCATGTGCAGTTAATTTGTGAATGATAAACTTAAGGGAGGGGAGGGAAAAGGCTGATGCATAAACGGGCATTGTTACTGTCAGATAGTTGTGTTACCAACAAGATTAATAAAGGTATACCTTCTTTCATCTTGGTTATGTCACTCAACTAACATTTCTATTGCAGTATTGCTGAATGTTGCAGCACTCCTTATTCTTTGCTGGGACTCATGTTCACAATCTCCTTCATTACACTGGGTGTTCTGACACTTTGCAAGTTCTACCTCCAAGGCTACGGAGCTTTCATGAACGACAATCTCATGCATAGGTAAGAAGCACTCCCATGCATAGGTGTGTAAAAAAATATAGTCCACCTAAAGTTGGACGTAAAATGCTTAAATAAGTTTATATTCTTCTGAACAGTACTAATTAAATTAAAACAGAACCGCAACCTTTTCTAAATGATGACAATGCTGTGAATATACGCTATCCATTATTCTCAGCATCAGCGTAAGCTTGGAAATCTGATTTTAAAAAAGTACGATTTTAGAAATGGCTGAGCTTCATTGCCTCTTTTACATTTCGACCATTTGAAGAAGTGACTGACTAACTGAAGAGCACCTTTACAGCATGGTTCATTGTTTATTCCAAATGATCTAGGCTTCAAAATTAATCTCATCCTCTTGGTACATTATTCATAACATTTCTCTGAGCTAGATTGCCTGGTGTTTCAATAAAAAAGCACCAGTTGCAAATCTTGGTGAAAGTTTGATATTTACTGTGTCCAGATAGAGCATGTGTTATTGCTGATACAGTAGCAATATAACTTGCATAGCGTTTCAAAACATTTAAAAAAAAACAGCCTAATAGTATTTTTTTCAAAATTCAAATTAGTATGTTTTGTGACACTACCCTTTTAAAAAAAAAAAAAAAAATTTTGTGTACCCAATTCATTTTATCTATTTAAAGGGCAATTTAGCGTGGCAATCCACCTACCCTGCACATCTTTAGGTTGTGGGGGTGAAACCCACGCAGACATGGGGGATAATGTGCAAACTCCACATGGACAGTGTCCCAGGGCCGGGATCGAACCTGGGACCTCAGCATCGTGAGGCAGCAATGCTAACCACTGCGCCACCGTGCTGCCACTTGTGACATTACTCTTAATTATAAAGTCATAACATTTTGATTTGCTGTAGTCTTTTTCGTCCATAAATTTAGCGACTGGGAAGCACAGCAGAGATGTATTACATCAATTGAGATTTTATTTCTTAATCATTTTTCCACAGAGGAATGACTGAAGGTATCACATTGCTGATTCTGGCAGTACAGACTGGCCTGATTGAATTACAGGTTGTGCATCGAGCCTTTCTGCTGAGCATCATTCTCTTCATCGTGGTAGCTTCCATCCTTCAGTCAATGTTAGAAATTGCTGACCCTATCGTTCTTGCACTTGGAGCATCAAGAAACAAGTAAGATGATCTTACGATCTGAATCTTTCACAGCATAAGGGGATCCAAATTTGGTCTCGTATACCTTTCCCTGATGTCTGAAGGAGCCATCTACATCCCTTGTTTATCCAGTAGCTTAAGTGCTGTTATACTTCTGTTTCAGCTGCTCTGATATATTAACTGCAAGTTTTTCTGTTATTTTTGCACTCTGTCTTTCCACTGATAGTTTGGCTACTTCCTAAAAATTAAGACAGCATTTACAGTTAGACATAAGCTATTCTTCCCAACAGATCCATACCTGTGTTTATGCTCCACACGAGCCTCCTCCTTTTAAACTCATCAATTTATCTGTTAATTCCTTTCTCTCATATTTGTTCATCTAGTTTTCCCCAATAAGTGCATCTGTTCTAATCAGCTCCTTCTTGTGGGAGGAGGTTCCATTTTCTAACTTGTCTCTGGATAAAGAAGTTACTCCCGAATTCGCTATTTTCTTTACTATTAACTATCTTATTATATCTTCTTAAATGGTTCTTTGTTCTGGTCTCCCCTGCAAGCCTCTAAATGTCTACACGATCATAATCTTTTTTAAAAAATTTTTTTTAGCGTATCCAATTAATTTTTTCCAATTAAGGGGCAATTTAGCGTGGCCAATCCACCTAACCTGCACATCTTGGGTTGTGGGGGTGAAACCCACGCAAACATGGGAGAATGTGCAAACTCCACACGAACAGTGACCCAGAGCCGGGATCGAATCCGGGACCTCGGCTCTGTGAGGCAGCAGCACTAACCACTGCGCCACCGTGCTGCCCCACGATCATAATCTTAAAGACCTATGTCAGGCTTCCCCTCAGTTTTCTCTTTTCTTGAGAAAAAAACTTTAATCTGTTCAAGATTTTCTGGTACATATAATTTTTCACTTCTGATATCAGCTCAGGAGATCTTTTACATACCAATGTTTCCAATTATTTTCCTAATATGGAGATCAGAATTTAACACTGTACTCTCCATGTGTAATCTAACCACGGTATTATAGAAGTTAAACATAATTTCTCTCCTTTTCAATTCTATCACTCTAGAAATTATCCCCAGTGCTTTATTTGCTTTTTCGTGGCCTTATGACCTATGTCAGTACTTTGTGATTCGTGTATCTGTATCCCAGTTCCTTCTACTCCTCTTCTCAGTTCGGAATTTATTTTCAAGTAATATTAGCCTCCATATTCTTCCTACCAAAATGTATCATCTCACACTTAACTATATTGAATTCAGGGGCTGGTTTAGCACACAGGGCTAAATCGCTGGCTTTTAAAGCAGACCAAGGCAGGCCAGCAGCACGGTTCAATTCCCGTAACAGCCTCCCCGAACAGGTGCCGGAATGTGGCGACTAGGGGCTTTTCACAGTAACTTCATTTGAAGCTTACTTGTGATAATCGATTTTCATTTCATTTCAATTCCATTTGCCAATTATACTTCGACAAGCTTATTAATGCCTTCCTGTATTCTGTTGCAAGCCTCCTCTATCAGCTATAACTCCCTGTGTATATAGTGTCTTAATTTACAGCGGAAAGGGCAAATGTGGTTTGAGACTGACACCGATACTGTTTATAGTGTTTTTTTATTGTTAACAAATAAAATATCAATACATGCAAGTATTTAAGTGATAGTTCACAAAATAAGGCAAAATTTGATGCACCTGCTCCTACTCTGGCCAGAGTCCAATGTCCCTTGGCCAGTCACCATCAAGCTATGGCCGTCATTGATTTGACTCCACACCGCTTCAGTGTTACTCTTAGTTTTGACCTGGCAACTTGAACTGCAGACATGCCTCTGCTTTTAAATTCATGGGACAAGAAAGCTGTAGACTGCATTCTTACACCTTGGAGAGTCAATTACCCGAGCAACACATCTGTTCCAGTTCCTGAGCCATTTTGTTTGTTTGACTACTGATCAACTTTAACTGTGGTTTTACACTTGGGTCTTCAAAAGGACATGAGGTCTTGCTGAAACCTCGGAGGTTGGTTATGATTCTGCAGCTGGTCTGTGTGTTAGCTTCACTGTCCCCATTGTCCTGACTAATCTGAAGTTAACATGACACATGGGATGTCTTCCACAAACCCGGGATGTTGCCAGCTTATTTGCGTTTTCCAGATTCTCCATTTTCCTGCGTTACCTTCAACATTAGCAAATCCTAAAGTAATATGATCAACTTTTGACTCATGTCAGAAGTCTGTAGATTTAATTGGTCCACTTCGGGTGATTTGTATGTCGGATAATATTGCCAAACAAAAGATGTTAATTTTGCTCCCAAGTCCAATATTCGTAAACCATACACTCCACCACCCTGCCCAGCCCACTTCCCAAAAGATCTGATGTCATATGCACATTTTTAAATTATGCCTCCCATGTCCAGAGCTCATATTGTTTAACTAAATGATGAATAAATGTAAATCAAGCACTAGCCCTTGTGTAACACTAGTTTCCTCCTATTGCCAGGCTGAGCAACTACCTTTAACATCAACTCTCCTCTCTGTTTTTACTTTAGTTGTTGTGGTATCCATTTTGCTACTTGTCCCTAACTCCACATGCATGACCGTAGTCATGGGTTTATTGTACAATATTCTATAAGAACGCCTTTTGAAAATCGAAATATATTTTAATCTTTATTATTGTCACAAGTAGGCTTACATTAACACTGCAATGAAGTTACTGTGAAAAGTCCCTAGTCATCACATTCTGGTGCCTATTCGGGTACACTGAGGGAGAATTCAGAATGTTCAATTCACCTAACAAGTACGTCTTTTGGGGCTTGTGGGAGGAAACCGGAGCACCCTGAGGAAATCCACACAGACTCTGCACAGGCAGTGGCCAAAGTTGGGAACTGAACCCAGGTTGCTGGTGCTCTGAAGCAACAGTGCTAACCACTGTGCTACTGTGTCGCCCATTAGTTTCCACATATTTTTCTCTTATTTTGAGCAATTATTCCATTATCTTTCCTGCTACGCTTAAACTAATTGGTTTATCCTTCCCAGGTCTGTTCTATTTCCCTTTCCACATATTGGAATGACATTTGCTGCCTGTCAGTCTCTTTCCCTTTTTTGTATACGTGTAAATGTGTTTCTGCAATTCCGTAACTTATTTATTGTACAAGTATGCAATCTGGGTCTTGGGTTTTATCCTCTCTAAGTTCAATTAGATTTCTCCCCTTTTTCTATCTTTTAAAAAAAGTATATTTATTCACATTTTAAAGTTTTACATTTAAAACACATAACATTAAAAAACAAAATAAACCCAACACCAATCCTAAAACCGCCCACCCTCCAGCACCCCAACCAAACCACCCTCCCCTTGCCCCGTACCCATCCCCCTACTAATTGATGGTAACCAGCTCCCGGAAAATGTAGCAAAAACAAACCCCATCTTTTATGGAACCCCTTGAGGGCGGCACGTTGGTGCAGTGGTTAGCACTGCTGCATTACCACGCCGGGTTTGATCCCACCCCGGGTCACTGTCCATGTGGAGTTTTCACATTCTCTCCATGTCTGCGTGCATCTCATCCCCACAAGCCCAAAAATGTGCAGCGTAGTTAGATTGGCCATGCTAAATTGCCCCTTAATTGGCAAAAACAAAGAATTGAGTACTCTAAATTTATTTATTTTTTAATTTATGGAACCCCTCACAGATCTCTTAGAGTGAATTTCACCTTTTCAAATGAAGAACTCTATTAAATACCTCAGCCACACCAAGGCACAGGGTGGAGAAGCTGACCTCCACCCCACCAGAATCTGCTAGTGAGCGATCACCGAGGCAAAGCTAAAACATCTTCCCCTGCTCCCATCTGCAATCCGGCAAGACTGACACCCCGAATATGGCCCCCAGGGGACAGGGCTCTCAGACCACATGCAAGATTGCTGATATGATGACGACCTCCAAAATTTCTCCAACTTCGGGCAGGACCAGAACGTGTGTACGTGATTGGTTGGGCCTCTACCACATAGGTCCCAAATATCCTCCACCCCCTCAAAAAGTTGGTCCATCTCTGATGCGCTCTGAATACTACCTTTGGCTGTATCAACCCACACACGAGGTTGAGGCATTCACCCTCCACAGAACCTCACACTAAAACTCCTCCGTGCCATCCGCAGCTCCTCCTCCCACTTGGCCATCACCCCCTCCAAAGATACCTTCTCCGCCTCCAAAATCCTTCCATGTATTGCCAAGCTGACTCCCCTCCCCCCAACCTCATCACCGACAACATCGCCTCCAATAGCGAAGAGGGCAGTGCCACCGGAAAGGTCGGAAAAACCCTACACCTGCATGTACCTGAAATCCTCACCTCGGGGGACCACAAACGTCTCCCAACTCTTCCAAAATAAGTTCATCATCTCCATCACCCGTCGCTCCTCCCACGCCGGAAACCTCGTATCCATCCTCTCTGGCTCAAACCCGTGGTTCCCTTGGATCAACATCAACTTCAACCCCACCCTCAACCTAAAGTGCTGTCGATATTGTCTCCATATTTTCAGCGTGGCCACCACCACAAGTCTCACTGAGAACTTCCCTGGGGTGAAGTGGAACAACGCCATTTCCAACCCCCCTCCCCAAACCCTTGCAAGAGCCGGCCTTCATCCTCGCCCACAAAGCCTCCATCTCCCTGCTCCAACCCCGCACCTTCTCCACTTTCGCTGCCCAATAATGCTTTAAAATAAGTTTAGAGTACCGAATTATTTTTTTTCCAATTAAGGGGTAATTTAGCATGGCCAATCCACCTAGCCTGCACATCTTTGGGTTGTGGGGGTAAAACCCACGCAGACACGGGGAGAATGTGCAAACTCCACACGGACAGTGACCCAGGGCCGGGATTCAAACCCGGGTCCTCAATGCCATAGTCCCAGTGCTAAACACTGCACCATGTGCCGCCCTCGCTGCCCCATAATAATATAACCAGTTCAGTAGGGCCAAGCCCGCCTGACTGTTGCCCTCTCTGAAGTACCAACCTCCTAATCCTTGCCATCTTATCTGCCCAAACAAATTACAAAACCAACCTATCCACCCCCATTAAAAAATGATATCGGCAAAAAGATCAGTAAGCACTGAAATAAAAAGAAAAATCGTGTCAAAATGTTCATCTTAACCGACTGCACCCCATTTGCCAACAATAGGGAAAGACTGTCCCACCTCGATAGATCCGTCTTAACCCTGTCCACCAGACTCGTAAAGTTCAACTTGCGGAGCCATGCCCAAGTCTGCACTCCCAAATATCTAAAGTGGGTTGCTGCCACCCGAAATGGCACCCAAATCTAACTTGTAGCATGAAAAAGCCCCAAATCTCCCAAGTAGTCCCATTACATCCCACACATGATATCAAATCAGTTCATTATGATCTGAGTCAGACGAGGATGTTCAATTATTTTTCTTTATGACTGTTGTAGGTTTGGGGTGGAGGCACGCAAAGTTCAACTTATTTTTTCCTATTCTTAAGCATATACAACAGAATGGAACAATTAAGGACTGGAGCAATCTTCCACAAACCTTAGTCTCCAGACCCTCCAAGTATGCATTGTGCATCTCCTGTGAAAGTTCCCTGGCAAAAGACTATGGAGGGAAATCTTTAGAAGTCCAAAGATGTTGGACTTGATGTAGCAATTAGCGGTGGAGCAGCAGTGTTCACCATTGACCTTGAAGGAAGCTGCTCACAAAGATCTAGCAATCTATGTGACGTGAATTTCCCCTTTCCTCAACATCAGTTTGAATTTAATACCAAGCCAAAGGGATCTCCATGCATCCAGCAGCAGCAGCGGTGTCATCAAACAGGAAAAGCAACCAATCGCTAAAAAAATCTCACCAACACCAAACTAGGAAATAATAAATGCTGAATGACTTCACTTTTAATTTTAAAGTTTAGAGTGCAGTAAATATTTAAAGCATGCACTTCGGATTAGTCTGCGTTTGCTGCCAATGCCGCACATGTGCAGTTGTATGCATGGCAGCCATCTTTGTAGGGGGTGATGTGCAGCAGGGAATGGTTATCACTGGTGCTGGAATTGCAAATGTTTCAGCAAAGCCATCATCCAGATAACACTTTTAACAATCTCTCCATCCACAGCTCACCTCACAGCCCCCCCCCCCCCCCCCCCCCAACTCTCAATTACAGTGACACATCGTGTTGATGCCTTTTTAGAAATGTATTAAAACATGAAATATCAAAGTAAATCATTTGGGGGCACCATGGGCAACAAAATAAAATTCTTCATTAAAAATTTAAAGTCTGCTGAAAAGAACCCATCATTCGTTTCGGTCCAGCCAATACCACTATTTGATAATTATGAAATTAATAAGCTATTAAAAAAGCAGTTACATTTCATTTAACACTTTTAAAAATTAATTTATGGGATGTGGACATCGCTGACTAGGCAAGCATTTATTGTCCATCCCTAGTTGCTCTTCAGAGGTGGTGAGCTGCCTTCTTGAACCTCTGCAGTCCAGTACTGTCAGGGAGAGTTACAGGATTTTAACTCCGCGACAGTGATGGAAGGGCGATAGATTTCAAAGTCATGGTGGTGAATAACTTGATGGGGAACCTCCAGGCAGTGTTCCCATGTATCTGCTGCCCTTGTTCTTCTAGATGGTAGCTAAGGAGCCTTGATGAGTTCCTGCAATGTAGCTTGCAGACGGTACACATTGCTGCTACTGTTCATTGATGATAGTGATTGAATGTTTGTGGAAGCCGTATCAATTAAGCAGGCTACTTTGTCCTGGATGGTGTTGAGCCTCTTCAGTGTTTTGGAGCTGCATTTATTCAGGCAAGTGGAAAATATTCCATCAAATGTTGTTACATTTTCAAGAGCTTTTATCACAAGACTAACAGTGTGAACGGGTTCTCATCAGTTCAATGTCTTTAATTGCATTCACAGGGCACCTCAGTACCGTAGAATCATTGACAGCAACCTCCCACTTTAACTGCACATGTGAACGCTCCAGATTTTGCTGTCTGTTTCAGCGAAGTAATGATAGTGAATGCTGCCTGTTGTGGCATCATTACTGCCTCAAAATATGGGTCTTAACATTTCTTGGTTCTGATTTCATCACCGGTGAGGCAATATTCTTTAAGATCCTTTTGGGAAACTTTTGACAGGCAGAAAAAATTTATAAGTGCAAGTCAGATTCCGTTTCCTTAGTTCTGCAGACTGAATTGCCAGGACTCAGGGCAAATTGGATACCCCTGGATTGGTGTCTACAAAATCCTGATGGGTGTCTTCTGCAGTGTATGTCTAATGAAGTTGTATTATATTTTGAAAGGTGAAATTTGTAAAGATTTTTGGCTTCTTGGTACACTGGAATTTGACTTGTTTCCTATTTACTACATTTTATGTGCTTGCTTACAGGAGTCTGTGGAAGCACTTCCGAGCAGTCAGTCTGTGTTTGTTCTTGCTGGTGTTTCCAGCCTACATGGCCTACATGATTTCTCAGTTTTTCCAGATGGACTTCTGGCTGCTCATCATCATCTCCAGCAGTGTTCTGACATCCTTGCAGGTAATGAATAAACCTCTCGATTTTGTTGGCATTACTGCATAACATGATCCTTAAAAACTATGACCTTCCATCTCATTCGGTATCCATCAGTGCGAAGTACACTTAACAGTGGAAAAAGTTATCTTTTTCTTTTTTTTTTAAACAAGTATTTTTATTCCAATTTTCAGACCTCCAGAATCTTTCCAATTTCGGGCAGGACCAGAATATATGCACATGTTTAGCAGGAACCTCCCACAGATGTCCTCTGCCACCTCAAACAGCTGGCTTAAACTTGACTTTGTCAGGTGTGCCCTGTACAACACCACCATCTGTATAAGCCTCAGCCTCGCGCACAAAGTTGAGGCATTCACCCTCTGCAGCACCTTGCACCACAATCCATCCTCCAATGCCGCCCCAACTCCTCTTCCCACTTAGTCTTCATCCCCTCCATGGACACCTTCTCCTCCTCCAAAATCACCTCAAGAATTGCAGAGACACCCCCCCTCCAACTGCCCTTGCTGACTGCACCTAGTTCAACATTGAAGAGGCAGGCGCTATCGGGAAGGTCTGGAAGACCTACCTCTCAATGTCCCGCACCTGCATGTACCAGAAACTCTCCTCCCACGCCAGTCCAAACTTCTCATTCAACTCCTCCCAGCTCGCAAACCGCCCTCACAGAAACATATCCTTCATCTCCTTGATCCCTATCTCCTCCCATCCCTGCAATCTCGCATCCATCCTCCCCGGCTCAAATCCGTGATTTCCCCCTGATCGTATCACCCTGAACCCACTCCCAACCCAAAATGCTGCTGAAACTGCCTCCAAATCTTCAGCGTGGCCACCACCACCAGACTTCCCAAATATTTCCATGGAGCCAATGGGAGTGCCGCCGTTGACAGAGCCCGCAACCCTAACCACCTACACAAACCCATCTCCACCCTGCACCACAAAGCCCCCGCCTCCCTATTCCAACCCCAGACCTTTTCCGCATTTGCCGCCCAGTAATAATACAGCCAATTCAGGAGGCCACCCCCCGACTGCCGTCCCCTCTGGAGTGCCACCTTCCTTATCCTGACCACCTTCCTGCCCAGACAAACTAAGAAATCAGCCTATCCACCTCCTTTAAAAACGCCAAAAGCAAAAAGACTGGCAGCACTGAAATAAAAACAAAAACCGTGGTAAACTGTTCATCTTCACCGCCTGCCCCCGACCCGCCAATAGCAGAGGAAAATTATCCCATCTCATCAAATCTGCCTTCACCTTCCCCGCCAAACTTGAAAAGTTCAACTTCAGAAGGCTTGTCCAGTCCTGAGCCACCTGCAACCCCAGATACTAAAATGAGACGCTGCCACACGGAATGGCAACCCCCCTACCCCAACCCCCATCCTTGGAGTGGAAACCACAAAGTACTCACTTTTCCCTAAATTCAGCTTATACCCCAAAAACGCCCCAAATCTTTGAAGCAAACCCATTATGTCCCCCACCAAGGAACCCAGCACCGAAATGTAAAACAACAAATGTCCGCTCCAGGAACAATCTTTGCTCCACGCCCCCCCCTCCCCTTTCATTATCCCTTTCCACAACTCAGCTCCTCAGTGCATGGCTCTATCGCTAACGCAAACAGAAAGGGGGATATGGGCATCCCTACCTTGTTCCCCAGAGCAACAAAAAAACCCCTGAATTCATATTATTCATGCGCACACTCGCCATCAGCTCCTTCTATAGCAACTTCACCCATACCACAAACTTAGGCCCAATCCCAAACTTCTCCAACAACGCAATCAAGTAACTTGACTCCACCCGATCAGAAGCCTTTTCTGCATCCATTGCCACCACCACCTCCAACTCCCTTCCCTCAGCTGGAGAGAGCACCACATTCAGGAGCCGCCGCACTTTCAACGATGGTTGTCTGCCCTTAACAAACCCCGTCTGATCCTCCCCAATCACCCTCGGAAGGCACACCTCCAATACCTTTGCCAATATCTTGGAATCTCCATTCAATAGAGATAAGGGCCTGTATGACCCATACTCCTCACGGCACCGAGGACCCGGGTTTGATCCCGGCCCCCGGTCACTGTCCATGTGGAGTTTGCATATTCTCCCCGTATCTGTGTGGGTCTCACCCCCATAAGCCAATAAGATGTACAGGGTAGGTGAATTGGCCATGCTAACTTGCCCCTTAATCAGGAAAAAAAAGAATTGGTTACTCTAAATTTATTTTAAAAATAGACCCACACTCCACCGGGACCGTATCCTTCTTTAGCAGCAACCAGATGGAGGCCTGTCACATCGTTTTCGACAAAACCCCCCTGACCATCACGTCCTCGAACATTTCCACCAACAACGGTGCCAGCTTACCTGAAATTTCTTGTAAAATTTCTACTGGGAACCCATCTGGCCCTGCCGCCTTCCCTGTTTGCGTCTTCCCAATTTCTGCCTTCAACTCCTCTACTCCCACCGATTCCTTCAGTCCTGCCCTCTCCATTTCACTCACCCTCAGACACTCTAATCTCCCCAAAAACTCCCTCATTATCCTGATAATCGTCTGGTGGTTCCGACTTATGCCTGTCCCTACAGAACTCCTAAAACACCTTGTTAATCCAACAAGTTGCCTGCCCTATCCCAAATCTGAACTATCTCCCTCACACAGCTTGCCTATGGAGATGACCTGCCAACTTACGACTTGCCTTCTCCCCATACTCATATACAGCCCCCTTCGCCCTTCTCGGCGAACGCACCGTTTTCCCCATGGACAGCAGATCAAACCTCGCCTGGATCCATCTCTGGGCTACCAGAGAGGCAAAGGCCAAAATGTCGGCCTCTCTCATCCCCTGGACTCCCAGGTCTTCCGACATTCCAAAAATTGCCACTTCTAGACTCAGGACCACCTTCACCCTCAGCACCTCCGACATCAGGTGCGAACCCCTGCCTGAACCCCTCCAACTTCAGCTACGCCCAAAACGTGTGGACATGGTTTGTGGGCTCCGCTCCATCTTGCCCACACTTATTCTCCACCCCCTCAAAAAACCTGCTAATTCTGGCCACCGTTATATGCGCCCTGTGGACTACTTTAAATTTTATGAGACTAAGCCTAGCGCACAAAGAGGATGCATTCACCCTTCTCAGGGCCTCCTCCCATAACCCAGCCTGCAGCACCTTCCCCAACTCTTCCTCCCACTTCCGCTTCACTTCTCCTTTCGGGGCACCTCCCAGTCCATTAATTCTTTGTAAATCTCCGACACCCTGCTCTCGTCAACCCCTGCTTTCGACATAGATGCGCACCTGTAACTACCGGAACCATTCTCGCTGGGCAGCTCATACTCCTCTCCCAGTCCCTCCAAGCTAGGGAAGCCGACCGCCACGAATAAGTATTGAAACCGCTCAACCCTGCCGCCACCACCCCAGGAACCCCACGTCCAGCCCCCCCCCCCCCCCCCCCCCCCCCCCCCCCGAACAAACCTGTGGTTCTCACAAATAGGAGCCCAAACCGAGGGCCCCCTCCAGCCTCGGGTGCTTCTTCCACTGTCCCCACACCCTTCGAGCTGCCACCACTGCCGGACTTGTGGAGTACCTGGCTGACGAGAATGGCTGAGGCGCTATCAATAGTGCTCCCAAGCTAGTGCCCTTACTTGCTCCTACACTGACCCCTCTCTCACTACCCACTTCCCGACCATGGCTCTGTTTGCTGCCCAGTAATAGTTCAGTATGTTTGGCAAGGCCTGCCCGCCCTCCCCACATTCCCACTCCAGCAGCACCTTCTTCACCCGTATTATGATCAATGTATTAATCTCCCTAACGAAGGCCTTTGAAATAAAAATCAGAAGGTTCTGGAACACGAAGCCTAGATCGGAAAGACCTTACTCCCCCATGTTTTACTTATATCCAGCAAACCGGCTGAATTCCAACAAATTGCCCATGATACCTCCAATACTTTCCAATGGGTCCGACATGTAGAGTAACATGTCGTCCGCATATAGCAAGACTGTATACTCCAACCCCCCCCCCCCCCCCCACCCCCCGCTACCCCTTTCCAACCCCTTGATGCTCCAAGCGCCATTGCCAGTGGCTCTATCATCAAGGCAAAGAGCATTGGGGAGAGTGGGCATCCCTGCTTGGTCCCATGATGCAGCTTAAAGTACCCCAAACTCACCCGATTCATCCTTACGCAAGCAAATGGTGCCTGATATAACAAATGGATCCAATACACAAACCCCTGCCTGAATGCAAACCTCCCCAGTACCTCCCACAAATATTCCATTCTATCCGATCAAAGGCCTTATCTGCGTCTATAGCAATTGCCACCTCCTCATTCCAACCCTCCGAGGCCATCATTATAACATTTGACAAATGCGTCCCTTTTACAAATCCTGTCTGGCCTTCCCCTAACACCCCCGGCAAACAGTCCTAGAGGCCAAGATCTATGCCAACAATTTGGCAGCCGAGACCTCACCTGTATAATTTAGTTCCACATACACACGAATGGTGGCTCTCACCCGCTCACATACCTCCTCATCCGCTAACAACCCTGGGTCCAGCCTCCACTACGGGCACTGGGCCACCTGCCCCGGTCCACTTGCAAGTTCACCCAATGCGGCGCGTGGTCTGAAACCATGACCACCGAGTACCCCAAGTTGACCACCCCTCGCCAATAGCGTCTTACCCACCGACACCCTCCCCAACCTCAGGTCAACCGGTCTAGCCCTGGATCAATTACCGTGTTGAAGTGTTTCCCCCCCCCCCCACATTAATAACCGTTGCGAGTCCAGGTGTGGGGCCTTCCCCAGCGCATGCCTCATAAACTCCACATCGTCCCAATTTGGGACATAAACATTAACCAGGACCACTGGCATCCCCTCCAGCTTCCCACTCAACATCATGAACTTTCCCTCTGAATCTGCGACTATATTCCCTACCTCAAACGCCACCCGTTCATTTACCAGCAATGCCACCCCCCCCCCCCCCCCCCGCGCCTTCATTTCTAATCCTGAATGGAAGATTTGCCCTACCCACCCTTTCCTTAACGTCTGATTCCCAATCTTCAAAAATGTGTTTCTTGTAAAAAGGCCACATCTGCCTTCAAGCTCCTCAGGTGCGTGAAAACACGTGATCGTTTAACTGGCCCATTCAGCCCCCTCACGTTCCATGTGACCAACCTGTTTGGAGGGTACCCTGCCCACCCCCCTCCCCTGCCTATCAACCATACCCCTTCTTAGGTCAGCCCTGGCCCATGCCACACGGCCCTCCAGACCCACCCTCAGATGCCCACCATCACCACCCCCTCCCATGTTATGCCACGACAATAACACCTTTGTCAGTGCCTCCCCCTTCCCCTAAACAAAACAACTACCCCATCCCCTCTGTTACACTAACCACATGTGCCATTATAGTGTTCCTTATAATTTTAGCATAACAGGGTGGCATGTGGTGCAGTGGATAGCATTGGGACTGCGGCGCTGAGGACCCGGGTTCGCATCCCGGCCCTGGGTCACTGTCCGTGTGGAGTTAACACATTCTCCCCATGTCTGCGTGGGTTTCATCCCCACAACCCAAAGATGTGCCGGTTAGGTGGATTGGCCACGCTAAATTACCCCTTAATTGGAAAAAAAAAATTGGGTACTCAAAATTTATAAAATAAAAAAATGATACTTTTAGCATAACTGTTGTACTCTATACCTCTCTTTACAAAACCCAGGCTCATATATACTTTGTTAGCTGCTTTATTAAGCTGTCCTGTCACTTTCAAAGATTTGTGCACAAATATCCCATGGCTCCAGTGCCCATTCAGAATTATACATTTTTGCATGTATGGCCCCACTCCGTTCTTCCTACCAAAATGCATCATCTCACATTACACCACATTGAATTTCATGTGTCCACCCACTCCACCAGTCTGCCTGTGTTCCCTTGATATCTGTTACCATCTTCCTCAGTGTTTATTACACTTACAAATTTGGTGTCGTCCGCAAATTTTAAATTTATGCCCGGTACCCCCAAGTCGAAGTCAACAATGTATATTGGAAACAGCAGTGTTCAGGTACTGAACCCTGGAGGAAACCACTCCATACTTTCCTCCAGTCTGAGAAACAGTTGTTCATCACATGTGAACATAAGAATTCAGAGTAGGAAATGAAATTAAATGAAATGAAAATCGCTTATTGTCACGAGTAGGCTTCAATGAAGTTACTGTGAAAAGCCCCTAGTCGCCACATTCCGCCAGCCTGTTCGGGGAGGCTGGTACGGGAATCGAACAGTGATGCTGGCCTGCTTGGTCTGCTTTAAAAGCCAGCGATTTAGCTGAGTGAGCTAAGCCAAGTAGACCTCTCAGGCCTACTGCACCATTTGGTAAGATCATGACTGATCTGATCGTGAGCTGAACTCTACTTTCCTCTCTATCCCTGTAACCTTTGACTCCCTTGTCAATCAAAATCTATTTAACTCGGCCTTAAAATATTCAATGACGTTGCCTCCATTGTTTTCTGAGGAGGAGAATTTCATAGACTAACAACCTTCTTGAGCGAAAACAATTCTCTTCTCCATCCTAAATGGAAGACCCTTTTATTTTAAACTATGTTATACGTGAGCCTTCTCTGAATTGCCTCTACTGCAGTTATATTCTTGCTTAAATAAGGAAACCAAAGCTATATGTAATACTCTAGAGGGAGTCTCACCACGCCCTGTACAACTGGAGCAAAACCTTTACTTTTCTGAAAGCAAATTACTGCAGATGCTGGAAGTCTGAAATAAAAACCGAAAATATTGAAAAAATTCTGCAGGTCTGGCAGCATCTGTGGAGAGAGAAACAGAGTTAACATTTTGAGTCCGTATGACTCTTTAGAGCTTAATAAAGAATCTGTATGACTTCCTCCTTTTATATTTTCCATTCCCCTTGCAGTAAAGTACAACATCTCATTTGCCTTCCTAATCACTTGATGTACCTGCATACTAACCTTGGGTGATTCATTTACCAAGACACCGAGATCCCTCTGCACCTCACAGTTCTGCAGTCTCTCTCCACTTAAAGAATTCACGGTAAACTTTGTTATCCATCACTGTACCAACCGGAATGCTCTATTAACCTGAATTTCTGATATCCTCCAATCCCTGACGCATCTAATTTTTAAAAAAAAAATTTTTTTTTAATCCAGCCGAAACTCTCAAACCTGCTCAAACATTGGAAGCAGTTACTGCTCAGAGCAACTGTCAGTGAAACTGGCAGCTTGTTTTTTTTAAAGCCGGTATAAAGAGTCAAATAAAGGATTTCCGAAACCCCAGTGTCAGAATTCTGCCATTTGGTGGAAAGTTCTCATCCCTGGGCATAGTGCAATAACACAACATACATTTTATAATTTATGAATGGGGTTTATTTGTTCACATCGCATTGTATCGTCAAATCCACTCAGTGAACACTTTGGTATCGTGCTCAGAGCTGTTTTTCCAAGGAAATGAGAGCTTCTGTTCAGCTTAGTCATCAGTTGTGGCGGTAATCTGTTTGCTTTTGGTTTTACTGTGATGCTCTGCTGAACTGGGGCCCTTGACTGCCCAGCTGCTTCCCTCAACCCCTCAAAGACACAGCAGCACCTTGTCTTGTACCCAGAATAATGGAACTTCCTGTTAACTGGCATTTTTGATTCACCGGCACAATCCATTACTGGAGCATTGCGGATAACAAAAGATTTACTGTTCTTTTCTATTCTTCTTGCCAAAGTGGATAAGTTCACATTTTCCTATATATTATATATATTTTTTTCCCAGAATTTATCACTTTGTAAACTATTCATATCTTCTCACTAACATATTGTCCTACCTGTCTTTGTCATCAGCAAATATAGCAACCGTACATTCAGTCCCTTCATCCAAGTCATTGAAACAGATTTTAAATAGTTGACGCCCCAGCACTGATCCCTGTCGCAATCTACTCGCCACTTTTTGTAAACCTGAATATTACCCAATTATCCTACCCTCTACATCCTGTTAGCTAACCAATCCTTTATCAATGCTAATATGTTATCCCCCAACCCAATAGCTTCTGTTTTGTGCAGTCACCTTGATGTGGCACTTTATCAAATGCCTTTTGGAAAACCAAGTAGAAACCTGTAGGTTTCCCATTATCTGTGCTGCTTGCTATTTCCTCAAAGGACTCTAATAAATTAGTCACAAAATCATGCTGACTCTGATTGCATTAAGATTTTCCAAGTGCCCTTCTGTAACCTTCTTAAAAATAGATTCTAGCAACTTCCATGTGATATATGCTGTGCTTTGACAAAGGGTCATCTGGACTCAAAACATTAGTTCCTTTCTCTCCTTACAGATGCTGCCAGACCTGCTGAGATTTTCCTGCATTTTCTCTTTTGGTTTCAGATCCCAGCATCCGCAGTAATTTGCTTTTATCCATGTGCTATATGTTAGTTTCCGGTCGTCTTCCCTTCTTTAATAAAGGTGTTTTGAAAACAATACATCTACTATCTCCGCAAGTACTTCTTTTGGACTCGAGATGCAGGCCATCAGGTCCTGAACACTTGTCAGCCTTTAATTCGAATAGTTTTCTCACTACTTTTTCCCTGATCATTCCAATTGTTGTTTTTTTTTAAACATTTTATAACGGCATTTATAATTGTATAATAATAGCAGTAAACAGTACAAATACAAATATAAAGGGCAGCACGGTGGCGCAGTGGGTTAGCCCAGCAGTCCCTGGTTCGATCCCGGCTCTGGGTCACAGTCCGTGTGAAGTTTGCACATTCTCCCTGTGTTTGTGAGGGTTTCGCCCCCACAACCCAAAGATGTGCAGGGTAGGTGGATTGGCTACGCTAAATTGCCTCTTAATTGGAAAAAATTAATTGGGTACACTAAATTTATTTTTAAAAACAAATACAAATAAGAACATAAGAACTAGGAGCAGGAGTAGGCCATCTGGCCCCTCGAGCCTGCTCCGCCATTCAATTAGATCATGGCTGATCTTTTGTGGACTCAGCTCCACTTTCCGGCCCGAACACCATAACCCTTAATCCCTTTATTCTTCAAAAAACTATCTATCTTTACCTTAAAAACATGTAATGAAAGAGCCTCAACTGCTTCACTGGGCAAGGAATTCCATAGATTCACAACCCTTTGGGTGAAGAAGTTCCTCCTAAACTCAGTCCTAAATCTACTTCCCCTTATTTTGAGGCTATGTCCCCTAGTTCTGCTGTCACCCGCCAGTGGAAACAACCTGCCCGCATCTATCCTATCTATTCCCTTCATAATTTTAAATGTTTCTATAAGATCCCCTCATCCTTCTAAATTCCAACGAGTACAGTCCCAGTCTACTCAACCTCTCCTCATAATCCAACCCCTTCAGCTCTGGGATTAACCTAGTGAATCTCCTCTGCACACCCTCCAGCACCAGTACGTCCTTTCTCAAGTAAGGAGACCAAAACTGAACACAATACTCCAGGTGTGGCCTCACTAACACCTTATACAATTGCAACATAACCTCCCTAGTCTTAAACTCCATCCCTCTAGCAATGAAGGACAAAATTCCATTTGCCTTCTTAATCACCTGTTGCACTTGTAAACCAACCTTCTGTGACTCATGCACTAGCACACCCAAGTCTCTCTGAACAGCGGCATACTTTAATATTTTATCGTTTAAATAATAATCACGTTTGCTGTTATTCCTACCAAAATGGATAACCTCACATTTGTCAACATTGTATTCCATCTGCCAGACCTAGCCCATTCACTTAACCTATCCAAATCCCTCTGCAGACTTCCAGTATCCTCTGCACTTTTCGCTTTACCACTCATCTTAGTGTCATCTGCAAACTTGGACACATTGCCCTTGGTCCCCAACTCCAAACCATCTATGTAAATTGTGAACAATTGTGGGCCCAACACGGATCCCTGAGGGACACCACTAGCTACTGATTGCCAACCAGAGAAACACCCATTAATCCCAACTCTTTGCTTTCTATTAATTAACCAATCCTCTATCCATGCTACTACTTTACCCTTAATGCCATGCATCTTTATCTTATGCAGCAACCTTTTGTGTGGCACCTTGTCAAAGGCTTTCTGGAAATCCAGATATACCACATCCATCGGCTCCCCGTTATCTACTGCACTGGTAATGTCCTCAAAAAATTCCACTAAATTAGTTAGGCATGACCTGCCCTTTACGAACCCATGCTGCGTCTGCCCAATGGGACAATTTCTATCCAGATGCCTCGCAATTTCTTCCTTGATGATAGATTCCAGCATCTTCCCTACTACCGAAGTTTTTTTTTATAAATTTAGATTACCCAATTATTTTTTTCTATTAAGGGGCAATTTAGCATGGCCAATCCACCTACTCTGCCCATTTTTGGGTTGTGGGGGCGAAACCCAACCTACTACCGAAGTTAAGCTCACTGGCCTATAATTTCCTGCTTTCTGCCTACCTCTTTTTTTTAAACAGTGGCGTCACGTTTGCTAATTTCCAATCCACCAGGACTACCCCAGAGTCTAGTGAATTTCGGTAAATTATCACTAGTGCATCTGCAATTTCCCCAGCCATCTCTTTTAGCACTCTGGGATGCATTCCATCAGGGCCAGGAGACTTGTCTACCTTTAGCCCCATTAGCTTGCCCATCACTACCTCCTTAGTGATAACAATCCTCTCAAGGTCCTCACCTGTCATAGCCTCATTTCTATCAGTCGCTGGCATGTTATTTGTGTCTTCCACTGTGAAGACCGACCCAAAAAACCTGTTCAGTTCCTCAGCCGTTTCTTCATTTCCCATTATTAAAACTCCCTTCTCATCCTCTAAAGGACCAATATTTACCTTAGCCACTCTTTTTTGTTTTATATATTTGTAAAAACTTTTACTGTCTGTTTTTATATTCTGAGCAAGTTTACTCTCATACTCTACCTTACTCTTCTTTATAGCTTTTTTAGTAGCTTTCTGTTGCCCCCTAAAGATTTCCCAGTCCTCTAATCTCCCAGCAATCTTTGCCACTTTATATGCTTTTTCCTTCAATTTGATACTCTCCCTTATTTCCTTAGACATAGTGCAAAGACAACAGCCTTCCTCCCTCACAAGTCCCACCTCCTCTACACAATAATCTAACTCTCCTCCCCCACCACATCTGCTGACAGTTTTCTCCAAAGAAGTCGACAAACGGCAGCCACCTCCGAATGAACCCTAGCATTGACCCTCTTAGGGCAAACTTTATTTTCTCAAGTCTGAGAAACCAAGCCATGTCACTGAGCCAGATCTCTGAATTTGGGGACTTCAGGTCCCTCAATGCTTACAATATCCATCTCCGGGCTAACAAGGAGGCAAGAGCCAAGATGTCAGCCTCTCTCATCCCCTGGATTCCCGGATCTTCCGACACTCTGAAAATCGCTACCTCTGGACTAATTAACCTGGACGAGCACCACCCTCGTTTTTAGCAATGTGGACGTGACCTCTGTAAAACCCTGCCAAAATCCCCTAAGCTTCGGACATGCCCGAAACATAGGGACATGGTTTCCTGGCCCACCTACACATCTCGCACACCTGTCCTCTATCCCAAAAAATTTGCTCATCCGGGCCACTGTCATGTGTGCCCGGTGGACAACCTTAAACTGAATCAGTCTGAGCCTGGCACATGATGAGGACGTGTTGACCCTGCTTAATGCATCCGCCCAAAGACCTGCCTCAATCCCCCCCCCCCCCCCCCCCCCAGCTCATCTACCCACTCGTGCTTTAGCTCCTCTGTCTACGCTTCCTCCGACTGCATGAGTTCTTCATAAATATCCAAAACCTTCCCTCTCCTACCCCTGTTCTGGAAACTACCCTGTCTTGTAACCCCCGTGGTGGTAGGGGCAGAAAGGTCGAAACCTGCCTTCGCAAAAAATCCCGGACCTGCAGATATCTGAATCCATTTCCTGCTGCCAGTTCAAATATCTCCTCTAAATCCTTCAAACAGGGGAAACACCCCTCTATAAATAGATGCCCATCCTCTCAATCCCTGCTCTCTGCCATCTCCAAAATCCCCCATCCAGCCTTCCCGGTACAAACCGATGGTTACTGCAAATCGGGACACAGACCGATGCTGCCTCCACTCTCGTATGCTTCCTCCACTGCCCCCAGACTCTCAGGACCGCCACGACCACCATGCGTGTGGAGTACCGTGCTGGCGAGAATGGCAGAGATGCCGTTACCAATGCCCCCAAACTTGTGTCCTTGCATGATGCCCCTCTCCTCCCCCCACTACCCACTTCCTAATCATGGCTATATTTGCCACCCAGCAATAGTTGCTAAAGTTCGGCAGCGCCAACCCACCCTCCCCTCGGCCACGCTCCAGCAACACTTTCTTCACTTGCAGGGTTTTACCCGCCCACACTCAACCCAAAATCACCTTGTTTACTCGTTTAAAACAGGCCTTTGGGATAAAGATGGGGAGGCACTGAAAAACAAACCGAAACCTCGGGAGGACCGTCATTTCACGGACTGTGACAACGGGAGCACGTCCCACCTTCAAAAGTCCTCCTTCATCTGTTCTACTAGCCAGGGCAAATTTAGTTTATGTAACAGCCCCAGTCCCACGCCATCTGGATTCCCAAATAACAAAAGCTCCCTCCCACCGCTCTGAACGGCAGTTCTCCCAATCTCCCCTCCTGCCCCCTTGCCTGGATCGCAAACATCTCGCTTTTCCCCATATTCAATTTGTACCCCGAAAACTGGCCAAATTCCCCAAAAATCCTCACAATCTCTCCCATCCCCCTAACAAGTCAGAAATATACAGAGGCAGGTCGTCGGCGTATAGCGAGACCCTGTGTTCTACTCCACCTCGGACCAACCCTTTCCAGTCCCTTGAAGCTCTTAGCGCCATCGCCAGTGGCTCTATGGTCAAAGCGAACAGCAGTGGGGAGAGGGGGCATCCCTGCCTAGTCCCCCGGTGCAATTTAAAATAGTCCAACGTCAACCGATTTGTTCGGACACTCGCCACCGGTGCCTGGTACAACAACTGGACCCGATCAATAAAGCCCTGCCCAAACCCGAACCGCCCATCACCTCCCACAAATAGTTCCATTCCACCTGGTCGAAGGCCTTTTCTGCGTCCATTGCGATCACTACATCTACCTCCCTCCCCTCTGGGGGCATCATGATCACATTTTAGAGCCTTCTAAAGTTGGCCGTTAGCTGCCTGCCCTTAACAAACCCTGTCTGGTCCTCCCCTATCACCTCTGGGGAACAATCTGCTATCCTTGAGGCCAAGATTTTAGCTAACAGTTTGGCATCAACATTCAATAGGGAGAATGGCCTGTATGCCTGCATAGCTCAGGGTCCTTCTCCCGCTTCAGGATCAGTGAGATCGAGGCCTGTGACATTGTTGGGGGAAGAACCCCCCGCTCCCTTGCCTCATTAAATGTCCTCACCAGCAGTGGGCCCAGCATCTCGGAGAACTTTTTGTATAATTCCACTGGGTAGCCGACTGCATGGCCTCCAGCCCCTCTGCTATTTCTTCAATTCCAATCCCTCCACCAACCCTTCCTTCACCTTCAGAAACTTCAACTCACCCAGGAACTGCCTCATCCATTCTACCCCAGCTGGGGGTTCCGACCCGTATAGCCAGCTATAAAACTCCTTAAACACTCCATTCACCCCTGCTGGTCCAAGACCGTGTTCCCATCTCTGTTCTTCACTTACCTATTTCCCTGGCCGCCTCCCTTTTCCTTAGCTGGTGTGCAAGAATTCTGCTGGCCTTCTCTCCATGCTCGTATATCGCCCCCCTTGCCTTCCTCAGCTGCTCCACCGTCTTCCCCGTAGACAACAGATCAAACTCCATCTGTAGCTTCTGACGCTCCTTCAATAACCCTGCCTCCGGGGCCTCCGCATATTTCCTGTCTACCTGGAATATTTCCCCAACCAACCTATCTATCTCTGCTCTTGCCACCTTCCTCCTGTGGGCCTGTATCAATATTAGCTCCCCTCTAACCACTGCCTTTAGCACTTCCCAAACCATTGCTGCTGAGACTTCCGCAGTGTCGTTTATTTCCAGATAGTTCAGGATGGACTCCCTCACACGCCCACACACCCCCTCGTCTGCTAACAGTCCTACCTGCAATCTCCATTGCGATCGCCGGCCCCCCTCCTTGCTCACCTGCAGATCCACCCAATGTGGGGCATGGTCCGACACAGCAATCGCCGAATAGTCGGTATCTACCACACCTGCCAGTAGGGCCCTGTTCAGAATTTAAAAATCGATCCGGTAGTATACTTTATGTATATGCGAAAAGAAAGAAAACTCCTTCGCTCTTAGCCGACCGAACTTCCATGGATCTACCCCACCCATCTGCTCCATGAACCCCTTTAGTTCCTTCGCCATTGCTGGCATCCTCCCTGTCTTTGAGCTTGACCGCTCCGACCTTCGGTCAATGACCGTATTAAAACCCGTTCCCCCCCATCAGATTGTGTGAATCCAGATCCGGGATCTTCCCTAACACCCATCTTATAAACTCCGCATCATCCCAGTTTTGTGTGTAGACATTCACGAGCACCACTGGTGTCCCCTCCAACTTCCCACTGACTATGTCTGCCCCCCATATCCGCAACTATTTTCCCCGCCTCAAATGACACCCGTTTATTAATCAGGATCGTGGCCCCCCTAGTCTTGGAGTCCAACCCCGAGTGAAATACCTGCCCGACCCACCCCTTCTCAATCTGGTCTGATCTGTTACCCTCAGGTGTGTCTCCTGCAGCACTGCCACGCCTGCCTTCAATACCCACAAATGCGTGAACACCCTAGCCCTGTTAACCGGCCCATTCAGCCCTCTAACATTCCACGTGATCAGCATGACCGGGAGGTATCTTGCCTCTCCCCCTACCGTTCAACTATCACCCTTCTTAGGCCAGCCTCCAGCTCGCACCCCCACAGGCCCGCCCTTCTGCACCCTCCGTCCTCGACCTCTCATTTGTGTCTCAGTAATAATCCCTCCCCTGTCAGCAGAGCAATCCTTTCCCCCCCCCCTCCCATTAACAGCACAACAATTCCAACCCCCTTCAGCAAACTTATCATCTGCTCACCCCCCACTGCGCTTCCGTGAGCTTGCCTGCCCAGCTAGCTTGATAGCTCCCCCACCATGGCGCCAAGCATCCTACCCACAATTGTTTCCCCCCCCCCCCCCCCCCCCCCCCCCCCAAATCGGACATACATATTCGAAAAGCACAGTTCCAACCAAACACAAAGAAACGACAAAAAAGATCCATCCACCCGTCCTCCACCAGCACCAGGTTAACTTAAAAACTGAGCAACAGCCCAAGAATTAATATAAAAAACATTTCACATACAGTTCAAAAGCAAGAGTAACTTTAACAAAATCGAGACATCATTACCCATCCCAAGAGTTCAGTGTCCTCAGTCACCTGCCAGCCCTTTTCTTTTAATAAAGTCCATCGCCTCGTCCGGCGACTCACAATAAGAGTTCCTGATCTTCAAAAGTGACCCATAAACAAGCTGGATATAGCAGCCCAAACTTCACATTCTTCTTGAAAAGGGGAGATTTTACTCAGTTGAATCCCGCTCCTCTTTTGGCCAGATCCACACCCAGGTCCTGGTAGATGCACAGCATGGTGCTCTCCCACTTGCAGCTCTGTGTCTGCTTGGACCACCGCAGAATCTGTTCCTTACCAGGAACCAGTGCATTTGCACCACCATCTCCCTCGGTGGCTCGTTCACACGCGGTCTCCTCGCAAGCGTTCTGTGCGCTCTATCCACTTCCAAGGGTCGAGCAAACGCCCCATCACCCATTCATTTCTCGAGCATATTTGCTGCATCGGCCCTTGCATCCGTTCCCTCACAGCCCTCAGGGAGGCCGACGATCCTCAAGTTCTGTCAACGGGACAATGTTCTCCAAGTCCTCCACCTTCTCTTGCAGCCTTTTCTGCCGATCCCTCATCAGCCCCACCTGTAACTCCAGCGCAGTTAGGTGGTCATCATGCTCAACCACCTTCTCCTCAAATTTCTGGATCGCCCAACGTTGGCTTCCAACCCCTGCTCCACCTGGTCGATTGATGCCTTGATCGGGTCTAGACCTTCCTCCTTTTCCTTGCCGAAACCCTCCTGAATAAATTTCACCAGCTGCTCCATTGACAATTGGACCGTTGAGCCACTACCCTGCACCTCCACCATGTTTTTCTGTGCTGTGCGTTTTACACGTGCCTTCTCTGATCAATTTTTCTTTCGTATACGACCACTTCTGGTCCACGTCTCCATATACTGGTGTGGTCTTCTTCCTCACTGACACATCCACTCCTGATTTTTCAAATAAAATTCGAAAAAGTCAGGGGAAAAGGGTCCAAAGGTCCGTCACGAGCGGGAGCTACCAAATGTGCGACCTCCTACTCCATGGCTGCCATTGGAACTCATTCCAATTGTTTTAAGTTCCTCCCTCCCTTTCTCCTCTTGATTTATAA
The DNA here is from genome assembly GCF_902713615.1 of Scyliorhinus canicula. NCBI lineage: Eukaryota > Metazoa > Chordata > Chondrichthyes > Carcharhiniformes > Scyliorhinidae > Scyliorhinus > Scyliorhinus canicula. The sequence continues at coordinate 140,860,985 of NC_052149.1, forward strand.
TTATTTCTGGGATGTCATTTGTGTCTTTTAGTGTGAAAACGGAGACAAAATATCTGTTCTATGCTTTTGCCAATTCCTTATTTCCCATTATTAATTCCATCAACTGTCTGTCCAGAGGACCAGCACTCACTTTAGTTACTCTTTTCCTTTATAGAAACTCTCACCATATATATTTTTAAAAATTATTTCTAGGTAACGTTTGTTCGTACTCTATTTTGCCCTCATTTTTCTAGTCATTCTTTGCTGGTTTTTAAATTCTGTTCGATTTCTGACCTACAACCAATCTGAAGAATTGTACAATTTGATACTACCTTTAACTTCCTAGTTAGCCACAGATGGGGCATCCTTCTCCTCTTTCTCACTGAAATATCTCCTTAAATGTCTGCAACTGCATCACAGCTCCAGGGTCCCAGGTTTGATTCCCGGCTGGGTCACTGTCTGTGCGGAGTCTGCACGTCCTCCCCGTGTGTGCGTGGGTTTCCTCCGGGTGCTCCGGTTTCCTCCCACAGTCCAAAGATGTGTGCGTTAGGTGGATTGGCCATGCTAAATTGCCCGTAGTGTCCTTAAAAAAAAGTAAGGTTAAGGGGGGGGTTGTTGGGTTACGGGTATAGGGTGGATGCGTGGGTTTGAGTAGGGTGATCATTGCTCGGCACAACATCGAGGGCCGAAGGGCCTGTTCTGTGCTGTACTGTTCTATGTTCTATGTACTACTGTCCTACTCTTTAACCTAATTTCCCAGTTCACATTCGGCAGCTCTGACTTCATACTCTTGCGATTGCCTTTATTTAAGTTTAAAACACTAATCTTAGATCAACACTTCTCGTTGTCAAACTGAATGCAAACTTTAACCATGTTATGATACTGTTACCCACAGACTCCTTTAAAATGAAGTCATAAATCAATCCTTGTAGATTTCCTTGTCTGGATATCTTAGAATGCTGCCAGAGGTTGTCCCAAATGCAGTCTTTCAACACATCTTCCAGGCTACCTTTGCTGATCTGATTCATCCAAACTACATGTAGATTAATATTACCCATGATTAATGCAGTACCTTTGTGACAAGCCATCATTCTTTCTTCCTGTATACTCCATCCTGCAGTGCAGTTACTGTTGAGGGTCCTAATAGCTCTTCCCATAAATAACTTCTTACCTTTGCCCTTTCTTGTCTATTCGGAAACTGATTCTATGGGCTGGATTCTTCGGCCGCACCCGCCACAAGATCGCCACAGACAGGACGGGGACCATGTAACGGTCCATTGACTTTGGGGGGATTTCTGGTCTCCAGGTGGGCAAGGCCGAAGAATTCCGCCCTACATCTTAATCTTTAGAGCTGAGGTCATTTCTCGCTAATGTATTAATGCCATCCTGAATTAACACAGCTGCCACAACCACTAGCTTCCTGTCCTTCCAAAATATCATGTACCCTTGAATATTCAGGCCCTAGCCTTGGTCACCTTGAAACCACGGCCAGGATTCTCTAAAAATGGGGCTATGTCCCCATGCCCGCCAGAAAACGGGCACGAATCACTCCAGTCTTTTTTCAAAAGTCTGGAATGATTCTCCGACTTAAAGAGGGCTAGCAGGGCCCCGGCTTGCGCCACGCAACTCCTGCTACTGATACAGTGCCCTGCACTTCTGGCAGCGGGTCCACGCATGCGCACGGTGGCCGTTTTCAGGCCGGCCCCTGCACAACATGGTGGAGCCACACAGCGGGCCAGATAGACCCAGCCCGGATCGCACGAGGCCGCCGATCGGTAGCCCCCGATCGCGGGCATGGCCGTCGTGGAGGCCCCCCCCCAACCAGGACGGCCACCGTGGCTGAGAGTCCGAGCTCCCGCTGGGTGAAACCATACGGGAACCACGCCAGCGAACTCAGCAGGTCGACTCACGGAGAATCGCTGCGGAGGCCTCTTTCAACTGCACCACGTGACTGCTGCCGATTCTCTGCTCGCTGGAGAATCGTGTCCCGACGTTGGAGCCGATCGCGGGTCTGAGACCCCATTCTCCGGCCCTGCACCAAGCGCAATTTCGGAGCGGAGGTTCGGAGAATCCCTGCCCACGTCTCTGTAATGTCTTTCAGGTCCGACATATTTATTTCTGTCTGTCTGACAATTCATCCGCTTTGTTACGAATGCTACAGGCATTCAGATGCAGAACCTGTAGTTCTATGTTTTTATTATTTTCTGCAAACTCTGGCCTAATTACTGGTGCGCTCTCAGGTCTGTATTCTCTGTCCCTTCCTGCCATATTTTGATTAACAATAATAAACTTTATTATTGTTACCAGTAGACTGAGATTAACACTGCAATGAAGCCACTGTGAAAATTCCCTAGTCGCCACATGCCGGCACCTGTTCAGGTTCACTGAGAGAGAATTCAGAACGTTCAAATTACCTAACAGGATGTCTCTTGGGACTTTTTGGAGGAAACCAGAGCACCCGGAGGAAACGCAAGCAGAAATGGGGAGAATGTTCAGATTCCGCACAGACAGTGACCCAAGCTGGGAATCGAACCTGGGACGCTGAGAAGCAACAGTGCTAACCATTGCGCTACCGTGCCACCCATTACATTACTCTTTTTGCTATCTTGCACTATTGCCTTGTTCTTTCCCTTTAATTTACTACATCCTCCAATATATGATCTCTCTCTCTGCCTCCATTCCCCACTATTTAGTTTAAAGTCCTTTCTACCACCTTAGTTATATGACTAGAACCGGGGGAGGCGGTGGCGTAGTGGTATTGTCACTGGACTAGTAAACCAGAGACCCAGAGGAATGCTTTGTGGACCCAGGTTCAAATCCTGCCACTGCAGATGGTGAAATTTGAATTCATAAAAAATATGGAATTAAAAGATGACCAAGAAACCATTGTCAATTGTCGTAAAAACCCATTTGGTTCACTAATGTTCTTTAGGGAAGGAAATTTGCCATCCTTAACTGGTCTGGCCTGCATGTGCCTCCACAGCAATATGGTTCACCATGTTTTTGAGGATGAGAGTGTGATACAGCAGGTAGGCTGGAGGAGGTGGATGTTCTGAGGAAGGATGTATTAGCAATTTTTTAAAACCTGAGGGTCGATAAGTCTTTTGGGCCAGATGGGATATATCCAAGGATTCTTTGGGAGGCAAGGGATGAGATTGCAGAGCCTTTGGCTTTGATCTTTGGGTCCTCGCTGTCCACGGGGATAGTGCCAGAGGACTGGAGAGTGGCGAATGTTGTTCCTCTGTTCAAGAAAGGGAATAGGAATGACCCTGGTAATTATAGGTCAGTTAGTCTTACTTCGGTGGTCGGTAAGTTAATAGAAAAAGTCCTGAAGGATAGGATTTATGACCATTTGGAAAGATGCAGCTTAATCCGGGATAGTCAACACGGAAGGGTAAGTCTTGCCTCACAAATTTGATTGAATTCTTTGAGGAGGTAACTAAGTGTGTAGATGAAGGTAGAGCAGTTGATGTTGTATACATGGATTTTAGTAAGGCGTTTGATAAGGTTCTCCATGGTCGGCTCATGAAGAAAGTATGGAGGTGTGGGATAGAGGGAAATTTGGCCGATTGGATAAGTAACTAGCTATCACATCGAAGACAGAGGGTGGTGGTGGATGGAAAATTTTCAGACTGGAGACCAGTTACCAGCGGTGTACCACAGGAATCAGTGCTGGGTCCTCTGCTATTTGTGATTTTTATCAATGACTTGGAGGAGGGGGCTGAAGGGTGGGTCAGTAAATTTGCTGATGACACCAAGATTGGTGGAGTAGTGGATGAGGTGGAGTGCTGTTGTAGGCTGCAAAGAGACATTGATAGGATGCAGAGCTGGGCCGAAAAATGGCAGATGGAGTTTAACCCTGATAAGTGTGAGGTGATTCAGCTTGGTAGAAAAAATTTGAATGTGGATTACAGGGTCAACAGCAGGGTTCTGAGGAATGCGGAGGAACAGAGAGATCGTGTCCACAGATCTCTGAAGGTTGCTACTCAAGTGGATAGAGCCGTGAAGAAGGCTTATAGTGTGTTAGCATTTATTAACAGGGGGCTTGAGTTTCAGAGCCGTGGGGTTATGCTGCAACTGTATATGACCCTGGTGAGACCACATTTGGAGTATTGTGTGCAGTTCTGGTCACCTCATTATAGGAAGGATGTGGAAGCATTGGAAAGGGTGCAAAGGAGATTGGCCAGGATGCTGCCTGGTTTGCAGGATAGGTCTTATGAGGAAAGGTTGAGGGAGCTAGGGCTTTTCTCTTTGGAGCGGAGGAGGATGAGAGGCGACTTAGTAGAGGTTTATAAGATGATGAGGGGGATAGATCGAGTGGACGTTCAGAGACTATTTCCTCAGGTGGATGTAGCTGTTACAAGGGGGCATAACTATAATATTCAGGGTGGGAGATATTGGAGGTATGTCCGAGGTAGGCTCTTTACTCCAAGAGTGGTTAGGGTGTGCAATGGACTGCCTGCTGTGATAGTGGAGTCGGACACTTTAGGAACTTTCAAGCGGTTATTGGATAGGCACACGGAGCACACCAGAATGACAGGGAGTGGGATAGCTTGATCTTGGTTTCAGACAATGCTCGGCACAACATCGAGGGCCGAAGGGCCTGTTCTGTGCTGTACTGTTCTATGTTCGGGCACATTCCATATTCAGGTTTTGAGTGCAATTAATGAAACTTGAGTGGTTACAGTATTATGAGCCAAACAGGCAAATGGTAATATATATTGTAAAAATGCTTTTTTTTGTTCAAGTTCCAACCATAACTTAAATTCACTAATTAGAGTTGCCGTGTTTTGCTACATATAGACAGTTGATGCAATGTTAAAACCATGCACTAATACAACTTTGCATTGCTGATAGGTGCTTGGAACACTCTTTATTTATATCCTGTTTATGGTGGAGGAATTCAGTAAAGAACCAATGGAAAACCTTGACGACGTGATCTACTATGTGAATGGCACATATCGATTGCTTGAGTTCCTGGTTGCTTTGTGTGTTGTTGCATATGGTGTGGCAGAGACAATATTAGGAGAGTGGACTTGGATGGGTTCATCCATCATCTTTGTCCATTCCTACTTCAATGTCTGGCTTCGAGCACAGTTGGGATGGAAGAGCTTTCTTCTCCGCAGGGATGCAGCAAATAAGATCAACTCGCTGCCAACTGCCACTAAAGAGCAGCTTGAAGAGCACAATGACATTTGTTCCATCTGTTACCAGGTATGTAGCATGGCACCAGTGCAACACTTAAACCCTGGCTTTAGTACCCAAACTCTCATTCAGGACGATCGCAGTTGGTTGTCCTTATGTTCAGTTCACGTTCTGTATTTGTATTAGCTTCTGCTAATTTCTAATCGCTATAAAATTCCTTTTGTCACCTTCCAGTGTCACTTATGCTATGAAAGAGGTTTAAAGGCAACCAAACTTTTTAAAAAAGTAATTGATGGTTTTACAAACTGTTGGAGTGACTTACATGATTTATATAATAACTAGGGACCTTCAATAGGTTGAAAATTAGTACGGGTCAACTATTGGATATCAGGGGTAAATGGAAGTATTGGAGCAACAGGCACACTTCACTGGTAAAGATTATCTCCATATATATTTATGCAAATACTGAGGCAACCACCCTAAATGAAAGAGAATTCAGAAGCATAAGCATGTCACTGTTTAACTTTGAGCAAAAATTGGTCTTTCACCCATAGGGGATAGAAAATATAAGTTTATTTGTTGAAAATAATTTGACAGTAATGAATGGGGATGTTAGTTTGCTGACAGGTATTATATATACAGTATTTTAAAATATTTTAAGTCCTTCCCTTAGCTGTGTAATTGTAGTCAGATAACAATGAACTGCATCGAGCTGCCTTTTTTCTGAAATTTGAACGGTAATCATAAAATAGTTTCAAACAGTGAGCAGAAGTGTGTTTGAGAGGAATTCTTAATCCAGGTGCAGGTTCCATTTGCAATACTCCTCACAACAGTTACCTTTTTTTTAACTAGCGTCTGTTTCTAGGTTAGCAGATGGCTGCTTAATTGAGTTGCAGGTTCTATTGAATTACATGTAAATTAGAAACCTATTGGTTTTGAGAATCACTGGCTTTATTGCACAGGTGGCTGTTTATTGAAGGTGACCAGAAGGACAGGTTTTACTATTTGTGAAAGCATTGCCTGTAGTTTGGCTCTTTGAGGTTCATTTAGGACAGTGCTGGATCATCAGTGTCTTCTTAATGTTGTAATTCCCTGCTGCACCGCTTTTTCTGTTCCTCTATGCCATTCTACAGCTAAAGGTCAGCACTCCCATACCTATATCAACTTGCGGTTTTCATTTATACAGGCAATAAACCATCTATTCAACTGTGGAGGACATCACATTTAGTTCTCATCTTGTCAGTGTGTTCTGTCTCCTGTATATTAAAAGTCAAATGCTGGAGATCCGATCTGAAATATTTTTTTAAATGCAAGAAGATCTGGTAGCATTTGTGGAGAGAGAAACCGTTAATATTTTGAGTTGAAGGACACCAAGTTCTTTTGGACTCAAAATGTTAACTCTGCTGCTCTCTCCACAGAAGCTGCCAGACCTGCTGCATTTTTCCAGCACTTTTTGTATTTGCGCCCTTTTATTTTCACTTCTCTATGTGCACACACATGCACATACTTTCCAGCAGGTTACTTATTAGGAACTAAAAAGAAACCATGGCTGACCTTCTAAGTTTCCACTCTTCCCTGATTCTAGATCGGGCGACTCAGCAGGCTATAGCAGGATTGTACCCAAGACCCTCTTGCCTACTAAGATATCAGGGAATCTATCTTCATTGTATTTTATGTATCTTTGTTTTGGCTGGGCGTCTGCATGCTTGTTGCTGGATACCAGATGATTCTCAAGCTGTCAGGGTGACTTTATCTGACCTTTCCGTCCCTTTTCTATTGGAGAAATCTTACTTCTGCTTTGCCCTGTCAATCCAGAAGACTAGCTTTGCAATCTTTGTGTTAATGCAGTGCACCTTGTGATGCACGATTGATGGGTGTGACTGCACTTAAAGTTTTGATTGTAGGCTGGACAGATCTTTTGTTTCCTCATGTAATGACTTGTCATCACTCATAATGTAGGGAACAGATCTCATTTGGTTAGGAACTGTTTTGATTCTGTTTCGAGGCATGTAGCTGCAGCTTAAATTGAAGACAAATGTTTCATGTTGACTAATGAAAACAAATATAATTTACTATACGTTGAGAGAAATGCCACTAAAATAGGTTCTAGGTACTAAGTTTCTATTTATTTCCCTTTTTTCTTAATTGAAGACATGAAAATGTAACGTGCTTTTAAAATTCATAATGGACTGTACAAAGGATAATGTGCATCAGTTTAAGGGAGTAATTCAGTGTCTATCTTTTGACCCTAATAGGTACTTACACCTCACTCTCCATTTTATGTCAGCAGAACTGTTTAATTAAGTTGCTGCTTTATTGCTAATCACCTGAAACATGATGGGATAATTCTCCAAGGGAAGAGATGAGGTGAAACTATCAATGTTGCACTTGTTGGCATGACCAGACCATGGCATGTAAATTTAAGAGCTCCCCCAGTGACCTCGTAGATTGTGGCACACCGTCATACAATACTTAATGGTATTGACCTTATGGTTGTGGGTTTCATTCCAAGTGCTTTTCATTAATTGATCTGTACTGGACTCGGCACCCTGACCAAGAAAGGAATTAAAATACATGTCAACCACTATGACCTTGCTCAATTATATGAGGATGTGAACACTGGATGGTTAAACGGTTAGTTCACCTGTTATGGCCACCATGCACCAACAGGCTTTTGACGTTCGCGGTCCAGGTTCATGCATGAAGAATAGCCAGTTGGGCTGCAGGCACAGGTTGAACAAGCAAGCATCAGCAGCTGCAGCAGAATAAGGAAAAAGCAGCAACAATAATTTTGCACTGTTTTAATATGTTGTTACTTACCAAATTGAATTTTCTTTACTTTAGGACATGCATTCCGCAGTGATTACACCATGCAGCCATTTCTTTCACTCAGCCTGTCTCAAGAAGTGGTTATATGTGCAAGAAACGTGCCCATTATGTCACCAACAGCTGAAATCTCAAGGACAGCCGGTTGGGACAACACCAATACAAGGACCAGGAGAGCAATTGCCCCATAATGAGGGAAGAGCAAACCAAGAATTGGCTGGACAAAAGGATGGGCCTCCTGGTGATGATTCAAATCTAGCTCTCGGTTCTGAAGTTAGCCCTGCGGGGCAAAACAAAGAGGGCCAGAAAGCTCTAAACACTGATTGCAGTTCTCATGGAGATCCAGGCACAGATGAACATCAATGTGCACACAATAGCTCTAATATGGGCAATATTGAGTTTCCACACCCAGCAGAACTTTGTGAGGATGATGATCAACAATTGCCTGTTACACAGGAGAGTTTAAATAAACAAAGCATGGAGGCGTCAAGTGCCCACGCAAGGGAATTGAATGAAGCAGATTGTCACCTTAACCTGCCCTGATACTGCAGCGATGTTAAAGCCTTAAAATAATGTAGGCAATGGCTTTCTATTTGAACTTGACAGCTTAAGCAGGAAGTGAAATGAAATGTATTTACAGAGAAACAGAATGTAATGTTCTCACAAGCAGGTCTGGAGACATTTTGTAAGAAGGGATCGAGCGAATTTGTTGCCACATCATCTTTACAGTATTAGACACAGCCATGGCAGGACAGGGAGGATGTTTTTGCTAGACGTTTTGTAGGCATGAAATAATTAGATTGACTGACGTATTATATTTATATATAATTAGAAGCTTTAAGCATGGTTATGAGTCACATGCTGCAAGCAGACTTTTTAAAAAAACAAATTAAAAATTTTGTAGCTCTATATTTGGCAACTGTGATTGCACTGTCATAGTTTATAGTGCATTTCCAAAGTATTTAATGAGTACCTGATGAATGGTGCGTGAATAACTTTGGCATGTACTTACCTGCTCAATGAAGTAGACTGGAGCTTTTATGAGCACTTTGTGATTCCTTTCAAAGTCTTAAAGGGTCATAAGTGGGATGAACTGCAGGATACAGATAAGAGCAGAGTTGCACGATGAACATGGCACGTTTGACTTCTGAAACCTGAGGGGTACAGTGTTATTTTTAAGTTGACAACTATGATTTGTGGAAATGATTACATTAACTTGTATGATGAAACAAAGAAAAAGAAAAAAGCCATTTTGTAGCTCTGATAGATTTTGCACAATTTTCTTTTTGGGAGGAGGGGAGATATTGGTGACATATTTTCTTAATTCATCATGGCTTAAGTAGACAGACTCACATTTGACATTTTATTGTGTGCATTTGAACAGAAAAGGGAAACTCGCTTTTTTCATCAACGAGTGAACCAGAGAATTGAGAGTCTTACTCTGTAGCTTTCAAAAATTGTGAACAATTTGCAAACACCAGGCTGGCATTGAATAATAAATATGACATCATGAATAGAATAAATCTGATACAATTCCTCTGGGCTTTATTTTGAGAATGTGTATGTCTGAATAAATACGTCAAGGTCATCAAGTGCATTATTATTGTTTTCTCTCCTCTTGAAGACACTGACACCTTCTGGGGTATAATGTTCTGTCAGTCTGAGCTTTGACACTCAGCTATGGTGAGTATTCAGCCATGGAATGCAGAACAGCTGAGCTTGATCTCACTTCATCTGACATCCACCCACATGGCTATCCAGCCATCCTTGTTGAATAGGCTAACAGGAATGGAACCCTGGCTGAGTTTCTTTTCTCCCCCATCCCGTGCCATCTAACGAAGCCTCTAAATCCTACAACCGATTTGGTGCACCCTAATGGATGTTCCAGTTGAGCCCAACTAACTTGGCAGAAACTAGAAATTGAATCCCAAATCATTCTGGTGCAGTGAACTTTGTATTTCAGTGGAACAAACAGCACTTTTTTTTTTTGCTCGAGTCTGTCTTGCTTTTATGGTCAGTGCCTCATCTGGTACTTTTACTGTTTATTGTAGAATTTTTCTTGGATCGGGCCATTTTACAGAATAGGTACATTTGAGCACAGCTGACAAAAAGTGCTTGTTTCAAAATCAGAAGAGCTTTACTAACATGTACTGAGTGCACTATTGAATGCAGCTTCAAATGTTTCACTTTCATCAGTAAAACCTCGCCATGGAAAATCAATGTTGAGTGTATGCATGCTTGTTTTATTTCAGTTCATTCAAACCTATGTATTGACTGCATTTAAACATACTTAACTGTATTAAGTGCATACGGAGGGACTCATGACACTCATTTAAACAAAGTTGAATTTCTGTCAAACTTTGAAATCATCTTCAGGAACGGATATCCTTGTAGATCATTTCTGAAAGTTTGCTGTAATTTGGCTTTTGCATCCAGTGCCCACACCAACTCCATCTTAGTTAGGTGTGAGGTACTGATTAGATGCAGGTTGAAACTGTCTTGATCATACCGTCTGAAGAACATGCCAATTATGTTATATTTTCAGTACCAGCTATCCTCATTTTTGTGTGGAACTGCAGACCTGGTGTAGAATAATAAACAATTTTGTGCTGGATATTTGTTCTCACTATGAACCAGCTTTCAGTAATCCAAATAGGCTTTATTTAGGAGTGTTAGAGTTAGTGAAGAGGGGGAGAATGTTGATCATCAGCCAAGCATGAATTCTAGCCTTGGTAAGTATGTGCCACTTAGTTCCCTAACAGTGTAGACGTTAATGGGATACCTGCATCAGGTTCACTATTTTTTTTCTATTAACTTCACTGATGAGAACCGCTTTTGTGTGCTGCGGTTTGTTTACAAACACCATATTTATCCATTGAAATGAAATGAAAATTGTTTATTGTCACGAGTAGGCTTCAATGAAGTTACTGTGAAAAGCCCCGAGTCGCCACATTCCGGCGCCTGTTTGGGGAGGCTGGTACAGGAATCGAACAGTGCTGTTGGTCTGCTTTAAAAGCCACCGAGTGAGCTAAACCAGCCATTCTTGAAGATTATGCTGTGGGATTAGGCTCCAGAGATTTTGATGGGTTTATATGCAAGTGATCTTCTCTATAAATTGATTACAGCATAAATAGGTAAAAAAATATAAGAGGATAAAAGAAAGTGAGACTGGATGGCTGCAGTCTAGAGTGACCAAATGGCCACGTTTGAATTGTTAAATAGCTATCTTCGAAGCCCAAGATTTTGAAGTTAATTAGCAGCACCATGAGTCCATTTGAGATGAATTCATTACATTTTGGACTTCTAATTGAGTTATGAAAGATTTCTTCAACTATCAATTCGCCTTGAAATTGAATAAAATTCACAAAGGCCCACCTGAGTCAGCACACTTCAATGCAGCAGTAGTTACTTTCTCCTTTTAATTTTAACCAATCCATGATATACCTATTTATTTTTTAACTTAATTTTTCCAATTAATGGGCAATTTGGCTTCGCCAATCCACCTACCTGCATATTTTTAGGTTGGGGTAAAACCCATGCAGACACGGGGAGAATGTGCGATACATCTATTTATAATAGGTTTCACTGTAGAATTTGAGACAACCATGGTAAGATCTTGATGTAGATCTTTTTTTTTCTTTTTATAAATTTAGAGTACCCAATTCATTTTTTCTCCAATTAAGGAGCAATTTAGCGTGGCCAATCCACCTAGCCTGCACATCTTTGGGTTGTGGGGGCGAAACCCACGCAAACACTGGGAGAATGTGCGAACTCCACACGGACGGTGACCCTGAGCTGGGATCGAACCTGGGACCTCGGTGCCGCGAGGCAGCAGGGCTAACCCTCTGCGCCACTGTGCTTCCCTTGATGTAGATCGCCCTGGTTTTGGACTGTTGCTCACTCTCCATGTCTCATCTTTGTTGACATTTGGCTGAAGAACCATATTGACGACTGTTGGCATTAATAGTGTTGCATTCACAGTTCCAGAATCCCAACTCATTAATAAGATGCCACTCATTCTACTGATTTTCAGGATAGTGTCATTGGATGCTCATGGATGACATTAATTTATCTTAAAATTTGGAATGTTGTCAAGTGGGTTTTAGGGGTTTTCTGAAAATTCTTGAACTACAGCAGAAAATACCATGAACTGTTTTTTAGTACTGGAGCAGTGTCGGCTTGACAGGCCAACTGCAGAATAACATTTACATGAGATATAAATTTTCCAAAAAATGTTTTTCCACCATAATCTATATAGAGAAGGACATTAGGCACATATAGGGTCTGAATGAGGGACGATTTGAGTGGCAGAGACGCAGACTATCATCTAAATGTAGTCAAATCTTAAATATAGATTTGCCAATATTTGAATGACACCATTAGTCCATTTTAAGTTTTAACAGGATCCAGGATCCATCCAGAGCAGTTAGAGAAATTCAGACATTGTTTTAAAAATAATAGAACATAACCTTTCCACAACATATCTGCTGTTTGACTTTTGGCAGCTATTGTTGAAGCCCTTCACTTGGACAAAATCTGTTTTGTGTTAACAACCATGAATGAACATACGTGGGCCAGATAAGTGCTTAGCTTGATGAGCGTATAATTTATATGAAATCAAAATGATATAGGCACAGTGTTCTGATAATTTGGGGACTTGAATCATCATCTACCTTTGAAAATGCAAGATTAGCAACCTTGCTGACTTCTGTTCTCCCCTTTTTCTCTGGCTAATGGGCATTGAGGTCAATTGTAGTCATCGGTTTGCTTCTCCAGAGTGTGTTTTTGCACTCTGATACATTTAGAAATGTGCACTCAAAAAAAAAAAGCCAGGAACATGTCTGATTTGTATCATAAATGTTTTCTGCACTGTTGTACCTTGCAGGGGCTCCATAAACCCATTTGAGTATGAAGTCTCACTTATGCTTAAAGATTCATATCACAGGGCAGCACGGTGGCGCAGTGGTTAGCCCTGCTGCCTCATGGCGCTGAGGTCCCAGGTTCGATTCTGGCCCTCGGTCACTGTCTGTATGGAGTTTGCACATTCTCCCCATGTTTGTGTGGGCTTCACCCCCACAACCCAAAGATGTGCAGGGTAGGTGAATTGACCCACCGAATTGCCCCTCGATTGGAAAAAAAAAATGAATTGGGTACTCTTTTTTTTTTTAAAAAGGGAAAAAAAGATTCATATCAAACAATTCTGGTGTAAAATTTTATTAAACTGCTGGCTAGTTTTCTCCTATGATTTCCTTTCCTCCTGTCCAAGCATGTTTTGACTTTGATTCTGTGGGATTCCACCAGCACCCTTCAGTCTCGCACTTAAAATACTCTCATCCACAAATGACTCTTAATGATGAATTGCAATGAACTATTGAAATAGAGAAAACCAATGAGGTGTTTGGATACTGATTAGGGATAGGGAAGATTTGATTTTCTTCACCTGAACTAAGTTACTCAAATTATTTCAGTGGGCCACTGATCGGCCAAAGGGGAAGATTCAGATGTTCCATTCAAGTGTGCTCTTACACCGTGATTACTCAAAATGCTGCCCTGATATATATCAGGTCGGTAATCTGGTTGGCCCATACACAATTTAACATCACTATTTCACTATGTTTAGCTATTCAAATTATTTATTTTTACTTGCTATGTTTGCACAATTGCAAAATGGGCCTATATATATTATTCAAACGTATAAGTAACACATTATTCTTGTAACTGATGTATGACAGCAGTTTGATAAAATGAAGGGTTTTAGAATTAATTTGTTCAGCTTGACGTAGATATTTATTGTACATTTCAATTAAACTCTTTACTCTGGCAAGGCTTATTTATTGTTGCACCTTTTGGAACCCTTTTTTCCCCAATTTCCTATGACTGTTGGTTCCACAGAGCGAACATAGAACAGTGCAGCACAGAACAGGCCCTACTCAAACCCACGTATCCACCCTATACCCATAACCCAACAACCCCCCCTTAACCTTACTTTTTAGGACACTACGGACAATTTAGCATGGCCAATCCACCTAACCCGCACATCTTTGGACTGTGGGAGGAAACCGGAGCACCCGGAGGAAACCCACGCACACACGGGGAGGACGTGCAGACTCCACACAGACAGTGACTCAGCCGGGAATCGAACCTGGGACCCTGGAGCTGTGAAGCATTTATGCTAACCACCATGCTACTGTGCTCCCCACGAGATGCATTGTGAACGAGAGGAAGTCGGGGGCCCTATTTATCTTTTCAAAAGGCCCTCCAGAATCAGATGTATATTTCATATCATAGGTATATGCTTTAAAATGAAAATAGGCTTTGAATATACAACAAATTTTATTATGGCCATGTGGTAAGAGAACATATCAACTCTGTGCAGTGTGGATGATGGGTGAGAACAGCATTGGGTTTAGCTGTACTGCCCTGTGATTACTTGGCTTTCTGCCATTTGCGGCAACAACTCACATTTGACACTTGAGCTACAGTTGAACTTTCGCTATGGATCCATACCCCAGTTCTACAGAAAGAGGGGAGAAATATAGCGTGAGAGAGAGAAGAGAAAGAAACTATAAAATAGAGACAGTGAACTCAAAACGGTGAACCAATGTGCCTCGTCAGCATGTTTCTAATTGCTCACTGGCAGTGGTCAAATAGCTCCTCAATTATCTGGGAGGCCTACTGAGGGTATTACATGAGTTATTGGTGCTGTATTGGTTACCATTTAAATTTGCAATTTGATTTTACATAGGTCTGAATTATTTTTGCTGCAGTCTTCACACCTAACCTGCTAATCGCATTTTGCATCTCTTGTTAAAGGTGTTTACTAGCAGAAAGTTAAATGGAATTATGGCTAATTAATGAACTTGGAAGGCAAGCGTTCTGAATTGCTTCTTTTCACTGAAGGTAAATTAACCATATGAGCTGGAAATTAGTTATGATGAATGATCACAGAATAAATTTTAAATTAGCTATAAAAAAACGGAATTATAACTTTGTATTTCAAAATTGGTTCAACTTGTATCCAACGTCAACTTTATCACACATGGTCTTCATTACAAGTAATTACAGTGGTGTATTTAAATTTAAACTTGTTCCCCAATGTTCATCATCAGGCATCCAATTGACTTAAAAATAAAGCAATTAAAATGGATGGATTAATCATTCAAACTAAGTGCATTTCATTTAATGATAGCTGTTAAGCACAAGATTATTAATGTAGACACCATAGTGTTGCAGTAATTGTATAAAAACAATCTTGGTTTGAACCTGGATGTGTTCTCATGAAGTACCATATTTTATCAAATAATCTGCATCTCTCATAGAAAGATGTGTAATATGGAGTGGTGGGTAACTAAGTGAATAAAGGTTCAGATGAAGCTCAAGTGGGTCATGTTTGTACAATTCTGAAGTTTCATTATTACTTTTATTTTTCTCAGGTTTTTCTGCTTTCTCTGCATTCTGACTCAAGTACAACTCCATGGGTAGTCTCAGCCTTCTCGTGGAGCTTGGACCTTACTCAAATTTTTATTCTTTATGTACAACGGTTGGCAGAGTCATCTCCAAAGCGTGGTATCCACAAACCCCTATCCTCGTCCAACATCCAGCCATGTACTTTGGCGCAGCGATTGTTGAAGCGGAAAAGTACCTGTTGTTTCTCTCCCACTCCCTTCACAGTTCAACTGTGCTGATACCAATGGTAGTACCCAGTGTTTTGCTCCATCATAAGCAGACTTTGCTCAGAGCAAACGTTGAAGCTTTATGGCTATCCACCATACCATAGGGTGTGTTTTGTAACAAAGACCTCAAAATAGTATTGCTGTAATATCAACTACAGGAATCTCGTATACTAGCTAAGCAGTAAGTTTTCATTCAATTCAGCTGAATGTTATGATGATCACTTCTTTAATCTGGAGAACCTTTGATGTTTGGAATTGGAAATGCATGATGGGGACAAAAAGCATCACTGGTTTTTATTCATGAAACCTAAAGGCATGTTGTAATGAGCCAGGTGTGTTTTTAACTGGAAGATTATTGGAAATCTTTCTGTATTCTAATACACCAAATCCATAATTACTATTCATCCTGTGGTGCTCTACAGGTATTTATAATGAATATATAAATACATGAAATGAAAACATCATAGGACAGAAGATGCGTGTTTTATCCAGATGGTCTTTCAAAATTCATTCCCAGACTGGCTGATCACTGGCTAGGCCAGCATTTATTGCTCATCAATGTTGCCCTTGACCGCCTTGTGCTCTGCAGCCTGTGTGTTGTAATGCTGTTAGGTAAGGAATTCCAGAATTCTGACCCAGCGACAGTGAAAGAACAACAATATATTTCCAAGTCATGATGGTGTTTGGGTTGGAGGGAAACTTCCAAGTGATGGTGTTCCCATACATGTGTTGCTCTTGTATTTCGAGATGGTAGAGATCATAGGTTTGGAATGTGCTGCCTAATGAGCTTTGGTAAGTTCCAATAGCGCATTGTGCAGATGGTACACACTGCTGCCCCACTGTGTGTCAGTGGTGAAGAGATTGAATGTTTGTAGATGGGGTGCCAATCAAGCAGGCTGCTTTGTCTTTAATGGTCTTGAGCTTCTTGTGTTGGAGCTGCGCTCATCCAGGCAAGTGGAGAATATTTCACCACACTCCTGACTTGTGCTGTTTTGATTGTGGACAGGCTTCGGAGACTCGGAGTGAATTACTCACCGCGGATTCCGAGCCTCTGACCTGCCCGTGTAATCATGGTATTCCTATGGCTAGTCCATTTCAGTTTCTGGTCAATGATAACCTCCAGGATATTGACAGTGGGGGATTCAGCAATGGTAATGCCAGTGAATATCCAGGAGAGATGGTAAAATTCTCTTTTGTCAGCAAGTCATTGTCTGCCACTTGTGTGGCACAAATGTTCCCAATTGTCAGTCCAGGTCTTGCTGCATTTGGACATGGACTGCTTCTGTGTCTGAGGAGTCACAGAAGGTGCTGAACATTGTGCAATCATCAGGAAACATCCAAACTTCCAGCATTATGAAGGATGGAAGGTCATTGATGAAGCAGCTGAAGATGGTTGGGTCTAATACACTACCCTGAGTATGGTTGGCACGGTGGTTAGCACTGCTGCCTCATGGCACTGATGACCCAGATTCAATACTGGCACAAGTCACTGTCCATGTGAAGTTTGCACATTCCATGTCTGTGTGCGTCTCACCCCCACAAACCCAATTGCGTTGGTAGATTGGCCATGCTAAATTCCCTTTAATTGGAAAAAAATAATTA
Organism: Scyliorhinus canicula; assembly: GCF_902713615.1. Classification (NCBI taxonomy): domain Eukaryota; kingdom Metazoa; phylum Chordata; class Chondrichthyes; order Carcharhiniformes; family Scyliorhinidae; genus Scyliorhinus; species Scyliorhinus canicula. The sequence goes on from NC_052149.1 coordinate 140,878,210, forward strand.
GGTACTCTAAATTTATATTTAAAAAACACTACCTCCTGCAGTGATGCCCTGGAACTGAGATGATTGACCTCCAACAACCACCACCATCTTCCATTGTGCTTCAGTTTTGCTGGGGCTCCTTGATGCCACACTCAAATGCTGCCTCGGTGTTCAGCTCTTTTGTCCATGTTTGAACCAAGACTGTGATGAGGTCAGGAGCTCAGTGGCCCTGGGAGATCCCAAACTCTGTGCTGAGTTAGCTGTTCCTGGCTAGGTTGGCAAAGGGTGCAACGATTTGTGGCATCATTTTGGTTAGAAAAGAGCAGGGCGAGCAGCAATGCTGCCTCACGGCGCCGAGGACCCAGGTTCGATCCCGGCTCTGGGTCACTGACCTTGTGGAGTTTGCAATTCTGCCCGTGTTTGTGTGGGTTTCGCCCCCACAACCCAAAGATGTGCAGGGACAGGGTAGATGGATTGACCACACTAAATTACCCCTTAGATGGAAGAAATTAATTGGGTACTCTAAATTTTTTTTTCAAAGGAAAGAGCAGGCAGCACGGTGGTCCAGTGGTTAGCAATGCTGCCTCACGGCGCTGAGGTCCCAGGTTCGATCCCGGCTCTGGGTCACTGTCTGTGGGGAGTTTGCGCAATCTCCCCGTGTTTGCGTGGGTTTCGTCCCCACAACCCAAAGATGTGCAAGCTAGGTGGATTGGCCACGCTAAATTGTCCCTTAATTGGAAAAAAATTAATTGGGTACCCTAAATTTATAAAAAAAAGAAAAGAGCAGCTGGATGTGAGAGAAGGGCAGGCTTATCAATCCAGATTGTGTCCCCTTCTCATTTCCAACTGTTTCCTCATGGAATGTGAATGTTGGATGATACAGGATTGAGTGTACGTATTTGAATAGCCTCATTTTTTTTCATTATCCAGGCTCTCTCATCAAGTGAGGCTACTTGGATGAGTTAGACGAGAAGCACAAGAGGAAATTGCCATTTGGGAAAGATCAAATCACTACCTTTTTTCAAATCGCAGATGAAAATAAGCTCTTGATAGATCTAATTTTGCGAACATGGAATTACACTGTACTGTGAACACATGCCAAATAAAATTAGGAGTGTTTGATTTTATTACCCAACTCAGTGATCACCGTGCCATACCTCTCCCCATAAAAATATTGAATAAGCTCTGTAATGCTATCTCTATTGGTGACTCGTTTTAAAAATATGTATAACCAGTTTAGCATGTATTACTATTTACTTTGGAAAAAGAAAGATTTGTACTTTATAGCGCCTTATCAAGTTCTCAGTTCACATACAGTAAGTCTCCATTTTAAGTCATTCTGCTTTAACGTTGAACAGTTAATGGGATCCATATTTGCATTTAGTGGGTCGATACAAGGTCGCATGACCCAATTGTGCCATTTTGGGAGTAACCTCTGCTTCTCTTGCCCTTCCACTCACAATGACCCTCCGGTTCCCGGTTCTTCCAGATCCTGACCCTTCCTCTCAATTTTGACTTTCTGGTTTGTGAACTCTGTCACTCCCTGGCCCTCCACCTCATGGCTTCGGCCGCTCCCTGACAATTGCTTTTCCTGCCAATCTGCTGGTTTGCCTCCTACATGACAAAGCTGCCCTTCCTGCCTCTCGCTGCTCATCTCCAGAGTCCTTTCTCACAGTGAGCGTTCAGGCGAATAGGGGAGCAGGAAGTTCCATGACTGGAAGGGCCCACAGTGACTGGGAGGACATGAGAAAAAGCAAGCTTTTGACTTTTTAGCTTTCACTTTTTAAAAATGGTATCTATGGTGACACTCAAGTACAAGCTGCTCAGAGGCTAAATGTCATGTCAGTGTGATACTCAGTTGCCATGGTTTATCCATGATCTGGGAAGTTGATTGGAGTACTAGTACAGAACTGCAGTTTGCCTCATTATCCCTAGTCTCAGAATCATTGTACCTGGAGGTTCCTATTACCATTTACTAATCTATAGATTTGTGGATGCCCAGTGAGCTTTAGATCAGTCTGTACTACGATGCCTGTTCAGTCTAACATTTGCTGTGTTTTTAAGACACAAGAAGGGGATTTACGCTTCCTGGCGCCGATGTTCACCTTCATTTCTTCCCCCTCCCCATGACCTCAAACTCTGCAAAAATTCGATCTACCTTTTGAAGATTAAACGGGGACTGGATTTCAAACAATACTCACTCTACTCTTCTCTCTCCCCCCCCCCCCCCCCCCCAAACGTTCCCTCCCTCCCTCCAAACTGCAGCCCGGCCCCCTCGCACACTCCCGCTCTGCAACCCTGGCTAACCGCTCCCCACACACTCCTCCCTCGGTCCCCCACCCCTCACACTCTCCCATTCTTATAATCTCCCTAACCTCGCGGGGGTCTTCAAGGCAGCCTACTGCCTCACTCATCGTCTCCTCATACTGGTAATGCTTGCTTTGGCACCTCGCTGTTGCTGGCTGGCCTTCCCTCCCCACCTCCCCTCATTGCTCAGTGGCTACTGGCCGGCTGGTTCACCTTGGCTCGTGGCTTTCATCTGCTGCCTGACCTCGCTGTTGCTGGCTGGCCTGGGGTCGATTCAGCCCTTGCCTGCTCCTCTCGCTGCTCCCAACCAGCTGGCTCCACATCTTGTGGCTTTTGCCCGGCCCCAGCACCTCACACCTCGCTGTTGCTGGCTGGTCTACCTTCCCTAGCCCTGGCTTGGTCAAATCACTCCTCGCCAGCTCCCCTCAAAGCCCAATTGCTGCTGACCGGCTGGTTCAACTTGGCTTGTAGCTTTCACCTGGCGATTTGCCTTCCTGTTGCTGGCAGACCTGTCCCCATCCCTGGGTTAAGAAACCTGCTGGCTGCACCATTTTTCGCAAAAGTAAAACACAGGATCTTCTGCCTCTGCTTCTCTCCCTCTTCACCTGGCCACCTCTTGTTCCTTGCGGGCGTCTCAATGTTCAAACCAGTGAGGTTTCCAGCTGTAAGGGGACTCGACCAATCAGAGTCTGATGTCACTCTGTATTGTCTGCTGATAGTTAACAGTCTCTGATTTGTGCCCACAGACACCGGCTGGTATACCCAACCCTCCCCAATGGCCGGTGCCCTGTGTCGAGTTGAATCCACCTTGAGAAGGGGCATATTATCTAGAATCTAGAACAGTACAGCACGGAACAGGCCCTTCGGCCCTCGATGTTGTGCCGAACAATGATCACCCTACTCAAACCCACGTATCCACCCTATACCCATAACCCAACAACCCCCCCCCCCCCCAACTTTACTTTTTAGGACACTACGGGCAAGTTAGCATGGCCAATCCACCTAACCCGCACATCTTTGGACTGTGGGAGGAAACCGGAGCATCCGGAGGAAACCCACGCACACACGGGGAGGACGTGCAGACTCCGCACAGACAGTGACCCAGCCGGGAATCGAACCTGGGACCCTGGAGCTGTGAAGCATTTATGCTAACCACCATGCTACCGTGCTGCCCATATTATAGAGGTAAAGGAAGTCATTTTTGTTCTTGCGCCATGAGTCGCCATCGTCAGGTGGAAGGAAATAGGAGAAAATTGAAGGTGGACAAATAATTTGACATCCTTCAGCTTCAATTTCATCTTCATACTTGAAAATTATGAATTTTCAGGGCGGCACAGTGGTTAGCACTGCTGCCTCACAGTTGCCGAGGACCTGGGTTTGATCCCGACCCAGGTCACTGCGTGGAGTTTGCGTGGGTCTCACCCCCACAACCCAAAGATGTGCAAGGTAAGTGAATTGGCCACGCTAAATTACCACTTAATTAGAAAAAAAAGGATTGGATACTCTAAATTTGTTTTTAAAAGAGAAAATGAAGGATTCTCAAGTACCTGTTCGCAATGGCCTTTTGGTGGCCTCTGCTTTAAAATGAACATTGGATGAAGGTAGGATAGAGCTCGATGACAATCACAGAATAACTCTGGACGAGCAAAACCATTCAGCCCATAGTCGTTAATCTACACAAGAGTTATTGTGGCCTCCTATTTCAGCATCCATTGTTCCTTCAGTTGTTCAAAGGATTTTTTTGCCTCCACTACACATTCTCCAAGTTTGTTCCAAAATGTTGATCACTCAGTAAAGAATTTCTTGACATAAGTCCTTTTTTTTTTTCAAACGTTAGCTCTTGCTATTTGGGTCTGTGCCCTGAGAAGCCTATGTTTATTTAGTCTTTGCTCTTTAGACAGCCCTTAGACACCAGGATCAGCCTTGTGGCTTTTCTCTGTTCTGTTTCCAGCACTTGAGTGTTTCCCATGTGCATTGGTGACCAAAGCCAGACACAGTACTTAAGATGTGGTTTCACCACAGTGCTAAACTGTTTCATTGCTGCTTCTGCAGACTTGTATTCTACAGTTCTGACTCAATGGTTCAAAACTTTGTTCGCTCTGTTGATTGCTGATCTGCATTGTTTGGATGTGTTGAGTCAAATAAGACTTTTAGGTCTGTTTTAGCTTCCTAGAGCAATTGGCTTGTCTTGCAACTTGTGCTATAAATATTCAGACTCAGGATCTTGTTAATTTTCAAAATTTGTTCACCCCCACCCCCAGAAATCATGATCACAGCGTCAGCTTGTGGCTCAGTTGATAACATACTCACCTCTTGAGCCAGAATGTTGTCTTGCTCCAGGACTAGAATGCAACAATCTAGGCTGACACTCCACAGTAGTACTCCCTGAAGTGCTGTCTTTCAGGTGAGATATTAATACAAAGCCTTGTTGCCTTGTCAGGTGGATGTAAAAGAACCCATGGTACTATTTTGAAGATAAGCAGGATGTTACCCTGGTTTCCAGGCCAATATTTATCCTTCAATCAACAAAACAAAAACCTGGTCATTATGCATTGGTTTTTTTTTGTACCTAAATTGGTTGCTTTGCCTCTAACATTATGACAGTGATTATTGTGATGAATTTAAAAAAAAATAAGTTTAGAGTACCCAATTCATTTTTTCCAATTAAGGGGAAATTTAGCGTGACCATTCACCTACCCTGCACATCTTTGGGTTGTGGGGGTGAAACCCACACAGACATGGGGAGAACATGCAAGCTCCTTATGGACAGTGACCCGGGATCAGGATTGAACCCAGGTCATCAGCGCCGTGAGGCAGCAATGCTAACCACTGTGCCACCGTATTGCCCTAGCTAGGATTAAATTCAATCCCTCATAAAACCTGGTCATTATGCATTGGTTTTTTTTGTACCTAAATTGGTACAATTTAGAATGTGCAAACTCCTTACGGACAGTGACCCGGGGCCAGGATCGAACCCGGTTCCTCGGTGCCGTGAGGCAGCAGTGCTAACCAATGTGCCACCGTGTTGCCTGCAATTGTGATGTGTAGAAAATGTTATATATTATTTTATATTCATGGCAATAATGTTATTTAAAACCCCAGTTTAAAATACATACAGGCAATATTTCTACTGAAGCTGTAATCAAGATATTGCAAAAGGTGAGATGATGATTAACTTTAAACATTTACTTGTTTACAGAGGGATGGCTAATGGGACATTATTCTAATTTCTGGAGATTCCCTGGAGAGTAGATAATTTATGAGGGATTGAATTTAATCCTAGCTAGGGCAATACGGTGGCACAGTGGTTAGCATTGCTGCCTAACGGCGCTGATGACCTGGGTTCAATCCTGATCCCGGGTCACTGTCCATAAGGAGCTTGCATGTTCTCCCCATGTCTGCGTGGGTCTCACCCCCACAACCCAAAGATGTGCAAGATTGGTGGCTTGACCACACTAAATTGCCGCTTAATTGGAAAAAAAATAATTGGGTGCTCTAACTTTTTTTTAAAGTATTTAGTCCTAGCTAAGCAGGTGATAAGACATCTTAGTGGGATGTAATTAATAGAAGGAGCCAGATCTGTTTGTAGTTTGCAGTTTTGCCAAATGCTGTTAGGTTCAGCAAAAGGGTCTGACAAGACAAGGATTTTCCAGTTCCAGAAAAAGGTGTCTCTCTCCAAAGGTCTGTGTGGATAAGCAATTAATCTGTTTTTGTTAACCCTATTTATAAGTGTCATTTGAATTATATTAGGTTGCTTAATTGGAATGAGTAGCAGATGTGGATAGTAAGTTAACAGTTTTCCTTTTATTTAAGAATTGGTTAACTCTTAATTGTAATGCAATTTTTTGATGTTAATGTGGTTAATTCTGAATTGAAATTTAATTTTGTTTTAATATAAAAGATGCCTATTGGTGAGAGTCATCACTCCTGGAGTGAAGTAAGTATATTTTCCTCACAGTTTTACAAATTGAAAAATAGTTTAGGGTTCTCATCCAGTATCTTCCTGGTTTCTGGCCTGGTATCTGAACACTGTGCTTCATAAAGTACTTAATTGACCGTAAAGTGCTTTGAAACGTCCAATGGTGGTGAAAGATGCCATCCAAATGCAAGTCATTTTATGATGCAGTATTTTCATAATTCCTGTAGGCGGTGCAGTTTGATCAAAAATAATTAGGATGTCGACACAGTTCCAAAACCTACGAAATTATGTTGCTAATTGCTCTCATTTATACAATATATACATTTTGTCGTATTATTGATGCGATTTTTGATTAATTATATTTAAGTTCACATTTCTTGGGTCTTCTAGATTTAATCCAATTCATAATAACCGAGTTCCGGGCAAGAAATGGATTGATAAACAGTAAATGTCCAGTTTATTCTGTTGAACTGGTCATCAGTTTACTGCAGGTGTTATCATCTCTAAGATAGGTGAAATGGATTGTGCATGGAACTTGCCAGGATCCAGCAAAAACTGTGTCAGTGAAAAACACGGGCACATGAAATCCACATTACAAATTACAAACAGGGAGCTGATAGATGAGCTACAATCTAATGTTCAAATACTATTACAAATCTCTCCGGATTTGCGTTCACATTTTAAGGCATAATTGGAACCCTTTGTGATTCTTCCTGTGTAATTAGCCCCATATCTATCTTTGCCTGTATATTCTGACATATTTTATGTCACATCACTCTCCTGACGTTTGTCCTTTTATTTTTCTCCCTCCTTTTGTATTGACTCTTAGCTGGGTACATTTCCACAGGAATCTTCTGTTGGCCAAGCAGAGGGTCGGTGCAGACTCGATGGGCTGAAAGGCCTCCTTCTGCATTGTAGGGATTCTATAAACCACTTTATAAATCTGCTGCAATAGGGCGGCATGTGGCACAGTGGTTAGCTGAGGACCCGGGTTCGAATCCCGGCCCCGGGTCACTATCCGTGTGGAGTTTGCACATTCTCCCCGTGTCTGCGTGGGTCTCACCCCCGCAACCCTAATTTGTGCAGTGTAGGTGGATTGGCCTTGCTAAGTTGCCCCTTAATTGGAAAAAATAATAATTGACTAAATTTTTAAAAAAATAAATCTGCTGCAATGAGGTCACACCATATGATTATTGTTGGTGACTTTCTTTCTTTAAAATATAGTTTGTCACATCCTAAGCATTTCAATCATTTTTCAAGTAACTTAGTAAGGAGAGATAGGAAACCTGTTTGTAAAACCACAGATCAACAAAAGCTCGTATTTGTGTAGCATCTTAGATATAATAAAACAAAATGAATAATGGGTTTATTAGAACCAGAAGTCTTCGCTTTTTTCAAAAAACTTTTGACCAGACTGGCCCTAAAGCATCAATTTGTGTCAGTAATTTGGCACCAATGAGGCACAGTTCACTTTTTAATCTTTGACCTAGACGGAGTTGGTGTTTCATGCCCTCAAAGACGGCATTTGGCCAATTCCCCCGGCCGCATGAGGTGGACGGCGCCCTTGATTTCCTGGCCGACATGGTGCGCCGCTTGCTGTAGCGAATGAGATGCAAGGCCTCAGGGAGGCCTCCAAAATCTCCATCACGGAGGAACTCCTGAATCTCCTGGCCATGAATGAGATCTGGGTGTAAGGGTGGATCTGTGTCAGCAGCCGGTACACCACCATGGAATAGCTCTGCTTGTGAGATTTCCTCTGCTTCTTGGTGGCTTTAGGCAGTGACTACTGGGACGGCCCCCTCGCACTTCGCCAGCTCAGGCTGTTACAATAAAAATCTTAGATTGTCATGCGACTCTGTTGGTTGCTAGGGAATTCATTTATTTTTAAAATGTGAGCAGTCTCTACAGGGATCAAAGCGAATATATTGGACAGTGTGTAGCAAATGGTGGATCAAGTGGAGGATATTAGTCACTGGAAATGCAGGTCATTGGAGAAATAGATCACACCAATTCTGTCTGGCTTTGGGAATTGTTCCACCACTGGTGTTTCACACTTCTTGCTCTTCTGTTAGAATTGCCTCCCCAACAGTGGAGTGAACTCATGCTCATGACCCTCAGTCACCATGTCACATCTACTACCTCATCAAGCAGTCACTCCTCATGGGAGCTTCGGCCGTCAGCAGATCATTCAACCGTGATGGGAATTTACAACCTGCTCCATACCTCTCCCCTTCCAACATGATGCCATCAGCAGTTACTGATTATTTGTGAGGAAGGTGAGGTTTTAGCAAATAGAAGGAAAATCTATTTGGATTTCCTTTAGCTCTATCTGGTTGAGATATCCCTCTGTTGCACCATCCTAGCCTTCAGCTATTGGACCCAGTAAAAATATTCATTGCTATCTCTCTTCGAACCATCTTCAACACTTGGATCTTCAACCCTGGGCTTTCTCCTGCTTTACCGTCCTCTTTCAAGTACCATGGCCTCCGAAGGCATTGATGACCATGGATTTCAGTTGGGTTATGGCTTGGCAAAGCACTGCAGTGGTCTATCGTTGCCTTCTGCAGTCTGGCTGACAAGGAAACTCTTCCACAATAACTGTCTGCCTTCAGGTGTATTGGAAGGATTTGCAGGCTGATAATCAATCTGTTCGGCCACGTTACAACCTTTCCTGGCCATCAAATCCTGAAGTGGGAGCTTCTGGTCCAGAGGTAGGAATGCTACCCATTGCACCACAAGATCTCCTAGGAAAAATGCTGCATTGATTTAGAACATAGAACATAGAAAAATACAGCACAGAACAGGCCCTTCGGCCCACGATGTTGTGCCGAACCTTTGTCCTAGATTAATCATAGATTATCATAGAATTTACAGTATAGAAGGAGGGCAGTCGGCCCACCGAGTCTGCACCGGCCCCCAGAAAGAGCACCCCACCCAAGGTCAACACCTCCACCCTATCCCCATAACCCAGTAACCCCACCCAACACTAAGGGCAATTTTGGACACTAAGGGCAATTTATCATGGCCAATCCACCTAACCTGCATTTAAATTCTTAATATGGATTAAATTTTGGGACATTTTAAGACCTTAAGGCATAGGAGCAGAATTAGGTAATTTGACCCATCAAGTCTGCTCCGCCATTCAATCATGTTTGATATGTTTCTCATCCCCATTCTCCGGCCTTCTCCCCATAACCCCTGATCCCCTTATTAATCAAGAACCTACCTATCTCTGTCTTAAAGAAACTCAGTGATTTGGCCTCCACGTCTTCTGCGGCAGAGTTCCACAGATTCACCACCCTCTGGCTGAAGAAATTCCTCCTCATCTCTGTTTTAAAGGATCATCTCTTCTATCTGAGGCTGTGGCCTCATGTTCTAGTTTTTCCTACTAGTGGAATCATCATCTCCACGTCCACTCTATCTAGGCCTCTCAGTATCCTGTAAGTTTCAAAAAGATCCAGTCTCATCCTTCTGAACTCCAACAAGTACAGACCCAGAGTCTTCAACTGTACCTCATCCGATAAGCTCTTCATTCCAGGGATCATTCTTGTGAACCTCCTCTGGACCCTTTCCAAGGCCAGCACATCCTTCCTTTGATATGGGGCCCAAAACTGCTCACAATATCCCAAATGAGGTTTGATGAGAGTCTTATGCAGCCTCAGAAGTACATCCCTGCTCTTGTATTCTAGCCGTCTCGACATGAATGCGAACATTGCATTTGCTTTCCTAACTGCCGACTGAACTTGCACGTTAACCTAAGAGAATTGCTCTGGATTGTTTACTTACACATTTAACTAACAGATGTGAAAGCAAATATTGCTGAATAAATGAAAACTAAAAAAAAATGTATTTAAATACATCACTGAGTGACCATGGCTGGATTAATTACATATGTTATGAGATCTTGCTCATCTGTTCCTCACATTGACCTCTTAGTTTTATGCTGCTATGGTTATTCATAACTGTATCATGTCTTACGTCTTGTAGCTGGGAAGATTGTAATGGGAATTGCTATTTTGGGCATTCTTGTAGTTATGGGAGCAACAAGAGCACAGTACCAGCCTTTCTGTTAGGCAATCGAATGGATGTGGTCTAAAAGTCAGAGAGCAGTTCGCTCACCACAGGCAGTTTAGGATAAAACTTAGAAATAGAAGCAACTGAGACTTTTAACATCAGTAAGGCAGTGTTTGAGGGGATGTGAGATGAACCAAGCAGCATAGGTTAGCATTCACTGAGGTGATAGGTGGGCACAGAGCAAATGGAGCATATTCAGCTGAAAATTGGCTGGGCCCCTCAGCTTTTAGAGTACAAGGAATGTTTGCACTGGAATTTTCTTTTGGTGTGTTATGTTGTATAGAATGGGACTGATTGCTTTTGCAACTCTGCGTAGAAGATCTTAGCTTCACTCGTCTGCAGTCGTGGTTCATGTGCTTGATACCCGGCTTCAGTTCGTTCCCCTCTGTTGTACCTTGCCCAATGCCTGTAATGTGGCAAGCAGAACGCCATATTGTGCATGAAGCTGCCACAAGCAGTGTGATATGCTTACTTGTCTCACTTACCGTTGGAAGTTGGGTTAAAACATTGAGTTTCCTTTGCTAATTCCGGGATGAACCTAGATTTGAATGGGACGTGGTTCAGTATCAGAACTGTGCACAGATGGAGGTAACTAAGCTCACACTGGGAGATCATGCAGGCGACATAGGTGACACATCATCTGTTCATGCTGTGGATGATCTGTGAACTGGGTAGTGAGGACGAATAAGGTATAGATCATCACATTAAGTTAACTGTGACACGACTGCCCCTGAACAGGACAGAAAGCTGCGTTCATTTTTTTAAAATATTGCACCCCCCCCCCCCTTAATGGTTATCCCTTGCATCTTTGCATGTCTCCGAACAAAATATCTTTGTCTTTTAAAGAAAAAGCCCTACCTTCCGACTTGATTAGCTGGAATATCCGCTGCCTTTTCACCCTAATCACTGAAATAGTGAGTGAGACTCACATTAACTAATGACCCACTCAAAAAGACTTGCTCGGTTATTTCACCTGGTGTTGTAAGAATTCTTACGGTTATTTCAACTAAACCAGTTCCAATTCCCCCCCCCCCCCCCCCAAATGGCCCAGCCCGTGAACTCTTGGTTTTCCTAATTTCAGATTGTAGCCAACGACAGGAGTGTGGGAATGAGAGAGAGAGAGATGGAGAGAGAGCTGCAGAGCCGGGTTTCTAAAGTGAAGAATAAAAATCGTTCCGCAAACATGATTGCAGTCTGCGCGTCTTCTCGTTTCTTCGTTAGAAATAGTTATCGGCTGGGTCAGAATGAACGCTTTATTTGTGGCCAGTCCGCCGGCCGCTCCATTGTGGGTTAGAGACTGCGAAAGGTGGCCGATTGGCCATCTGCGAGAACGGGGTTTAAGCTGGACCAGAGCCTGGACTTCGGCCACACTTGGGCGTTGTTAGTGAGAGAGGCCGGAAGACTCCTGTCCCCCACATGGTCCTGGCCAGAGTTGCATTGAAATCGAATGACCCCCACAGTCACTCAACAGCAGAGGGGGGGGGGGGGGGGGGGGAGAGAGAGAGAGAGAGGGGAGCAAGAAGCTCGACCCAGTTCATTGCCAAATCACTGAAATATGTTTCCATTTAGTTTGTTTATCCAAACTTTTGAAGGGGGCAAAAGTAATCAACAAAACGCAGGAGTCCTCGGCGAGTCCCGCAGATATATAGCCACTGCGTGTTCTAATGGGGGTGGGGACAAGCAAAACCTGTGCAGAATGACTTAGTCTCAGCCCATCACCCTCCATCAATTCAGCTGCTATGTGTTGCAGAGTGAGGGAGGCCGAGTATTGGGTAGAATGTAACCATTTAACCGGAGGAGTTTTGTTAGTGGCGACCGCACTGAGGATAGATGTGGTTTGTGTTGTATCAGTTAGGGCTGCCTCGGGGAGTGGGGAAACATACATTGCAGCCTTGGAGATTTAGCTGTGTGTGTGTGTGTACAGGGGGAGGGGGGAGGGGGGGGGGGGCGGTCTAAACAGTCACACACGCGGGAGATATCATTCCACATAATCTTGTTTGGAGGTTAATAAGAAAACTACTGAGGAAACTGCAGGTCCGACGGTGTCTGTGGTAGAATCACCAAACTTGGTTCATCTCCAGACCGATATTGACAGCAATTAATCTATGGAGAGGGATAAGTGAATCCTGGTTGCTCTGACATCCTAGCGCATTAACAGAACCCATCCGGCGATATTGCTTAAGGTGAAATTCTGCACATTATAATAACTCAAGTTTAGGTTTCACACGGGTGGCGGATTCAATGCGGGAGCGCTTTCTTGCCAGGCTGGCAGGGGATCCAGGGAGGGTCCCAGCCCAGGGTGGGTCCCAGCCTGAGGCGGAGACAGATCTGGAGCTCGACCTCAGATTTGTGTTGAATGAATAAAAATATATTTCAAATCGGTTCGAGCTCTTCACCAGAGCTGCTGGTGATTTGTGCCTGCGATTTTCGCCCTGGGAAGCGGCGGAGAGAATCGAAAAACATTCCCGGGGCCATATAACCGCAGTGTGAGGGAGAAAGTTATTTTGAAGAACGGAGTTCAAAACGGTTCCGAAAGGTTTGCACTTGTTCCTGCTCCCCTGGATTAAATATACCTAAAATACAGGGAGATATGTGGGAATACAGGGAGATATGTGGGGATACAGGGAGATATGTGGGGATACAGGGAGATATGTGGGAATACAGGAGATATGTGGGGATACAGGGATATATCTGGGATTACAGGGAGATATGTGGGAATACAGAGAGATATGTGGGGATACAGGGATATATCTGGGAATACAGGGAGATATGTGAGGATACAGGGAGATATGTGGGAATACAGGGAGATATGTGGGGATATCTTGGAATACAGGGAGATATGTGGGAATACAGAGAGGTATGTGGGAATACAGGGAGATATGTGGGGATACAGGGAAAGATATGTGGGAATACAGGGAGATATGTGGGGATACAGGGATATATGTGGGAATACAGGGAAAGATATGTGGGGATATAGGGAGATATGTGGGAATATAAGGAAATAGAATTCCTTTGCCACGTCGCAATGGACAAACAAGCAAGGTTAACTGGAAGCTTTTAAATTGCGCTGCAGTTAAAATGCCGAGCTGCGCCGTTTTTTCCGATGGGGGCTGTTCATACAGACGACAGTTGACAATTGCGAAGTGTGCAGAGGTTGAACGAAGCGGCATTGGAATGTCGCGATTAAAACTTTGAAGCATCCGGATTGCAAACCCTCTTGAAATTGAAGAGATTGGAAATCTGTGCGGAAATTCACTTTCAACTCATCCTGAAGCGGAATTTGACGGCTGCTAAAAGGGGTTGGAGTTCAGGTGTGGGTGGTGCCGGTGGGTGAAGTGACCCATGCACAGTAGATGTAGATAGGTGACAATGTGTCCTCTGTCTGCGGGCACCTGGTCAGAGTGACTGTGTTGCAGAGTTAGAGAATGTGGCTTCACCGAGGGGCCACAGCCTCTGGCGCCCTTGTTAAGTTAACAGCAGCCGGGCAGCAGGGTGGCGCAGTGGGTTAGCCCTGCTGCCTTATGGCGCCGAGGTCCCAGGTTCAATCCCGGCTCTGGGTCACTGTCCATGTGGAGTTTGCGCATTCTCCCTGTGTTTCCGTGTGTTTCACTCCCACAACCCAAAGATGTGCAGGCTAGGTGGATTGGCCATGCTAAATTGTCCCTTGATTCAAAAAAATAATGAATTGGGCACTCTAATTTTTTTTTTAAAGTTAACAGCAGCCCACTCAAATACTGCAATGCAATCGGTGGAAAACCCCGTCTGCAAAGTCAGAGTCCTGCTGCTGACGGGAGGCAGCGAGTAAAAGCTGAAATAAATAAAGTTTTAAAGGGTTGTTGGTTTACCGGTATAGGGTGGATACGTGGGTTTGGGTAGGGTGATCATTGCTCGGCACAACATCGAGGGCCGAAGGGCCTGTTCTGTGCTGTACTGTTCTATGTTCTAAACAAGGAACTTCGATATCTTTCGTGTTGTGCTTAGCACCACTGGGCCGGTGATAAATAAGCGCCCACACTGACATCAAGACATCTTTTTCTGAGCTGTGATTTCTTTGGCTGGATTTCGGGGTCAAGGCTGAATGATTCCTCTCGTTTGGTCCCGAGGTATCTCGGCGTGAATCGGGACTTTGGCAGACTGAATGAAGAGATCGATCCGGATAAGTCTTGGATTTGCTTGAAATAAGTTAGAATGTCTTTTCTGCATGAAATTGGTGAGAAAGGGAGAATTAGAGGAATCTATTTAGGATCGGGGTAAATTCCTTGCTTTAGTTAGTTCCTGATAGCCCTCAAAAAAGAAAACTTTCATTTGACCATTTACCTTCCAAATGAAAAAAAAATTAGATGCATTTAACAAAGAGCCCGGTTTATAAATGTCCATCTCAACGGGGACGTGGACACGCCATTTGAACAAAAATCCAACGCCGGTGCAAAGGCGAAACTGTGTCTAGTGAAGTTCAGATGAAAATCATCTCATTAACTCTGGCTTTTCCCAAAGATACTGCCTGACCCGCTGAATATTTCCCAAGCATTTTCTGTTCCTATTTCTCTGAACGTTGATCTTATTTCCAGGTGTGTTTTTCACAACAAATGTGCTTGAGCATTCGCGGTGGCTCACACCTAGATACACTGCCCAGTTTTACACTGAGCCATATCTGTCGTGGTATGCTCCTGTGTAACCTCAGCCATATCCATCATGTGTGCTCCTGTGTAACCTCAGCCATATCCATCATGTGTGTTCCTGTGTAACCTCAGCCATATCCATCATGTGTGCTGTATAACCTCGGCCATATCCATTATGTGTGTTCCTGTGTAACCTCAGCCATATCCATCATGTGTGCTGTGTAACCTCGGCCATATCCATCACGTGCGTTCCTGTGTAACCTCAGCCATATCCATCATGTGTCTCCCTGTATAACGTTAGCCATATCCATCATGGGTGTTCCTGTGTAACCTCAGCCATACCCATCATGTGTGTTCCTATGTGACCACTGCTTGAGGTGGAGGTGTGACGGCCCCGGGGATGTCGGCTATGATACCATCCTGTGTGTCTGATATGGATCGAGGGTGCACGATGGTGGCCATGCTGGATTTGGGCCGCCTCTCGCATCCAGGTCACCTCCAACTGTTCAAGAGTAGAATATATCACAGCACTATTGGATGAGGAGGAAGGGTTTTATTTCCATGTCTTGGTCACTATTGCTCTCCTATTCAGTCTCTGTTTAAACTTATCAGATGATTGGTGATTGCTGTTTGTTGTACCTAGCTGTCCACATCGCTCCTCACATCACGGCAGTGAGTGCCAGTCAGTCCATACATTGATCGTGAAGCGCTGACCACCTCTCTGAAACGGACTAGATAAATGCAAACTCTTTCCTTCCTGGACAGAGGAGAATGCTGAATGGCTGACTGGAGAGGATTCCAGACACTTTGGGAAACGGGCATGAAAAGAAAAATATTTTTTTCAGGGAACCGGTAACCTGGCCAACATTCATCCTACAGCCAGCATCACTGCAGCATTATCTAATCATTATCTCATTGCTGTTTGTGGGAGCTTGCTGTGCACAGATTAGCTGCTGCCGTGTAAACACTCACAATAGGTGCCGACATTTCAGCAAGTCCCTCATTGGCTTTAAAACCCAATGGAATGTCCTGAATGTCTTTCTATCCTCCCCACCGCCCTCTCCATCTGCCCATCCATGCAAGTTTCTTTCCTTTGAATTTAAATTTGGTTTGGGGTTGTTTGGGGGTCGGGCTGTTTAGTTGTTTGAGGGTCGGGGTTGGTTGGTGGTGTGGGGTCGGGGCTCGTTGGTGGCGGGGGCGGGGCGGGGTCGGGTTGGTAGATCGGAGGACGGTGATGGTTATTAGGGGGTCGGGTTGGTTGTTGGTGGGGGATCAGGGTTGGTTGGTGGGGGGGTCGGGGTTGGTTGGTGGGGGATCAGGGTTGGTTGGTGGGGGCCGGGGATTGGTTGGTTGGTGGGGGGGGGGGTCGGGGTTGGTTGGTGGGGGATCGGGGTTGGTTGGTTGGTTGGTGGGAGGTCGGGGTTGGTTGGTGGGGGATCGGGGTTGGTTGGTTGGTTGGTGGGAGGTCGGGGTTGGTTGGTGGGGGCCGGGGATTGGTTGATGGGGGGTCGGGGTTAGTTGGTGGGGGCCGGGGACTGGTTGGTTGGTGAGGGGTCGGGGTTGGTTGATGGGGGGTCGGGGTTGGTTGATGGGGGGGTCGGGTTGGTTGATGGGGGATCGGGGTTGGTTGGTTGGTGGGGGGTCGGGGTTGGTTGGTGAAGGGGTCGGGGTTGGTTGGTGGGGGGTCGGTGTTGGTTGATGGGGGATCGGGATTGGTTGGTTGGTGGGGGGTCGGGGTTGGTTGGTGAAGGGGTCGGGGTTGGTTGGTGGGGGGTCGGGGTTGGTTGGTGGGGGGTCGGGGTTGGTTGGTGGGGTGTCGGGGTTGGTTGATGCGGGGTCGGGGTTGGTTGGTGGGGGGGGGGTCGGGGTTTGTTGGTGGGGGGGTCGGGGTTGGTTGATGGGGGGTCGGGGTTTGTTGATGGGGGGTCGGGGTTGGTTGATGGGGGGTCGGGGTTGGTTGATGGGGGGTCGGGGTTGGTTGATGGGGGATCGGGTTTGGTTGATGGGGGGTCGGGGTTGGTTGATGGGGGTCGGGGTTGGTTGGTGGGGGATCGGGGCTGGTTGGTGGGGGATCGGGGTTGGTTGGGGAGGAGTCGGGGTTGGTTGATGGGGGGGTCGGGTTTGGTTGGTGGGGGATCGGGGTTGGTTGGGGAGGAGTCGGGGTTGGTTGGCTTTGTGGGGGGGTCGGGGTTGGTTGATGTGGGGGGTCGGGTTTGATGGGTGGTCGGGGTTGGTTGATGGGGGTAGGGGTTGGGGTTGATGGGGGTCGGGATGGTTGGTGGGGCGTCGGGGTTGGTTGATGGGGGATCGGGGTTGGTTGGTGGGGAGGGGGGTCGGTGTTGGTTGCTGGGGGGTCGAGGCTGGTTGGTGAGGGGGGTCGGGGTTGGTTGATGAGGGGGTCGGGGTTGGTTGGTGAGGGGGTTGGGGTTGGTTGGTGAGGGGGTTGGGGTTGGTGGTGGGGGGGTCGGGGTTGGTGGATGGGGGGTCGGGGTTGGTTGGTGGTGGGGGGTCGGTGTTGGTTGATAGGGGGTCGGGGTTGGTGGTGAGGGGGTCGGGGTTGGTTGGTGAGGGGGTTGGGGTTGGTTGGTGGGGGGTCGGGGTTGGTGGATGGGGGATCAGGGTTGGTTGGTGGGGAGGGGGGTCGGTGTTGGTTGATAGGGGGTCGGGGTTGGTGATGGGGGGTCGGGGTTGGTTGCTGGGGGGTCGAGGCTGGTTGGTGAGGGGGGTTGGGGTTGGTTGATGGGGTGTTGGGGTTGGTTGATGGGGGTCGGGGTTGGTTGGTGGGGGTTCGGGGTTGTTTGATGGGGGTTCGGGGTTGGTTGATGGGGGATCAGGGTTGGTTGGTGGGGGGTCGGGGTTGGTGGATGGGGGGTCGGGGTTGGTTGGTGGTGGGGGGTCGGTGTTGGTTGATAGGGGGTCGGGGTTGGTTGATGGGGGGTGGGGGTTGGTTGGTGAGGGGGTTGGGGTTGGTTGATGGGGTGTCGGGGTTGGTTGCTGAGGGGGTTGGGGTTGGTTGATGGGGTGTTGGGGTTGGTTGATGGGGGTCGGGGTTGGTTGGTGGGGGTTCGGGGTTGGTGGGGGGTCGGGGGTTGGTTGGTGGGGGGTCGGGGTTGGTGGATGGGGGGTCGGGGTTGGTTGGTGGTGGGGGGTCGGTGTTGGTTGATAGGGGTTCGAGGTTGGTTGATGGGGGGTCGGGGTTGGTTGGTGAGGGGGTTGGGGTTGGTTGATGGGGGGTCGGGGTTGGTTGGTGAGGGGGTTGTGGTTGGTTGATGGGGTGTCGGGGTTGGTGGGGGGTCGGGGTAGGTTGGTGGGGGGTCGGGGTTGGTGGATGGGGTGTCGGGATTGATTGATGGGGGGTCGAGGCTAGCTGGTGAGGGGGGTCGGGGTTGGTTGATGGGGGTCGGGGTTGATTGGTGGGGGGTCGGGGTTGGTTGATGGGGGGTCGGGGTTGGTTGATGGGGGGGTCGGGGTTGGTGGATGGGGGGTCGGGGTTGGTTGGTGGGGGGTCGGGGTTGGTGGATGGGGGGGGTCGGGGTTGGTGGATGGGTGGTCGGGGTTGGTGGATAGGGGATCGGGGTTGGTTTGTGGGGGGGTGGGGGGTCGGGGTTGGTGGATGGGGGGGGTCGGGGTTGGTTGATGGGGTGTCGGGGTTGGTTGGTGGGGGGGGGGTCGGGGTTGGTTGATGGGGGTCGGTTGGTTGATGGAGTTTCGGGGTTGGTTGGTGGGGGGGTCAGGGTTGGTTAATGGGGGGTCGGGGTTGGTTGATGGGGGGTCGGGGTTGGTGGATGGAGGGTCGGGGTTGGTTGGTGGGGGGGTCGGGGTTGGTGGATGGGGGGCCGGGGTTGGTTGGTGGGGGGTCGGGTTGGTGGATGGGGGGTCGGGGTTGGTGGATGGGTGGTCGGGGTTGGTGGATGGGGGATCGGGGTTGGTTGGTGGGGGGTGGGGGGTCGGAGTTGGTGGATGGGTGGTCGGGGTTAGTTGGTTGGTGGGGGGTTAGGGTTGATGGGGGTCGGGATGGTTGGTGGGGGGTCGGGGTTGGTTGGTGGGGAGGGGTCGGGTGTTGGTTGATAGGGGGTTGGGGTTGGTTGGTGGGGGGTCGGGGTTGGTGGATGGGGGATCAGGGTTGGTTGGTGGGGAGGGGAGGTCGGTGTTGGTTGATAGGGGGTCGGGGTTGGTTGATGGGGGGTCGGGGTTGGTTGCTGGGGGGTCGAGGCTGGTTGGTGAGGGGGGTTGGGGTTGGTTGATGGGGTGTTGGGGTTGGTTGATGGGGGTCGGGGTTGGTTGGTGGGGTTCGGGGTTGTTTGATGGGGGTTCGGGGTTGGTTGATGGGGGATCAGGGTTGGTTGGTGGGGGGTCGGGGTTGGTGGATGGGGGGTCGGGGTTGGTTGGTGGTGGGGGGTCGGTGTTGGTTTGATGGGGGGTCGGGGTTGGTTGATGGGGGGTGGGGGTTGGTTGGTGAGGGGGTTGGGGTTGGTTGATGGGGTGTCGGGGTTGGTTGCTGAGGGGGTTGGGGTTGGTTGATGGGGTGTTGAGGTTGGTTGATGGGGGTCGGCGTTGGTTAGTGGGGGTTCGGGGTTGGTGGGGGGTCGGGGGTTGGTTGGTGGGGGGTCGGGGTGGTGGATGGGGGGTCGGGGTTGGTTGGTGGATGGGGGGTCGGGGTTGGTTGGTGGTGGGGGGTCGGTGTTGGTTGATAGGGGTTCGGGGTTGGTTGATGGGGGGTCGGGGTTGGTTGGTGAGGGGGTTGGGGTTGGTTGATGGGGGGGTCGGGGTTGGTTGGTGAGGGGGTTGGGGTTGGTTGATGGGGTGTCGGGGTTGGTGGGGGGTCGGGGTTGGTTGGTGGGGGGTCGGGGTTGGTGGATGGGGGGGTCGGGGTTGGTTGGTGGAGGGTCGGGGTTGGTGGATGGGGGGTCGGGGTTGGTGGATGGGGGGGTCGGGGTGGTGGATGGGGGGGTCGGGGTTGGGTGGTCGGGGTTGGTGGATGGGGGATCGGGGTTGGTTGGTGGGGGGTGGGGGGTCGGGGTTGGTCGATGGGTGGTCGGGGTTAGTTGGTTGGTGGGGGGTTAGGGTTGATGGGGGTCGTTATGGTTGGTGGGGGGTCGGGGCTGGTTGGTGTGGGGAGGGGGGGTCGGTGTTGGTTGATAGGGGGTCGATGTTGGTTGATGGGGGGTCGGGATTGGTTGATGGGGGGTCGA